>NC_080021.1:117117667-117420697 GCF_030020395.1 Manis pentadactyla | reverse complement strand
GGTTGACTTCTGTTCATCTTTAAGGAAGAACTGTGCTTCCTCAGAGAATCTTCTTTGAGTACTCTAGATTTGATTGGATTTCCCTGTAATACTCTTCATAGCACTTAATGTTATTTGATTACATAACATAGAGTCACTCTTTTCATTTCTTATTTCTTAGAGGAGCAGTCAGCTCCCTCTCTGTTCTTGTGTGTCTTCCACACTAGACAAAGAGAAGCTTCATCTGAGCAGGAATAGAGTGGCCCCAGTACCTGCTGCAGTCCATGTAGTAGTTCAGTAAATGTTTGTTGAATGAGTAAATGAAACTTCAAACTTTTTAAAAAGCGAACTTGTATAGTTGCATCTTCTGTGAAGCTGTAGTAGACAGGCACTAGGATACTTCTGATTTCTTGTAGGCAATGATTTCCACAGATGCCATTGCCTTTTCTTTCTCCATTTTTAACCTAATCATACATTTTATGGTTCATTACATGTGTACACATTTCCTTCAGATATTGCCCAGGAAGCTGCCCTGGCCAGTGATGGTCCTTGGCTTTTCTACTCTTAAACTTGAGTCCTGTACTGACATTTAAGACCAGCTTTAGGAGGCCTTGTTAGACTAACCTCAGCATAGTAATGATCTTTTCTTTTCCTGAATTCCTAAGTCACTTACTGCACAGGATGGTGTGAGAGTTATGTCATGAACCCTTCAGTTCTTCCCACTAAGATTTTAAACTCATAAGGGATAATTTGGGACTACATTTCTACTTGTTATCTTTTGCATTATCAAACACAGTAATGTTTAACACATAAACATTAAGTAAAGATAAAAGTGAACATGATTTTAGTGGTTTTCTAATTTAAGGTGCTGTCACTACAATATTCCATCTAGGAAAAAAGCAGAAACTCATTTTCAACTTTTTAAAAATATCATGTGTAATTCCTAAAAGACCTTTTATAAATTATTTACATTTGATACAGGGGGGTTACTAGGAATCCTAGAAACGTGAATTTATGAATGTTTCACATAGAAGTAAGAACTGTTTACAAATGCATTTCCCCATGCACTTAACCCCTTTCTCAAGAGTTTGACAGCGACTAGACTGGACTCTCGGTACCCTCTGATGGTCGTCACCAGGAACTGCCTCACCAGTATCTGTTTCTTTATCTTGAGGTGAAAAAATGAATAGCTCTGCCAATTCCCCTGAGGCCATTCTGGTCTTAGTGAACATACAGCATTCCTTTCCAGCCTGGATGGCCTCTTCTGTGCTGCCCTGCCCACCCCACTGGGGTTTTCACCCTCCTGGACTTCTGCCTCCTTCACCCTCTGCTCTTCTGCTCCACTTGCTCTGAATCTTGTCTGTCTTTCCCATTCCCACTCAATTAATACAAGGAGATATTTCTTTCCTCTTTGCAAGTTAAAATCTGTTTAGTTTAAAGCCTCAGTGGTAAGAAAAAGGAAGCTATAGATTTAGAAATGAAAATGATACTACAATCAGTGTTAGTAGCTACCTGATGTCAGCTTAAAATGTATACCAGTTGCCTGTCTACCTCTTCAATCTGTTATTTTGGTTTTGTTTTGTTTTTATGAGAGCTTTATTGAAATATACTATATTAAAGTGTACAGTTCAAGTATATTAGTCTATTCAGATATTAGTATATACTAATACTATATGTTAGTATATTCAAATATGTACAGTCATCCTCACAGTCACTTTTAAAATATTTTTATCAGCTCAAAAGGAAATCCGGTACTAATTTGCTGTCTACCTCCACATCCCATACCCCCTAAGCAACCAGTAATCTTTCTGTCTCAATAGATTTGCCTATTCTGGACATTTCATATGAATAGAATCATGTAATATGTGGTCTTTTTGACAGGCTTTGTTTACTTAGCATTATGTTTTCACTCAGTGTTTTCTAATCAAACCAGATTTAAATTTCTGCCCTTTAATATTAATTTGAAACGTGTTCATTTTTTCCTCCTTTCATTTCTAATCTTCACATGTATTATGCTATTTTTTTCACATATTTCAAATTATTTTTTGAAAATAGGCAGTGCATATTTTTTTTTTAAATCAATCATTTGTTTCTCTATAATATGACCACAATATGGATTAAATGGGATTTTATGGGTGGATCTAATAACCTAATCTCTGTTTGTCCCAATGTGCCTGTGAGAATAACAGAATCCAGAGTACATAAATTGGAAGCTTGAGCTTCTAATCCTGTATTTCCAGTATGGTATTAAAACACATTACCCATTTTGGAGTAAAGGACATTTCAACACTTTAACAAAATTATTAGTGGACAAATTTGCTAATTTTTTTTCATTGAATATTACTGTTGTAAAGCCTTTCTAAAAACATGATTTAAACATGTAATTTTTTTTTTTGAGGGCATCTCTCATATTTATTGATCAAAAGGTTGTTAACAACAATAAAATTCTGTATAGGGAGTCAATGCTCAATGCACAATCATTAATCCACCCAAGCCTAATTTTCATCAGTCTCCAATCTTCCGAAGCATAACGAACAAGTTCTTACATGGAGAACAAATTCTTACATAGTGAATAAGTTACATGGTGAACAGTACAAGGGCAGTCATCACAGAAACTTTCGGTTTTGCTCATGCATTATGAACTATAAACAGTTCAAATATGAATACTCATTTGATTTTTATACTTGATTTATATGTGGATACCACATTTCTCTCTTTATTATTATTATTTTTAATAAAATGCTGAAGTGGTAGGTAGATACAAGATAAAGGTAGAAAACATAGTTTAGTGTTGTAAGAGAGCAAATGTAGATGATCAGGTGTGTGCCTGTAGACTATGTGTTAATCCAAGCTAGACCAGGGCAATAAAACATCCACGTATGCAGAAGATTTCTCTCAGAACAGGGGGGGTGAGGTTCTAAGCCTCACCTCTGTTGATCCCCAATTTCTCACCTGATGGCCCCCCTGCGACTGTGCCTGTCTTAGGTTGTTCCTCCCTTGAGGAATCTTACCCGTCTCTGGCTAACCAGTCATCTTCCGGGGCCATACAGGGAAATGTGAAGTTGGTAAGTGAGAGGGAAGCCTTATTGTTTGAAAAGGTGAGCTTTTTACTTCTTTGCATATTTATGCCCTGTGGCTTCTATGCCCAGCATTTGTCTTGAGGTATCTTTACCACTTGGAAGAATTATGATACTCGGTAAATTTGATATGAGGCACGAATTCTATTTAAGGGTTGTAATTAGGAAGGAAGAAGAAAAGCTATAGAAGTAGCAGGCGGCAGAAAACATGGGAAGATTGATTATTTCTTTGACTTACCTTCTTGTAGAGTAACTTCAGCATGTATAGGTTTTAGACTACTAATTAAATTGCGCACACACATTAACATAATAGGAGTATAGTTACATAACCAAAGCATACCTGTAATTACCAGCCATCTCAGTGAAGCCAAGAAAACCAGTTAGGCACCTTAGGCATTTGTGAAAACTTATCTATGATATGGTGGATATTGTCCAACTGAGCTTGAACAGTCTGAGAGAAATCAGACAAATTAAAACAACCCATTCCTGGGGACTGTTCACATCCCATATGTTCTTTTAACAGTAAATAGTCTGTAGTTGAAAGATTTTGGAGCGCTACAATTTGAACTTCTCCTAATTCTTGTTTGAGTTCCAACAGTATAGATCCAGTCAAATTTGTTGTTTTACTATATGCACAGGCCACTTAGATATCTCCTTCTACATTCCCATGGCAAGTCCAGGAACTGGTGGGATGAGTGCATCTACACCTGTAGCAGTGTGTGGATCTTTGTTGGGGTTTTTTGTTGATCATCTTCTGGCATGAGTCTTCCAGAGAGTGCTGATGTTGGAAGTTCTCTTCCATATCGTATCTTAGTTCATTTTCAGGGTAGCCCAATGAGGCTTTGATCCTCTGTATAAACACAAACAGACCCTTTGCCTACACTTTTATATGCCCTTTATACCCTTCTGTAGAACGCATTGGAGGTTACCACACAGGAACTGCCCTTTTTTTTTTTTTGATTTGTTTTTGGTATCACTAATCTACACTTACATGACGAATATTATGTTTACTAGGCTCTCCCCTATACCAGGTCTCCCCTATAAACCCCTTTACAGTCACCGTCCATCAGCATAGCAAAATGTTGTAGAATCACTACTTGCCTTCTCTGTGTTGTGTAGCCCTCCCTTTTCTCCTACCCCCCCATGCATGTTAATCTTAAAACCCCCCTACTTCTCCCCCCCTTATCCCTCCCTACCCACCCATCCTCCCCAGTCCCTTTCCCTTTGGTACCTGTTAGTCCATTCTTGAGTTCTGTGATTCTGCTGCTGTTTTGTTCCTTCAGTTTTTCCTTTGTTCTTATATTCCACAGATGAGTGAAATCATTTGGTATTTCTCTTTCTCCGCTTGGCTTGTTTCACTGAGCATAATACCCTCCAGCTCCATCCATGTTGCTGCAAATGGTAGGATTTGCCCTTTTCTTACGGCTGAGTAGTATTCCATTGTGTATATGTACCACATCTTCTTTATCCATTCATCTATCGATGGACATTTAGGTTGCTTCCAATTCTTGGCTATTGTAAATAGTGCTGCGATAAACATAGGGGTGCATTGGTCTTTCTCAAACTTGATTGCTGCATTCTTAGGGTAAATTCCTAGGAGTGCAATTCCTGGGTCAAATGGTAAGTCTGTTTTGAGCATTTTGATGTACTTCTCTACTGCTTTCCACAATGGTTGAACTAACTTACATTCCCACCAGCAGTGTAGGAGGGTTCCCCTTTCTCCACAGCCTCGCCAAATTTGTTGTTGTTTGTCTTTTGGATGGCAGCCATCCTTACTGGTGTGAGGTGATACCTCATTGTAGTTTTAATTTGTATTTCTCTGATAATTAGTGATGTGGAGCATCTTTTCATGTGTCTGTTGGCCATCTGTATTTCTTTTTTGGAGAACCGTCTGTTCAGTTCCTCTGCCCATTTTTTAATTGGGTTATTTGTTTTTTGTTTGTTGAGGCATGTGAGCTCTTTATATATTCTGGACGTCAAGCCTTTATCAGATGTGTCATTTTCAAATATATTCTTCCATACTGTAGGGTTCCTTTTTGTTCTATTGATGGTGTCTTTTGCTGTATAGAAGCTTTTCAGCTTAACATAGTCCCACTTGTTCATTTTTGCTGTTGTTTTCCTTGCCCGGGGAGATATGTTCAAGAAGAGGTCACTCATGTTTATGTCTAAGACATTTTTGCCTATGTTTTCTTCCAAGAGTTTAATGGTTTCATGACTTACATTCAGGTCTTTGATCCATTTTGAGTTTACTTTTGTATATGGGGTTAGACAAAGGTCCAGTTTCATTCTCCTACGTGTAGCTGTCCAGTTTTGCCAGCACCATCTGTTGAAGAGACTGTCATTTCGCCATTGTATGTCCATGGCTCCTTTATCAAATATTAATTGGCCATATATGTCTGGGTTAATGTCTGGATTCTCTAGTCTGTTCCATTGGTCTGTGGCTCTGTTCTTGTGCCAGTACCAAATTGTCTTGATTACTATGGCTTTATAGTAGAGCTTGAAGTTGGGAAGTGAGATCCCGCCTACTTTATTCTTCTTTCTCAGGATTGCTTTGGCTATTCGGGGTCTTTGGAGTTTCCATATGAATTTTTGAATGATTTGTTCCAGTTCATTGAAGAATGTTGCTGGTAGTTTCATAGGGATTGCGTCAAATCTGTATATTGCTTTGGGCAGGATGGCCATTTTGATGATATTAATTCTTCCTAGCCATGAGCATGGGATGAGTTTCCATCTGTTAGTGTCCCCTTTAATATCTCTTAAGAGTGACTTGTAGTTTTCAGAGTATAAGTCTTTCACTTCTTCGGTTAGGTTTATTCGTAGGTATTTTATTTTTTTTGATGGAATTGTGAATGGAGTTGTTTTCCTGATTTCTCTTTTTGTTGGTTCATTGTTAGTATATAGGAAAGCCACAGATTTCTCTGTGTTGATTTTGTATCCTGCAACTTTGCTGTATTCCGCTATCAGTTCTAGTAGTTTTTGGGTGGAGTCTTTAGGGTTTTTTATGTACAGTATCATGTCATCTGCAAATAGTGACAGTTTAACTTCTTCTTTACCGATCTGGATTCCTTGTATTTTTTTGTTTTGTCTGATTGCCGTGGCTCGGACCTCCAGTACCATGTTAAATAACAGTGGGGAGAGTGGGCATCCCTGTCTAGTTCCAGATCTCAGAGGAAATGCTTTCAGCTTCTCACTGTTCAATATAATGTTGGCTGTGGGTTTATCATAGATGGCCTTTATTATGTTGAGGTACTTGCCCTCTATTACCATTTTGCTGAGAGTTTTTATCATGAATGGATGTTGAACTTTGTCAAATGCTTTTTCAGCATCTATGGAGATGATCATGTGGTTTTTGTCTTTCTTTTTGTTGATGTGGTGGATGATATAGATGGACTTTCGAATGTTGTACCATCCTTGCATCCCTGGGATGAATCCCACTTGGTCATGGTGTATGATCCTTTTCATGTATTTTTGAATTCGGTTTGCTAATATTTTGTTGAGTATTTTTGCATCTACGTTCATCAGGGATATTGGTCTGTAGTTTTCTTTTTTGGTGGGGTCTTTGCCTGGTTTTGGTATTAGGGTGGTGTTAGCTTCATAGAATGAGTTTGGGAGTATCCCCTCCTCCTCTATTTTTTGGAAAACTTTAAGGAGAATGGGTATTATGTCTTCCCTGTGTGTCTGATAAAATTCCGAGGTAAATCCATCTGGCCCAGGGGTTTTGTTCTTGGGTAGTGTTTTGATTACCCCGTCAATTTCATTGCTGGTAATTGGTCTGTTTAGATTTTCTGTTTCTTTCTGGGTCATTCTTGGAAGGTTGTATTTTTCTAGGAAGTTGTCCATTTCTCCTAGGTTTCCCAGCTTGTTAGCATATAGGTTTTCATAGTATTCTCTAATAATTCTTTGTATTTCTGTGGGGTCCGTCGTGATTTTTCCTTTCTCGTTTCTGATACTGCTGATTTGTGTTGACTCTCTATTCTTCTTAATAAGTCTGGCTAGAGGCTTATCTATTTTGTTTATTTTCTCAAAGAACCAGCTCTTGGTTTCATTGATTTTTGCTATTGTTTTATTCTTCTCAATTTTATTTATTTCTTCTCTGATCTTTATTATGTCCCTCCTTCTGCTGACCTTAGGCCTCATTTGTTCTTCTTTTTCCAACTTCGATAATTGTGACATTAGACCATTCATTTGGGATTGTTCTTCCTTTTTAAAATATGATTGGATTGCTATATACTTTTCTCTTAAGACTGCTTTTGCTGTGTCCCACAGAAGTTGGGGCTTAGTGTTGTTGTTGTCATTTGTTTCCATATATTGCTGGATCTCCATTTTGATTTGGTCATTGATCCATTGATTATTTATGAGCGTGTTGTTAAGCCTCCATGTGTTTGTGAGCCTCTTTGCTTTCTTTGTACAGTTTATTTCTAGTTTTATGCCTTTGTGGTCTGAAAAGTTGGTTGGTAGGATTTCAATCTTTTGTAATTTTCTGAAGCTCTTTTTGTGGCCTAGTATGTGGTCTATTCTGGAGAATATTCCATGTCCACTTGAGAAGAATGTGTATCGTGTTGCTGTTGGATGTAAAGTTCTGTAGATGTCTATTATGTCCATCTGCTCTACTGTGTTGTTCAGTGCTTCTGTGTCTTTAGTTATTTTCTGCCTGGTGGATCTATCCTTTGGGGTGAGTGGTGTGTTGAAGTCTCCTAGAATGAATGCATTGCAGTCTATTTCCCCCTTTAGTTCTGTTAGTATTTGTTTCACATATGCTGGGGCTCCTGTGTTGGGTGCATATATATTTAGAATGGTTATATCCTCTTGTTGGACTGAGCCCTTTATCTTTATGTGGTGTCTTTCTTTATCTCTTGTTACTTACTTTGTTTTGAAGTCTATTTTGTCTGATATTAGTACTGCAACCCCTGCTTTCTTCTTGCTGTTGTTTGCCTGAAATATGTTTTTCCATCCCTTGACTTTTAGTCTGTACATGTCTTTGGGTTTGAGGTGAGTTTCTTGTAAGCAGCATATAGATGGGTCTTGCTTTTTTATCCATTCTGTTACTCTGTGTCTTTTGATTGGTGCATTCAGCCCATTAACATTTAGGGTGACTATTGAAAGATATGTACTTACTGCCATTGCAGGCTTTAAATTCGTGGTTACCAAAGGTTCAAAGTTAGCCTCTTTAGTATCGTACTGCCTAACTTAGCTCGCTTATTGAGCTGTTATATACACTGTCTGGAGATTCTTTTCTTCTCTCCCTTCTTATTCCTCCTCCTTGATTCTTCATATGTTGGTTGTTTTGTGCTGTGCTCTTCTAGGAGTGCTCCCATCTAGAGCAGTCCCTGTAAGATGTTCTGTAGAGGTGGTTTGTGGGAAGCAAGTTCCCTCAGCTTTTGTTTGTCTGGGAATTGTTTAATCCCACCATCATATTTAAATGATAGTCGTGCTGGATATAGTGTCCTTGGTTCAAGGCCCTTCTGTTTCATTGCATTAAATATATCATGCCATTCTCTTCTGGCCTGTAGGGTGTCTGTTGAGAAGTCTGACGTTAGCCTGATGGGTTTTCCTTTATAGGTGACCTTTTTGTCTCTAACTGCCTTTAAAACTCTTTCCTTGTCCTTGATCTTTGCCATTTTAATTATTATGTGTCTTGGTTTTGTCCTCCTTGAATCCTTTCTGTTGGGGCTCTGTGTATTTCCATGGTCTGTTCGATTATTTCCTCCCCCAGTTTGGGGTAGTTTTCAGCAGTTGTTTCTTCTAAGATATTTTCCATCCCTTTTCCTCTCTCTTCTTCTTCTGGTACCCCTATAATACGGTTATTGTTCCTTTTGGATTGGTCACACAGTTCTATTAATATTGTTTCATTCCTGTAGATCCTTTTATCTCTCTCTGTGTCAGCTTCTATGCGTTCCTGTTCTCTGGTTTCAATTCCATCAATGGCCTCTTGCATCCTATCCATTCTGCTTATAAACCCTTCCAGAGTTTGTTTCATTTCTGTAATCTCCTTTCTGGCATCTGTGATCTCCCTCCGGACTTCATCCCATTTCTCTTGCATATTTCTCTGCATCTCTGTCAGCATGTTTATGATTTTTATTTTGAATTCTTTGTCAGGAAGACTGGTTAGGTCTGTCTCCTTCTCTGGTGTTGTCTCTGTGATCTTTGTCTTCCTGTAGTTTTGTCTTTTCATGGTGATAGGAATAGTTTGCAGAGCTGGAACGAGTGACGGCTGGAAGAACTTCCCTTCTTGTTCGTTTGTGGCCCTCCTCTCCTGGGAGAACAGCGGCCTCTAGTGGCTTGTGCTGGGCAGCCGCGCACAGACAGGGCTTCTTCTTCCTGCCCGGCTGCTATAGAGTTTATCTCCGCTGTTGCTGTGGTTGTGGCCTGGTTCGGGCCTCTGCTCCAAAGGGGTGGAGTCGCGTTGGAGGGGGAGCTGCCGGGAGGCTATTTATCTCCGTAAGGGGCCTCCCTGCTCCCTGCAGCCCAGGGGATTAGGGTGCCCAGAGATCCCCGGATTCCCTACCTCTGGATTAAGTGTCCCACCGTGCCCCTTTAAGACTTCCAAAAAGCACCTGCCGTAATAAAACAACGACCACAAAAAAAAAATTTTTTTTAATTTAAAAAATAAAAAATAAAAATAAATAATGGCCGCTCGTTTTTCTTTATTCTCCTGTGCCAGCCTCAGGCATCTGCTCACCGGTCTTGCTGCCCTGTTTCCCTAGTATTGGGGACCCTATCCCTTTAAGACTTCCAAGAAGCGCTTGCCAAAACAAAACAGTAAAAAAAAAAAATTGGCCGCTCACTTTTCTTTTGTTCTCCGGCACCAGCCTCCAATGCCCGCTCACTGGTCTTGCTGCCCTGGTTCCTTAGTATTGGGTTCCCTGTCCCTTTAAGACTTCCAAAAAGCGCTCGCCAAAACAAAACAGAAAAAAAAAGGCCCCTCGCTTTTCTTATGTCCTCCGACGCCAGGCCTCCGGTACCCTCTCACCATTCTTGCTGCCCTGTTTCCCTAGTATCCAGGGCCCCGCGCACGCACTGTGTCTGCGCTCTGGTCCAGATGGCGGGGGCTAGGTGTTCAGCAGTCCTGGGCTCCGTCTCCCTCCCGCTCTGCCTACTCTTCTCCCGCCGGGAGCTGGAGGGAGGGGCGCTCGGGTCCCGCAGGGCCGGGGCTTGTATCTTACCCCCTTCGTGAGGCGCTGGGTTCTCTCAGGTGCGGATATGGTCTGGATATTGTCCTGTGTCCTCTGGTCTTTATCTAGGAAGAGTTGTCTTTGTTATATTTTCATAGATATATGTGGTTTTGGGAGGAGATTTCTGCTGCTCTACTCACGCCGCCATCTCGGCTCCCTGCAAACATGTAATTTTTTTAAGTTTTAAACTTTTTAAAAGTTTGTTATTTTAGATGAAATTCACACAACAAAAGTACCAGTTAATCATGTTAAATTACACAGTTCAGTGGCAGTATACAGTGTTTGCAAAAGTTTCATCATATTAGTTCTCTTTTAATACTACATCATGCTGCAAGGTTACTTACTCTGTGTAAAATGACAATTACTTGATTACAACATGATTAACTGAAGATAGGGTTTTTGATGGGCCC
This sequence comes from Manis pentadactyla, assembly GCF_030020395.1. Lineage (NCBI taxonomy): Eukaryota > Metazoa > Chordata > Mammalia > Pholidota > Manidae > Manis > Manis pentadactyla. The sequence goes on along the minus strand of NC_080021.1, from coordinate 117,410,059 downwards.
TATTGATTTTTATTGATTTTGATGTAATGATTGTTAGCCAAAATTGAGAAATGCCTGTTTTATTAAATGAATGCAACATTGGTTAGAAATTCTGGAGCCTGCAAAATGATTATGAACCATTGGAAATATTCTCAGATTACTTAATAGAATGACATTTTGTTGTTTTCTTACCTTATTAGGATAGGATAACTGAAACAATCTTTGGTTAAGATTTACCCATATTTTGATAATCCTTATTAGGACATTTCTGTTTATTTTCAATATGAAGTTTCCTTTGAGGTATCAAGTGTATTTAGACTGAGAAATATGTGTAAATATGGGCATTTTTTGCAGGACTTCATACTTTTATGAAGTTATTTTAGTAAACAACACAAAAACTTAGGTTCATTTTAAATCATATTAAGTAGAGAAAATAGTATGAAATAAAAATCGAATTCCCCCTCCCAATTTTTTCACTTATATAGCCAAACCTATATTATCCACCTGCCTTCTCAGCACTTTTTTTTGTCAGATTCAGAAACTTCAGTATTTAAAAGTTAGTTTTATTTTCTCCATCACCGCCCTTGTATTTCTTTCTTGTGATAGTACTGCTAATTTGTTGGCTAATTACTTCAACAAATATGTATTGAACACTGACTACATGCTAGACACTGTCGTAGGCACTGGTCATACATTGATGAACACAACAAATGTGGTCCCATCTCTTGCTCTCTCTTTTCCCTCCCAGATTGAGTTTCTCACAGCACTTACCACATTGTGTCATTGTGTGCTAATTGTTACTGTATTCGTACATTTTTGGATGTGGCAAATTTTGTTCTTACTTTATGGTCAAGTTAGAGTGCTTAATATTTAGAGCATTAGTACTTGGGTCTTGATTCCTGTGAGAATTTCTAAATGTGAATTTTCTGGACCCTTTACTTAAGCAGTGCATATACACAAACAGTTGTGTATCAATTTGGCCATCCATTGACTCAGGTAAGAATCACTGATTTAGAGTGTCTCTCATCCTAAGACATAAGTTGTCTGTCACCACTGCTGTCCCGTCCATTTTTCTTCGAGTTTTGGCACCTGTATTTCCTTCCTACCTCTGCTTTGTGCCCCTCACAGTTCCAGCTTTGACCTTCTTTATAGGCTTGATTCCCACCCCTCTGCCCCCTGCTTCCTCCCAGTGTACATAACCAGTCATCTTTTCAGATTAATGTTGTTACTTAGTTTCTGTATCATTAAAAGTATTTTTTACCTCTCTGCTTCTGATAGTAATTTGGGATAGTAAGTTGGAATGTTCTTACTTAACATGTTGCGCATATTTACAACTGTGTAATTGATGTTTTTGTTGAGAGGCAGCAGAGAGCTCTTAGGACAAGTGGCAGACTTGCACAGCTAAGAAAGTCTCACCTGTGCTTTGTGAAAAAATTACAGTAAACTTCATATGGTTATTTCCCAAGTTCCCAGTATATCAAAAATGAATTAACATAACTGCTTTTCAGCTTTGTCTGTATATATGAGTTTTTATTAGAACAGGCAAAACTTTCAAACATTGTCTTGGAGACATTAGTGAGAAAATACTCTATATTATGTTTATCTTCTGTACAAGAAAATTTTATTTTTTTCTGATCAAAGTGCATTGAGAAAATAGCTGAGGTATGAATTAAATAGTAACACATTCCAAATTGAGAATGTGTTTTCCTGTGTGTGTGAGTGTCATGTACGTTGTTCACCATGTTCCAGGTGAAGTAAAATCAGCTGCTCTGGCACGTTTGTAGCGCTTCCAAGTGTCGATGATGGTGGCTCTAAACGACAACTCATTTTTATTAAATTCGTTTAAATTTAGGAAGCTAAAGGAGTGAGAAAGTGCTTCTTCAGTTTCTTCTGAAGGAATTTTAAGATTACATCTAAAGTGGCTTTTGCCCTCATAAGGTTTGAAGATAAAGCTGTGTCACTATTTTTTGACATCAGCTGACTAACATATCTAGTTTGTCCAGAGCCCAGTTCATCATCTAATAATATGTTTAATGAAGCACTTTTTGAATTTTTTTTATGCCACATTAAGGCCAGTTCTATGCATAGTACAATTTACTTTTGAGTAATTAAATATAGTTACCACATTCATTCTACCTAGTTATTTTTACATTCTGGCTGAATGGATTAGTATCTTAAGCAATTTTCAGACTGTCTTGTTGTAAAATTGCAGCAAAGTAAATAGTTCCTTTTTTGTGGTATTTACTATTCTAGCATTATATCACTTTCTTTGAGTAGGAGGTCATAAATCATTCTTCCAGTGCTGACTAGTAGCATTCATATGGAAATCTAATTTGATAGCAGAGTAACTAACGGCTGTATGACTTAAGAAGAGGAAGTGTTTAATTATAAAATTACTGAAAATAACTTTACAGAAGTATTAGGAAATTATATTCTTAATGTATTTGAGAACTAAGTACATTACATACTGACTAACCTTTTCTTTTAAGCTGATTTTTAGAGTACCAGGTCATTTTAATTCAATCGTGTAAGAATTTGGACCTTACTGCCCGTATGAATGATATATAAATGGTTTTACTCTGTTCCATAGAGTCAAGAGAAATATGGATTGTTAAATGTAACAAAAACCACTGAAAATGGGAAGAAGGTTCGGTAAGTACACAGATTATTGTTTTCAAATATTTCACTTGATTGAAATAAAGCTATGAATATAATTATATTCTAGTAGAAATGATTAAAAGGTCCATAAAAATTTCAAATAATTTATTTAATGTATTAATATAATGTATTGTCATGAAATGCATGAAAGTTTTCCTGTCTTGTCATATTCATTTCTTAAGGTAATATTAAAATCAGAAGTGAGAAGGCAGAAGATTCCAGAGCAAGTATTAGCTTTATTTAAATATTTTTCAATAATAAATACACATGGTAAAAAACAAATTTACATATTATCTTGTCAAAAGTCAGTCACCTGACCATCAATTCCCTTCCTCCAAGGCAACCACTTGAGTCTCATGAGAGGTAATGTTTTCCTCCAGAGATAGAATATGTATATCTATATATTTGTATATGCATAGATTAATTTTTTAAACACAATCTCTTATTAACATTTAGGATGTTTGCTTTTTTTGCTATTGCAAGTAACTTAGTAACTTGCATTGTTCATTTTGCAAGTATGTAAATATGCCTGTGGAATAAATTTTACAAAAGTGGAATTGCTAGGCCATATGCAACAGTCCTTTTTTTTTATATACAAACAGTGATGCAATGGATTTTATTTTACATGTCATTTTATAGGTATGCAAGTACATCTTTGTGGATAAATTTCCAGAAGTGTTGCTGGTTCAAAAGTTATGTGCATTTGTAATTTTTGAAACATTGGCCGCTTATTTTCTATAGAGATCGTAACCAACTGACACTCCCTTTAGGAACCTCAGAGATTGGCTGTTCAGTGTCCTTAACAGAGTGTGTTACTAGTTTTTTACTTCTTCCCATCTCTTACATGAAATTGTTCTCAGTGTAGCTATAATTTGCAATTTTTCTCCTAAAAATGAGGTTGAACATCTTTTTTTGGTATTTTTTAAAATTAAGGTATCATTGATATATACTCTTATAAAGGTTTCACAAGAAAAACAATGTGGTTACTACATTCACCCTTATTATCGAGTCCCACCCCCCATACCCCATTGCCATCACTGTCCATCAGTGTAGTAAGATGCCACAGAGTCCCTACTTGTCTTTTCTGTGCTACACTATCTTCCCCATGACTCCACACATACCATGTGCACTTATCATGATAGCCCTCAATCCCCTTCTCCCTCTCTCCCCACCCCGCCCTCTCCCACCCCTCCCCTTTGGTAACTGCTTGTTTCTTCTTGGAGTCTGTGAATCTGCTGCTGTTTTGTTCCTTCAGTTTTGCTTCGTTGTTATACCCCACAAATGCAACAGTCATTTTGATAGTGTTCCAAATTGTGTTCTGAGGCATTAAATAAGTTCATACCTCTAAGAGCAGTGGATTTCTCCACACTTTTTGCCAATTTAATATGTTGTCATATCCTTTGATCTTTGCTAATAGAGATTAGAGAGAAACTGGTATTTTTTTTTTTTTACATTTCTTTTTAGTGGGGTAGAGGATCATAAGCTACTTGGATGTCTTGTTTGAATTGTCAGTTCATCCCCTTAGTTTTTCTATTCAATTTTTGGCTTTTTTGGTTAATATGTAGTACTTCCTAATAAATTAGAAAATTAACTCTTAGTAAGATAAGAGTTGCACTTTCCCCAGTTTTTAAAAACTGCTAATGACTTTATAGTCAACATGAGATCAGTCTGTTGTTTAGGGAGTTCTAAATTTACATTAGTTGAGATTTTTAGATTTGCTTTAATTAAACTGTCTTTGTCAGATTTTAGTACTTGGGAGGTTTTTTCCTAAGTGCTCTGAAATAGCTTTACAAATACTGCAATTATCTGTTCCTTAAACCATTCCTTGGTGGAATTCAGTTGTGAAATGGGTCTTTATTTTTCTCTTTCTCTGTCTTGGCATATGTTGTGCAGATAGTGCTTTGGCCACTTTCTCCGTTGTCATTTTTCCTGTGATAATTCTGTTTTAGGTTTTCTACTTTTAGAATATTTTTGGTAATTTATGCTTTCCTAAGAATATCATCAATTTCATCATCTTCAAATATATAGAGAGAGTTGAGCAAAATAGTCTTCTAATTTCTTGTACATTAGTGGTTCTCAAACATTTTGATCTGAGGACCCCTTTAATTTAACCCTTAAAAATTATCAATTACTGCAGAGTACATTTGTATAGTTTATAGGTTCTGTGAGAAATTAAGACAGATAAATAATAACAATATTAACACTTTTAAAACCTGTTACATGAATAGCATTTCTATGAAGAAAACCCCTGTATTTTCCAATGCAGAAAAATTTTCATGAGAAGTGTGGCATTGTTATACAGTTTTGCAAAACTTTAACATTTGTCTGGGTTCTCATATCTCCTTGCAGTTAGTCTGCTGTGATACATTATTTTGGTTGAGGGTATATGAAGAAAATCTGCCCTTCAGTGGATAAAGTAGGAAATGGTAGGAATATTTTAGTATCCTTCTCAGGTAATTGTGCATATTTTTCTACTATACCAGTAAAACTTGACAAATGTTAGTTACAGTGAAGACTGAAAAACTCTCAGTGAACTTTTCATACTCAGTTACATCTAAATCCAATGGTGTACACTGTTTTGAATGACTCTTTACCCATGCATAATTTTGTAGCATCTTACAGATCGTTTGGAAAATAATGGTTTACTAAGTTTGCCGATTTTTCAAATGTTGACATATTTAATAATAGCAAAGACTCAAAAATCAGTAGTATCACCAGAAAAGTCCTTAAATATTGGCAAGTTGTCAACCTCACATTGGCAGATATGCCAAGTTTTCCAAAATTATACTTTCTGTTAGAAAACTTTCATTTTTTATTGTCAACAAGTGCTACCATTTATTTTCTTTGAAATGACCAGCTTTCTTCAGAGATTGAGATAATGTCTTATTATTTTTTAGATAATTCCTACCTGCCAAATATTCAAGTCTAAATAACCGTATTGTGTCCATTAGTCATTTTTTTAAGGAAAAAAAATGGATTCCATGAAGAAAATGTAACTAATTCTGCTTGCAACATGCTTCAGTCCTTGAGGCAACTACCATAATTCAGTATTCAAATATTCAATATTTGCTCTCAGATATATATTTAGTAATTTTCCAGCTTTTTTGGTTTTGAATAACTCAAAAAGTTAATTCAAAGTGGAGATACCTACTTATTTTAACATTTTTCAGAGTAGGGAGTCAGTAGATGTTATCTAAAGAAATAGTAGATAGAATATAAAATAAATTTACAAATAAGAATAGACATCCACACAAAACAAAGTGAAAATATAACAAAATGACAGAACAAGCCTCAAACATATCCATTGTATCAATAACTGTAAGTGGACTGTACTCATCTGTTGAAAAATAAAGGTGCTCAGGCTGAAACCCAAAACAAAACCCAACTAAATATTATGTACAAGGAGGCATCTGAAAAATGATTTAAAGCTAAAAAAAAGAAACCAAAAAGTCAAGTCAGAGGTATAACAAGTAAAGTAGAAATAGGGTCTTAGTAGCAGACACACAGTTCAGGGGAAAAGCTACAGGCATCACAAAGATGGGCATGTGAAATGATAAAGTGGTGGGTAAATCCACAGTGAAGACAGACATAGCCATTAGGAATAGCCAGTCTCCAAATAAAGAGCATTAACAGCCATAAGCAAAACTACCAGGAATAAAAGGAAAAACAAACTCAGTCATAGTGGACTTGATTTCACTTTTAAGCCATGAAGTTCCAGTAGATGTAAAAAGGAACAAAATAGTAAGGTAGGTCTAAATGATGTTAAATTCTCCATTCTGCAAATGGAGAATAAACCTCCCTTTGAGTCCCTATAGAGTTTTCACAAAACTGGCTATATGTTTGGCCATAGGTAAGACCTAACAAATTCCTATAGTAGACATATTTGTCATTCATTTTAGCCTGCCAGCAATAATTTCCTTTATAAGGTAAATACTGGTTACCTCTGCATTGTGTGTTGAAGGAGAAGAAATGGGAACCTTTTTCTTTATACATTTCTGTTTTCCGAGTTTTGATATTATGTGTTGATTTTGTAATTTAGGAATTTTTTTTTAAACCTCATCTTTGTAGCCTCAATAACCAGTGTATTTAGTTTATTGTATTCTTACAGTGTACTTAGTATCTACCACTTACCTAGTGTAGCCTTATGGGAAGGGAGGTAGTAAAGAAATACAACACCATCTGTATCTATAAAGAAATAGGTGAGATAAGCATGTTTGTCTAATTGTAACTCATGAGTAATTCTTGCCAAATACAGTGTTCTGTTCAAGTGATTTTAAATTACTGCCCTTGAACACAAATGTGCTAGATTAGTCCATGTGAGCATAATTAGGTATATAGTTATTCTGATAACATGTATCTGTAATTAACTTCATTTGTTTTGGGACTTTTATGGTTAGTTTGGGAGAATGAAATGATTGTAATTTCTGTTAGCATTGTAGACAGCAGTGATACCAGGTAAGTAGGTTTTAATTTTTAAAATTTGGTTGAACAGACTGAATAGGGGAGTTTTAATAGATCATCTTTTATAATTACAGAAAGAACTGGTTGTCTTCATGGGCTGTGTTGCAGGGTTCATCTTTACTCTTTACCAAAACTCAAGGAAGCAGCACAAGTTGGGTAAGTATTATTTCTTCTCTTTAGAGACTTTTACATGTAAATTATGTAGCTGATATTGTAACTGAATTTCACGAAGTGTTCCAAAGTCATTGTACGTACAGCAAGGGTGCAAGTTAAAGGAATTATGTTTTCATAGTTAAAGATACCATTTGACTCAGAAAGAAGAGGACTAGTTAGAAAATTCTGATAAGTTGTCTTACCGAGATGAGCAGCTTCCCTTGTATCCTTTGAACTGAAGGGTTCTCCAGTGGGGTGCTCAGAGCAGATGGAGTGCTTGGGTCATCATCTGGGTGCCTCAGATTTCCCCTGCTCTCGGAAAGGACAGCATTCTCCTGAAATCTTTCATCAGCCAAAATGGCATAAAGTAAGAAGGCAATTACCATTCATTTATATGGAGAAGTTTCTGAGCATTCCCAAATCCAAAAAGTAACTTCTCTTACTTAGGTTTTTCTGATATTTCAGGATACATCTTGCTAGTGGATATACAAAAACAATTGAGATAAAGCACAGATGCTCACAGACACAGTTCAGAGCTCTGGCAGCTGGATGTTGAGATTCTGAGTGTAGTTCCTGGGGTAGGAGCTTGACAGGGTGCGTGCTGCCTCTGTAACTAGATCTGTTGTAGGTGAAATGTAGCCTTTTTAGAAAGTGAAATCAAATCTTACCTGAGGATGAGATTCAAAGGCTAATACATGAGCCAAAAAGATAAAAATTGCTTACAGTAAAAATTATCCCTGAGTATCTCTTAGGAAGATGTTAGCTAGAAGTCATTCTCTAGCAGAGCCAGTTTTTCCCTTTGATGTTGGAAGAGACTGCTTTTCTTTCACTTGAGTTTGGGGGCCATTTTGGAAGTATGATTCTTTAAAAAATTAGTTTCACAGTTAATGCAGAAACCTCCTGTAATACCTTGATCCACTTGAAAAAATTGCAGGTTCAAATCTTATACTCATTCCAGGAAATATACTCATTGAATGCTGAGCAGAATCACCCACACTATTTGATGCTGTTTTTTAAAAATTATTAATGCTTTGTGTGTCTATTTTTGCTTCATGGATTGATAAAATCAAGTAAATGAAATGTACAGCATACAGGTCCACTGTACAAGATGAATTTTGCATAGATGCTGTACCATCCAGTGAGCCTTTCCTTTTCCTTTAGTATACATACTTTCCAGTTGTTTTCTGGAAAATACTAGTTTTTTGCTGAATTGTTGTATCTGTAGCATAAAGTACAATTGCTTTTTTATTACTTCATTATACCTATTTGTTCAACAGACATAAAAGCAGGTTATGTTTTGAGCATTGTGTTAAGCTTGGGGGTTGAGAAGTAAATAGCATGGACTCTGTCTTCATCACGTACAGTGTAAAGGGAAGAGCAACAGTTACAGTGCAACATGACATATATTATGCTCCCTTTTCCCGATATCGTTCATCATATTCCTTAAGCTTGTTAAAATCACCCCACAAATATCAGTTGTTATTCATGTTTTCAAATTTCTAAAAACAGCCCTCCTTTTTGACCAGATAATTCATTGTTATGGGGGCTGTCCTATAAGTTGTAGGGTGTTGGATAGATGCCAGTAGCTTCCCCACCTCCAGCTGTGACAACTAAGAATGTCCCCAGACATTGCCCATGTCCCCTGGGGGATGAAATTGCCTCTGGTTGAGAACCACTATTCTAGAAGAAGGGGAAGGCAAGCTGGATGGCCGGGCCACTCTCAAGAGAAGACTTAGAAGGGGATACCAGGGAACATTGCCCAGAAGGTCACAAAGAGGAAGCTGAAGGATTTCTGAGTAGGGGGCTAAGCAAGATGATGGGGGACCAGATGTGACCCCTCCACATTACCCCTCATCTTCTGCTCTAGTTAGGCTAAGACAGCCTGTTTAATGAAGTTGTCTAAAGCATTCATCTTGAAAACAAAACATGAATTTATGTAATAAAGTCAGAAAATACCCTGAGCTAAACACTAAGGCCTTTGTGAAAATACTTGAAAGTTTAGCTTTGCTTGTGTTGTCTCTGGTTGTAGAATTGTATTTTGTCCTTTTGGTTCCATTATGCTTTTTCTCTTGTGTGTCATTTTGCCATTGTGCATTATTATGACATCGTCATTTTCTTCCCTTTTTCCATCAAGTCATTCTGCCAACAGGGCTCAATCTCTGAGCTCTTGCTTTTGCTGCTTTCTTCTTGGAAAAATTCTGTCAGGTGGTGGCCTGCATATGTAAAGTCTGATCGGTTTCAGTCGTCACTATGTGTGTTCTTGCTGCATGCCCCTTTCCACAATAATTCTTTTTTCTTTGCCATGAATACATTGGAATACACTGGAGAGATGATTGCAGTAGAGAAAAGTGGACTAGATTTTGAGAAAGAATGAATAACACAAAATTTTATCAAGCATATCAAATGCATTTTTACTAGCATTCCACATTGTGTCATTGTATGTCTTTTTGACTGCTGTATCTTATTTGATTAGTTACTTGTGTCTTTGCTTACAGCTAACCATCTGCAGAGCATGTAATTACAAGTTAAATTGGTTTTTATCTCTTTGATAATGTATATGTTTTAGTTTTATAGCTTTTGAGTTCTGTCATTTTTGCTCAAAGTTTTCTATGCCCATTGTAACTTAATGATAATTAAATGTCTTTTGAATGGCAAAAGGTACTTAAGAAGGCCAAGACTTTGTAGAACAGTTTAAATTTTTATTGTTATTTTTATCATGATTTCACTAATAAAATTCCACATAATAGTCTATATTTTGTTTTGATTCCTTTAATAAATTCCATACAATTGAATTTTGTTGTGTTATTACAAGTACATTGTTTAAGTCCACCTTGCTAGCTGAAAAGATGAAGTGAAGGGGAACAGATGAAGTTGAACTGGGTATTAGATGTGAACCTACTGAGCAGAGTAAATAGTGAATAAATTATCACTGATGGGTAAGATCCATTTCCAATGACAAACATAATTTGACTTGAAAATATTTTAACAAATGAAATTTGCTGTAATGAATCTTTTTGACCTTAAGATTATAATTCATCAGACCTTAAAGATTTTAAAACTTCCAAACCTTTCAGTAGCATAAGAATATTATTTTCTAATCTTAGTTAACAAACTAAACAAAAATTTAGGTAAACGGTGGCAAGATACAGAGTAAGTCTATATTTAACATAAATTGTCTGCTCCTTGCTAATCTTTTCCTTATCTGGTTAACAAAATATAATCACTAGCTAAGTGCTTTTTTTCCTCAAACCACCCATATCAACTGTCTTCCTATTCTTTTCACAGCTGCTCATTAAATTGCTGAGGCTTTATAGCATCTGGCTCTAGTTACAATTTCCAACAAAGAGGGAATAAAAGAACATGGGGCTAAGAGTTTTCTGTTTTTACAAGTTGCTGTTAGCTGTTGACAACATAAGTAGTCAATAAAGAAATAACTCTTGAAAGCACAAGATCAGTTTAGAGAATGTTTAATAGGTGGAAAAACATTTGTTATTTGCCAAATATTATTTATATATAAATAAGAATATATTGGTGCCTGCCTTTTTGAACACACTATTTTCCATAGTCATACGTAGTCTAGGATAAATTCCAAGAAATGACATTGCCAAGCCAAAGGATACATGTATTTGTAAATTTGCAAATATAGTATACCAACTTTCCCTCTCTCGAGTCACTCTAATTTATACTTCACTTGCAAATGAGGGGCTCCATAGGCCTCACCAACAGTTTTTCATCAAGCTTTTGGATTGTTTTTCCTACACGGACAGGTAAAATATGATTTTAGTGTGGCTTTATTTTGTACTTTTCCTACTAGGATTAAAAGTTGAACCATTTTGTTTCCTTTCCCAGGAAACATATATTCATGTCTTACATTTTTCAATTTTAAAGTAGGAATTGTTATTTTGTAATATAGAAAAAGATTTGAGGTTATCACTTTGATTTATTGTTAATATAAAATCGGTCTTAATTCTTTTTGAATCTGCACATGTAATGTGAATATAAAATAAAGGTTTTTTTTCCATTTCTCTAAAATGAAGTTTGGGAGTAATCAATCCAAACCAGAGTTCACAGTGGATCTTAAGGGAGCGACAATTGAGATGGCTTCAAAGGATAAATCCAGCAAAAAGAATGTATTTGAGGTAATAAATTTTTTTCCTAAGTATAACTGACACTCTTAACCATGGTAATTGGATGTTCTTTTCTTGAGTTGTTTTGGGAAATTCTGTCAGTGTGACTAGTTAAGGCAAAGTTGTTCATTAAGTCAGTTTATATCATAATTTCAAAAGTGGTATAAAGATCTGGACTTCATTTGCATAAAATTTTGAATCTCAGACTATGTACTACAAACCTTTGTTCTATAATCTTGCCTTTTCCCAGCAACAATAAAAAGGGTTTACTTTCCTTTACCTACCAAATATAATATTGAAAAATAAATTAAAACTGTTCCATTTTGGCATTAAAAACCCTCCACAGTAATATATGATTCTGTATCAGTTATTTATTACTGTATATCAGACTATCCCAAATTTAGTAACTTATGGAAAGAGCCATTTTGTTTGCTCAGCTTAGCCTGCACTGAACTAAGCGATTCATCCAGTCTTACCTGGGACCATTCATGAGGTGTCAGTCAACTAGGTCTTGACTGGGCTACAAGGTCTGGGTAACATGGCTTGTGTTGGTAACAGCTGTGGGCCTGGCCTCTTTCTCCACAGGGCCTCTCACTCTCCAGGCGGCTATTCCAGGCTTCTTCACTTGGCGGGGTCAGGGTTCCAAGAGGAACCTGCAGGATTTCTGCAGGAGTCACCCATCGGTGATTCTGCTAGCTAAAGCAAGTCAGAAAGCCAGCCAGGTGTTAGGCCTTTGGAGCTGGAGTCTGTCTGTTAGAGGAGTAGCGAAGGGATGCTGAGGGCTGCATCTACAGAGACTGGTGGGAGTTTGAAGATGGCATTCGCAGACTGCCTTTCGTTATAGCTTCATGGCTCAGTCCTTGCCTGTCTTGGTGTCTAGGCAGGTTGGATTAGTTGCTGTTTTCCCAGATTTTCCTGCCTCTATGACTTTTTCTCTCTATTATTCTGCTGTGAGGACCCATGCCAGTCTCCCCTTGTCAGATGTTACTCATCTTCTTTGACCCGTAGAAAACATTGCCACCACACTGATGCTTCGCTTTTGTGCATGCTTTTAAAATAGCATTTATTTTAGTGTAACTTGGGTTATCATTATCTGTAAGTTATTTCCTCCACTAGATGACTAAAATGTTTTTTGTCTTTTTTAAAAGCAGAGAGACTGTATTTTTCCTCATCTTTAAGTAAGAACTTCCAACCGAGTATTTATGTTTAGTGGATATTCAGTAGTAGCTGACTGGCTTGACCCACTCTTTAGAAAGAAGTACAAGAAAGGACCCCACTGTTCCCTGTAGTAGCTTTGCAGTTTTAATAAGTGATTCCAGAATGAAAAGGATTCCATGGTCAGATAAATTTGTGAAATGGTTTATATTTTATTCTGCTCAGAAAATCACAGTGTGGGATCTCAAATCCCTGAGAGGTCTTGGAGATAATCTTATTTAACTTCTTTCAGTCCCATATTTCCCAAATTAATATTCCTGTAACTGGGTTTTTTTTTTGAGGCGGGGGGATACCTTTTTTAAACATTAGTTTGGGAACTGAGTTTGTAGCATATATCTCAGAATGTCATTTGGGAAACACTGCCGTATGGCTGTATGTTCCTCTAGGGAAAAAACAAATCAGTTACCAACCAGAAAATGGGAGGAATGCTTTCTCCAACCACCTCAAATTCTTCCTCAGTCAAGGATAAGAAGCTCTGAACCAAAGAGATTATACAAAAATCTGTTGTGGCCTTCATGAAGAATATTACATAATACCCTTACTTGAGTTAGCTTATGATCTCACACTTAATTTAGTTAACTTTTCTGCCCAAAAGTGTTGTGACAGTTATTGTCTGTGCCCTCTTTGTACTGAGCCATTATATTTGCCTATCAAATAGGAAATAATGAGTTTCTTTGTACATTTGCCTACATTTGTTTTTTAGCCACAGATAAATAATTTCTCAGATTTATGTAAAAAAATCACAGATTTTATTTCTTTACATATAAATAATGTTTCAGTTCTGATTAAAATGCACAGATTTGGTACTTGAACTTATTTTTTAATGATAAAGCATACTAGATTTCAGGCAAGTTTTATAGCATTTGTGTGATGGAGTTTGGGACTTCAGGTTATTAGATTTGCATTGAGAATTTACTGTGAGAAAAACTTTGTATTATAAAATAATTCAGGTGGTGTTATTTTACACTAAAATAAAAGATACTCCATCACTGTTCTGTACTTTAACCTTTTGTCGCCTCATATATGTCACCTAATCTGGTGGTTTTATAGATTTTGAATTAAATGTATTTATTTGGTTGAGAGCGCTAATCATACTTGCAAATCATACTTTTTTTTCCTCTCCTTTTCTAAAGCTGAAAACCCGTCAGGGAACAGAATTGCTGATTCAATCTGATAATGACGCTGTTATTAACGATTGGTTTAAGGTTCTTTGTAGTACCATCAATAATCAGGTATGTTTTTGACATAGGTAAATTTTCTTACTTTAGAGCTGTTTTTCTTTCTGGCTTTCTAATTGGTTATTGCATATCTAGTTTCCAATTTTTATGTAAAAACCACTTTTAAAATAATATTTTGAGAGATGTGGGGAAGACAGTGGTCAATTTAGCAATTCCCAGAGGCTGGTGAATGATTTAACATTGTCGTTTATGTAAGATCTGCTACCAGTTGATTTCACAAAATTTTTTTTTTTTTTTTGTAGATAATTATTTTTTATTGAAGGGTAGTTGACACACAGTATTACATTACATTAGTTTCAGGTGTACAACATAGTGATTCAACATTTATATACATGACAATTCTAGGTACCAGCTATCACCCTACCAAGCTGTTACAATATCTTGACTATATTCCTTATGCTATACATTACATCCCGGTTACTTATTTATTTTACCATTGAAAGTGTGTACTTTTTTTTTTTTTTTGTGAGGGCATCTCTCATATTTATTGATCAAATGGTTGTTAAAAACAATAAAATTCTGTATAGGGGAGTCAATGCTCAATGCACAATCATTAATCCACCCCAAGCCTAATTTTCGTCAGTCTCCAATCTTCTGAGGCATAACAAACAAGTTCTTACATGGAGAACAAATTCTTACATAGTGAATAAGTTACATAGGATTTCACAAAATTTTTACATGAGGCATTGGTCTGAAAAGAAATTGTTCAAGAGGAAGGGACAGTCAGACTGTGAGAGTGCACTGTATTTATTCAGAGGGAATAGCCCTTTTTAGTGGAAACAGGTCCAAGGCCAAATTGTGAAATCAATGAAGCTGTAGTCTACTCAGCATGTTTTCTGTCCTAGTGACACCTCACTAGCTTACCCTCCCCCTCCCCCAAGGTGTTCCCAGTTGTTCTGGCTGTTCCCCTCCCCCCATCAGGTGGGTGTTCAGTATCCTCATGCTCCTGGTAAATTTCTTCTTGTATATGTAACAACCAAATAGAACATCAGATTGACATTCTGGAGCTGTGTTAGAACAGAAGTATACAACCAGGAGCTGTGCTTTTTCAGACTATAGTCTCTGCCCCCCTCACCAAATGGGGACATGGCTCACGGTTAGGATCATATGTTGGTGACAAAAGCAGAAACTTACAGGAGTGTGTTACGGTTTTAAACAAAAGAGAGACAGGAAAAAGTTGGGAAGCACCAGCTTTAGAGAGAGAAACTTTAGAGGTGAAGCCTCATTATTAATAAGGTTTGTGGTCTTACCACAGTATTCTACCTCTATGGACCTCAGTTTTTTAACTAGTAAAATAGAGGTTAGATTCTATTATCTCCAAGTATTCTTTTCAGCTCCAAAATTTTATGATTCACTTAGTTCAAAGTAACCGGACTTGGAATGAATATTCTTTAGGTCTTCCTCCTCCAACTTTTACCTCTTCTAGCACATTATTCACCAGTCTATGTATATATTCTTTCTTTGCAGCTTGTAATATTGTATGATATTTCTGAATCTTGTTGCTTCTTTTTCATTTATTTCTGAAACTAGGGTTGGGCCTTTAAACATTTATAGTAAAGAATTTGCCTTATCGCATCTCATCTTCCACCAGTCTATTCTTTTTTGTTGTTGTTAAGGTATCATTGATATACACTCTTACTAAGGTTTCACATGAAAAACATTCTGGTTACTGCATTCACCCATATGATCAAGTCCCCCCTCAAACACCCCATTGCAGTCACTGCCCATCAGCGTAGTAAGATGCCACAGAGTCACTACTTGTCTTTTCTGTGCTTCACTGTCTTCCCCGTGACCTCCCCCCACACACACACCATGTGTGCCAATCATAATACCCCCTCAGTCCCCTTCTCCCTCCTTCCCCACCCATCTTCCCCCACCCTTCCCCTTTGGTAACCTCTAGTCTCTTCTTAGAGTCTGTGAGTCTGCCCCACCAGTCTATTCTTAATACCATTGCTCTATGAAACTTCCTACTGCCAATTTTATAATCCCCTCCTGCTCAGAAAATTTCTGTGACTCCCATTCAAATTCAACAACTTGAGCCCAATCTATCTTTTCAAATGTACAATATGGGCTTTTGGCTCTAGGCATGGTAATCTGTTTGCTGCACCTTGAAAACAAGTGTGACTGCTTTCAGAACAAACGTGTGAGTGCTGCATATGCTGGGAGGTACAACAGCATGCACTCAGACACTGTATGTACCTTTCCGTATGGCACTCACAGTCAGAGACAGAAGGTTGCTGAGGACAGACATCTGAGCAGTTAATATAATGAAATGTGATGATGTTTATGATGGTAAGGGATGTATAAAATATTATAAAAACACTGATTAGGTGTAGGGGTTAGGGAAGGCTTTGCAGAGAAAGTGTTTTGTTTTTAATTGAAGCCTACAGGATTAGGAAATAAGCCAAGTGAAAAGAGAGGAGCATTCTATTAACTGTAAAATATTAAAATATGCTGTATATAAAATGGCAAGAGATAGGAATAAATATAGCAAGAGATGTGTAAGATTTCTGAAGGGAAAACTACAAAACTTTATTGAGAGACATTGAAGGAAACCTAATTAAATGAGAAGTATATCATGTTTTTGGATTAAGAGATTCAATAATATAAAGATAATATTCTTCAAATAACTTATACATTTATAGATTTGAGATTGTTTGAATCTCACTCAAAATCCTAGCAGGTTTTCTGGTAGAACTTGACAGACTTACTCTAAAATTCATGTAGAAATGCAAAGGGCTAAGAATATTCAAGACACTGTAGAAGAAAAATGTGGAAGGACTTGCTTTATCAGATGTCAAGGCTTTATAAAGCTGTATTCATTAATGCAATGTATCCATCTTGGGATAGACATACAGACTTGTGGCACAGAACAGAGAACCCAGAAACAGACCTACATGCTGCGGAGACCATAGAAAAATAAGTTAGAGTAAACGAGAGTGAGTGGTGCTGAGACAGCAGGATGGCCATCGTTATTCTGTGTACTGGAGTGAGATCTGGGTGGAGGAAGGCCTCACTGTGAAGGGCAAAGCAATGTTTTAGCTCTGAGAACTCAGTCCAGTTGTTTAGCCTGTAAAAATTGTCTTGGTGAAGCCTCAGATGAACTCTAGGGTTTCTTTCAATTCTCATGTCCATCAGTCTATGAGGAATGCTTAACTATGGACCAAAAGGGTAGTTGAAAAAGACATTTGGTGTGAAAACCTATCGTTTCATTGGCTGGTTAGCTGTATCTTGTACTGTTACCACAGAACATAGCGCCATCGTGTTTTGTCACCATAGACTGTAGCCTGACCCATTAACTGTTGTTACTGTCACCCATATGCTGTTGATCAAATAAGGCAGGATAGCCTCATCATCAGTGTAAACCCATAATCCTGTGAATTATCAGTAATTTTTTCTTTTAAAGTTTAGAATTAATGCCATAGAGGGGGAAATTTTTTTTTTAAGATTTATCATTTATCTAAATCATGTATATACTATATACTAATTGGTTCCCTAAAATCATTTGGAAGAGTCAGTTACTGATCATTCTGACAATATGTCATTACATCTATCTAAAGCATTATTGAAAGTAATACATGTTTGGGAACTCTGATCAACAGACAGTAGAAACTGATGATGCAGCTGAAGAGGAGGTACCAGACTCACCAGGCACAGAAAAGCACGATAAAGAAAAGGACCATAAGGATCCTAAAAAACTGCATTGTAAGTCTTTCTTTCTCTATTTTGCTAGTGTTTTGGTGAGTATATTCTCTCAACTTTTCAAATATTTAGGAAATATATGTATATATATATATATATATATATATATATAAAAGCTGAGTGGAATCTCCAGTGTGATAAAGTTTTAAAATTAAGTAATTGCAATCTCAGTTTCAGTACTCTCTCTCCTTTGTAACACATTGTCATTTTCAGCCTCCCTGTATGCATCCCTAGAGCATCAGGTTAATTTTAAGATACTGTGATACTTCAAGAGAAACAATATATTAGAATACGTTTCTGTTGTAGACTCTCTAAGAAGTTGAACTTTATTGATTTAATACTATATAATTACTGTTTAATATTCTAGATAGAGTCTGATAGTTAAAGTCAAAAGTTCTGGGGTTTGTACCATCTCTCCATCCTGGATACCAGGCAGCCATCTGTGGACCAGAAGATGCCTGCCTGCAGGAGCTGCATGCATTCATATCTCCAGATCATATGTACATAAAGGACTGAACTAAAGCCAGCAATTTTAAGAGTAACGTTTTCTAATACATGCCCCTGAAAATAACAGTGTTTAAATAGGCCATTAGCTATGACTCAGAACTTTGTTAAATCTCTTTTAACAAATTCACATTTAACTGAGAATTTCTTGGCCTTTAAATAATCTGAATGATTAGAAAATCAGTTCTAAGTTTGTTCTCCTAAATTCTAATGCAGTTCAGGCCTGTTACTGACACTATCACTGTAAAACAGTGTAAACTCATGAAAGTTTGATCATTTTAATTCTCTACTGATACAGTGTTTGTGCTCTCAACTTTCCTCAAGTGTAGTTATTTTCAAGAAATTTACTTGTTGAATTTTTGTAACTAACCAAAAAAGATATCAGGACTAAGAGCCATGTAGAACATTTTCTAGGTGGTTCCATTCTTAGTTCAGAGACAGATATGATGAGACATAGTCTCGAGTATAAATAATTGTGCTGGATATGTATATAATTCCTAGTTCAGTAAGGATAGGGGCCTTTTTGTTTACGGTTTGTGGGTTGGTTTTTTGGCTGGTCATTTTACTTTCTAAAATTGATGGAGCACCATATACAAATTGTATTATTTAAGAAATACAAGTTGTATTATTTAGAATAACTTTGGAATATCTTGGCACATATACCGAAGAAGGTACAGTTTATGGTTAGTGTTTAGTAATAAAAATGCCTGGTTTTGTTTGGCTTATCCCTTTGAAATTGGATATGTGTTTGATTCTTCACGTTACTCTTAAACTATATTAAAGTTAGAATAACTGAATTTATACTGTGGTTTTTACATATGAGCTTAATATGTTTTGAGTGCTAGGTGGGGGAACCTTTATCAGAAAAGTTTTTATTTTATGAAATGCTTACTGTCTTAAGCCACAAAAGTGCCTAGCATGGATTCTTCAGAACAGAAGAAAACCAAGAAAAACTTAAAGAAGTTTCTTACACGACGCCCCACTTTACAAGCTGTTCGTGAGAAAGGTTATATTAAAGGTAGGTAGAAGTGATGTTTGTAATGATGACTTTGGTCAAAATCAGAAATAAGATATTTTAAATGAAAACTGAAAAAACTTCCAAACAGTAAAAATGTTCTCATTGTTTATTCATAGAGTTCTGAGGTTCAGTGATTAAAATACATTTGAGTAAAATTGATTTTTTGAAGAGTTTAAAGCATTGAGTAAGGCATAAACACAAGACTTTAGTTTTTAGAAACTCTGACCAAGGGAACTACCCAGATGCGATGGACAGGTGGCAGTTAGATGACATGACAATAAAAATTTTTAGTGTTGAGATGCATATATCAGGAAATTTTGATTAAATGATCACTGACATGTAGAAAGAAAGAAAAAATATTGAACAATTTTCATTAATGTTAGCATGTAGTTCTCATTTAAGGTAATTTTAAAATTAGTATTAGGCATTTTTTCCCAATTTATACATTTGTTATTTCATTTATAAGCACCCTAGAGAACTAATAGGATCTTAATAAGAAAGTATTCTGTAAAATCACATATACTTGTATATACCTTAGTTCTTACAAGTATGTTTGATTCCAAAGGTGAAAATTTTGTAGTACATGACTCAAAACTGTGACATTTATTTGTAGATAAAGCTATAGGTAAATATGTCTTTGATTGTGAAGTTTATGACAAAGACCAACACTGAAACATCTGTTTGCAAAGTATCTAAATTAAAATACACAAATGGATTTCATTAAAAAGATATTTAAAGCTTCTAAGAAGACTTCAGTTAATTAAATAAAGCAACCTTAAGAATTATAAATGGGTACTCCCAGGTAATGGGTATGAATTTAGCATATTGAGTTTAGAACCTTAAAAAAAATCCTAGGAAATATATACATAGAAACTTCTGCTGCTGATTTGTTCATCACGCCTTTTCATTGAGAAATATGAACTGTTGCCACTTTATGATATTACTCATCACTTCAAATATTTTGTTTGTTTTCTTGAATATTTAGCACTAATGTGGCATTGCATAACTGTTGGGTTAAAAGATTAATAGAACAGCTTTTGAAATATGTTTTGTGAAATGAAGTGTTAGCACGTGATGGGGTGTGCACATGCTTGTTTTAATAGTTCAGAATATATTCAGGGATTTACTAAGTGTGAGGCATGAGTCTAGGTGCTGTCAATACCTGTTGGTGTTTGAGAATTACAAGTTCCATGCCCTCACGAAACTTACATGACATGAGGACTGGCAACGTTGTTTAAAGTGGAGATGACTGCTGTGAAGAAATGCTCATAGTAATAAAATAGAGAGTGACTGAACTGGGTTACCTTAGACAGGCTAGTCAGAGGGGTTTCCTAAGGAGATGACATCTTAGCCGAGGCCAGGAGTTAAAAAGAGCTAAATTTGGAGGAAGATACATCTGGGTAAAAGGAGTGGAAAGTAAAAAGGCTCTCAGGCAGAATGAGTTGTGGTGTTCATGGAGTTTAGTAAAGAACGGAAATTGTTTGAAATGAAATTGGAAGGGGTAGGCACAGTGCAGATGATGCAAGGCATGAGTCATGGTGAACAATGCCTGAATGCCCTGAAATGTCTTTTGTTGCACTATGAATGCTTTAGCCACTTTGTGACCCAAATTTTAGCAAGGTGGTTCATTAAAAAAAAAATCTCTTTCAGATCAAGTGTTTGGATCTAATCTTGCTAATCTGTGTCAGAGAGAGAATAGTACAGTGCCAAAATTTGTGAAGTTATGCATTGAACATGTTGAAGAATATGGTAAGCAAATGATTTTTTAGTGTTAAGCACCCTAAACCATTTTTCTGCATTAAAATCCCTAGGATTTTTTTGATTTTTGAGTGATGCAACCAAAAGTTATTTAGAGTCACAAGACAGTAAGAAAAGCATCTTGTTTGCAAAAAACTGACATGCTCGTATCTGTTTTAAATTCAGACCTTTGCAGACGTCCATTAAACGTTGTTCACTTCTGGTTGATGAAGTGTATAACTTTCTTTGAAGCCATTTGAAATTGACATTTGCTTAAATGAAGGAGTGGTGATTGAGAAACTGAGTTTATTAGGGAGTGATTTGACAGCGTGGAAGACAGGAGGTTGTGTTTACTTTCCAAGAGAAAGTTTTCTTATGTTTATAATAAAAATGAAATGACGTTTAAAAACTGTTAAATCAACTGTAAAGTGTCTAAATGGACAAATCCTTTTTATTTCATTTCCTGCTGAAGAAGCCTTAAACTGACTTCTATTTTGATTAATTTTAACATGTTTATAATATTTATACTAATTTTGTATAAGCTAATGAAATCATGACTGTAAATACATTTACTTGTATCTCTATCATGAAAAATCATCTTCTACAATTAAAATATTTGCATGATTTGTAAATTTCTGCCAGTGTTAGATCTCATTTCTGACATTTCTCGTCAACATGACAATAGAGACACCATGACTTTATTTAAAGTTATAGGAATAGCACATTAATGTGTTTTGTTAAATGTGTACATTATCATTTAGTGAGTATTTGAATTTTTTTAGGCTTAGTTGTATGAATTTCAAATGATTCTATCCTGCATGTAAAAGAAATTAATAAACTATGTAAAATGATCAATAGTTTTAATAGAACTATTATTTTAGTTGCTAGCTTATATTAAGTTTATTTATTACAGGCATTTAATATGACAAACCTTTTTAAGAGTGCTTTATTTAATAAGTATATTTACATTATAAAATGGCATGCAGAAAAAATGGGTGGGCTGATTTTATCTGCTGGCTTCCTTTACTTTCTGAACAATCCCCAGGTGCAGAAGTTTATCTTAAATTGTTAGTATTTCAAGTTTAATGAGATGATTTCCTTGAGATGATCCATAGCCTACATGGTAATAGAGCAGAATTGTTGCTGTGTATTAAACAGAATCCAGAGTGTATCTCCGTGTTAACACCTCTCTCACTGCCAAGCATCTATAAAAAGCCATTAGAGGAAGAGAATATTTGCTCATTTGATTTCAAGTGAGAATTAATGAATAAGGATTCTGAAATATGCAAGCATCTTTAGGAGAGACAAAGAGGTACTTTATACGTAAAAATATTTGTCTCTTAGGTTTGGATGTTGATGGGATATACAGAGTAAGTGGCAACCTTGCGGTAATCCAGAAACTGAGATTTGCAGTCAATCATGGTAAGATCATATTCTCTGTTGTTATGTCAAAAAAAAAAAATCACTCATAACTTTTAATTTTAAAAAGTTTTCTATCCATACTGTGTTTCAGATGAGAAATTGGACTTGAATGATAGTAAATGGGAAGATATTCATGTCATTACTGGAGCACTCAAAATGTTTTTTCGAGAATTACCAGAACCTCTTTTTACATTTAATCATTTTAATGATTTTGTTAATGCAATTAGTAAGTATGTCTTTCCACTCAGTTTTTTTTCCCGAATGTTAAAAATCCTCTGTAACGATTAAGCCACTACATTCTGTTTGATCTTTGAGTTTTTCTGAAACAGTTTTACTCCAGAAATTTAAAATGTGACCACCAGATGTCACTGTGTATTACCAAATATTAGGTCTAAAATATGTCACTGCTTTCAGTTTCCTGTAAAATCTCTAGTTGTTAATCCTTTTTCAGAACAAGAACCAAGACAGCGAGTCCCTGCTGTTAAGGACCTAATCAAACAGTTGCCAAAGCCAAATCAAGATACAATGCAGGTTCTTTTTAGACATCTCAAAAGGTAAGAGGCTCACAAGAAAGAAATAGTAATTAGAGGGAAAAGGAAAGAGAAACGCAGTTAGGAGATGTGATGTAGAACCCGGGGTTGCTCAGACTCTGGTTCAGAACCTAGCTGTGCTACTTGAGCTCTTTGCAACTTGAAAAAAGAGAACTCCTTTGGACATCAGTTCCTCATAAGCAGAATGGTTTCGTATAAAGAATACATTAAAGTAAATATTATATCTGAAACATATAATGCCTACCTAACACATGTTCAGAAATTGTTGCTAAAGTCAATTAATATGAAGATGAGACTGGTATTAAATGAGGAA
Source organism: Manis pentadactyla (assembly GCF_030020395.1). NCBI lineage: Eukaryota > Metazoa > Chordata > Mammalia > Pholidota > Manidae > Manis > Manis pentadactyla. Next base: position 117,386,981 of record NC_080021.1, on the reverse strand, counting down.
TATTAAATTACCTTAAAATAAAGCCCTCATGGCTATACTTTCCTTCTAATAGAAAGACTACCAGACTACTACAATTATTACTGTGAGAAGTTTTTTTTTTAATAAATTAAGTAAAACTGCAAGTTTAATCTCTGTGCCCTACTGAAAATTTTTTCCCCTATCAACTTAGAAATCATTATTACCTGAATTGTAACTCACTTAAGCCTGTCTTATTTTAAACATTAAGCTGAAATATCACACATTTGATGTTTGTTAGAGTATGTGTAATCATACCTCTCAGCTGTGTTTACCCAAAGCTCACATGGCTTTTGGACTGAGTTCTATTAGGTTAAGTAGTTTATATGGGCCTTAGGAAAATGAGCATTAGTTCTCATTTCTAAATGCAAACTATGTTTATAATACAAGTTGAAGAATTTTGCCTCTACAATTTATTTTATTTTTATTTTTGTATGATATTTTAAATTTTTCTCTTTTAACTATTTTTTTCCCTTTTAGAGTTATAGAAAATGGAGAGAAAAACCGAATGACCTATCAAAGTATAGCAATTGTTTTTGGCCCCACTCTATTAAAGCCAGAGAAAGAGACTGGTAATATAGCAGTTCATACTGTTTACCAAAATCAGATTGTAGAATTAATTCTTCTGGAACTAAGTTCCATCTTCGGACGTTGATTCTTATTGAAGACAACCTGTGGAATAGAAGCTGGATTCCATCAAATTTCAGATCCTTATACGTGCTGTATTTTATTTTTGGACCAAGCAGTGACTCTTTGACTTTGCACTTTTTGGAGGGATGAGAAGGGAATGGGGGAGTCGAGATACGTGTTAGACCCTTTTATTTGCTGCTTTGTTGCAAGTTCATAAGAACTGTGTAATTTTGAACTAATTTTATCCTTAATGTTTGCATTTCATACTCTGAATTTCAGTAAAAATCAAAACTTGCGATTCTAACCAGTCATACACACTGGATGATTTGGTAAGAAAACTACTTATTTTTTTTCCCTCAAACTGGATAATGTAGAATTTCTTAAGATTTGTTAGATTCATCACTTGATAGAACAATACTTACTATTAGTTATTTTGAAAACGCTCTTGGGCATTCTAAACAAAATGAAGTATACCCCTTTTGAAACCTGCGTGTTTCTTTTTCAGGGTTTCCGCATGCAGTGGCAGTCTAAGTGCTAAAATTCATTGTAACCCATTGTAATCCTTTGGATATCTTAGTGGCTTGTTGGGGCAGCACACTAATATTACTTAAACACTGTGATATACTGGAGTTCAATTTAGCGTTAAGTCAGTTCAGGGTATTTTTAGGCTGTCTGTGCTACGCTGATATGTAGCTTAACAATCCTAATTATATCTAGTGCCATACTGAGTTCTTGGTATGACCCTGTGGAAATAGACATTATTTGATGTAAATATACGCTAAGGACTTAGTGACCTTTAGCTTATGTATATAATTATGTTGTATAGTCTCAGAGGACATTCTAACCCTACATTTCTAATCATGATATTGGTAATCTTTTCCATGAATATTAGGTTACCTCCAGATATAGGCTGTTATTTGAGAAAATTAACTGTGTGCACTTTCAGATTTTAATTACATTTACAGGCAAATCACTGTAATGCAAATGGTACTGGAAAAATACTGAATAGACTTGCTAAATGGTAAATGCACTACAAGAGGAACCTTTAGGTTATTTAATATGTACAGAATACATTAGAAAAATTTATTACAGAATTCTAACTCTGCAGTATGAATAGTGGAAAACCATATGTAAATTAGATGGATGTCAGGTAGAAAATGACATTGTTAAATTCAAGAATTTCTTTTTACATTACTAGTGTAGATTGATTTGTATAATAAAACAGGGTTTGGAAGGTTTTGTTACAGAGAGCATGGTCTGTTGAAGATATTTTAAAAGGTATTTTTCTAGATTAACTGCTGTATATGAAATGTCTAATCTAAATAAAGAAAACTATAAGAGGTTTAAAGATTTTTCCATTGGAAATGTGCATTTTGGTTTTTGATTTTTTTGTTTTTGTAGTTACTGGCATACTGTTTATACCTCATTTTAAAAAATTAACTGAATCCACTGTTTCCTGTGGTAAATATATTTTCCTCATTTCACACCTTATCTGCTCCCCACCCTGTCAATACCCCTCCCCTACCAACCCTAGTTTTTATTTCTTTATCACTTTTTGAAACTGAATGATTTATAACCAAGACTCTTTTTCTTAGAATTGCATTTATAATTTATAGATTGCTTTCCTTGGGAAACAAGTGTTTTTTTTGTATGATCTGGCAAAAACTCCTTACCTGAGTTTGTTGTAAAAATAATTACTTGTTGTTGTGATCTTGTTAAATTGATAACAAACCAAGCTACATGATAGCTGTGGGAAAACAGATTTTTTGGGCAGGGAGAAAAAGCCCCCAAATAAGAATGTTTGTATTTGCCTAATGATGTCCTTAACGATACAATATGCTTTAGGACTGGCCTATATAGTGAATTTATGCCAGGAAAACAATTAGATTCAAATCAATGATGTTCTTCTCTTGGTAGTTATGGACATATCATAGATTTAAATTGTCCTGTGTTTCTTGTTTCAAAGTACATATGCATGTATGTGAAGTATTAAATGTTTTCTTAGTCTAAAGCTAATCAGTTTATTGTAATACTGTATGTCAAGACAGTGAGATCAGTGTCTTGTGTTTTCATCCTTTGTGAATTAAAAATTCTCACTTGTTTTTTGTAGTAACAAATCCAGTAATATTTTCCTGTTTTGACAGCTTTATTTTTAGTAGAAAATATATTAAAGAGTGAAATAAATTGTCAGCTGGATTTCATTTACTAACAGGCCTTCCTTCAGAATGTCATTAAAAAAAGTAGTTGGAAATTGAAAGAACAAGAATATTCCAATATGTTAGTACATTTCAGTTAGAAGAAAAATACTTATTTAAATTTTACAGCAGTAAGAAATTTTACCTTTTACTCAGGAAAGTTACTATGAAAAATCTGAAAAAATGATGCTGCCTTTTAGACTGGGGCAAATCAATAGATATTTTTTTCTTACATGAAAAGCACAAATGGAATGATTCAGCCAAACTTTGGGCTTAGATGTGTTACACACACACACGCAAATGTGTGTGCACACATGCCAAATGAAAACTCATAAATAACAATATAATGGCAGATACCTGGAGACATTTATACTGTTCAAGTTTCATCCCATGCTGCTTTGTAAGCCTGTAATATTAGATGTGAAGATAGCAGTGGGAGGAAAGAGAGTTTATTCCCGAACTGTGCCAAGAGATTTTTTTCCAGCTCATGGGAGAGACTTCTAATTAAACATTTAAAGTGAACATGTAGCTTCCCATGACACTAATTTCTGCAACATATTTAGACATTTAAAAGATACACAGAGGAGTCTACAATGTGTCATTTTAGTAAAGAAGAAAATAAATCAATTGAGCGTCATGTGCTCACTGGTCTGATAAAAGTCAAATGTGCAAGTATTGCATCTATATGGAAAATTGAAAATGGATAGAAATAATATGGAGTTTACTAACTCCTGCCATCAGCTCTAATGTTCCTCTTTTATAGAAAGCACTTATTGAGTGCAAGACTAGGTGTTAATAGGGACTTTAACCTGTATGTTACCATCCTGGAGGTGGGATACAGTTTTTTTTTAAACAGTATTTCAATATGACTAATATAGTCCTGTTAAATGCAACTTTGGTTTTAAACAACGGTGACAACAAGAAATGGCAAAGGGGCTGCAAAACAGAATCAACAGTCTTACAATAATGGTTCATTAGAATCTATTGGAAATTCACAAGCTGTGAACCCAGGCCAAGCAGAGTCAGATTTAGTATTCCAGAGAAGGGGGAGGTACGGAATGCCTAATGAGACATTCTGTAACTACTAGAGACAAGGGAGTTCTCCTGAAGAATCTCAATTAGCTTTCTCAACTGAAGTTTTGTGGGCCAGTGGTGGCTATAAATATATTCAGCTGGTTGAGCTTTTACAAATTAGCCTGATGTGAGTATGGCACTTAAATGAACCCTTTCATTTCCTCCATTGCTTCCCTTCTCCCACAGGAAGAAAAGGAAAGAAAAAAAAGCACTTTCACGGTACTCTGATAAACACAGCACTTGTAGAGCAAGGTAACTGTTAACAAACCACTACAATACACATTTAGAAAAGTCTGGTTTCTTTTTCTCATCAGCCCTCCCCTCCCTTTATTTTACTCTCTCAGCGTTTTCAGAAAAGCAGTTCTTGGTAAAGATTTTTAATTACTAAAACCAGTAGCCAGATATTTCAGGTAGTTCCAATAGTTGTGGCTCTTAGGAGTAACATTGAAACTTGTAATGTCATGCACCTTGGACTGTTGATGAAATTCATAGTGATGTCAGAGTGATAAATGAAGCTCTTATCAATATGGCCTCTGCAGAGGGAGGTAGAAATGACTACCATAAGGTCAAGGTAGGCTGACCAGTGAAGACCTAGCATAGCATTCAAGGCATCTTTTCTTCTCCTGGGTGTTTTTGAGATACTGTTTTTATTTAGGCATAAGAAGTGGGAATGTTAGATACTCATGTAAAGCTGAGTTTTATCAGTTGATAAGGCAGGATATGACCAATAAGGGCCTTCACATTCATAGTTTTATTTTACACAGGTCCAGAATGGTGGCGAATGCCTCAAGCCATATGGTTGGTTAGAGGTGCAAAATGATAAGTGTAAGGCTTAAAAGGAGGACTTATCTTGATTAGTTACATTGTTCCTACTTAAAGTTTGTGATCAATTTAAATTAAGCATATTCGGGCATGTTCAGTATAATTTGAGGAAGAAACAAGTAACTTGTATTACGGGCATCTGTTTTTAAGCTAAGTTAATTTTTATTCACCTAAAATTAACTTCTGTTTCTCATATATTATGTACATTTGTTATGAATGTGGAGGTGGCAGGGGTAGGTATTGCTTTCTGCTTGTCTTCCCTAATCCTAGTTGTATAGACAATAAACCAGCACCTGTCTACCTCCCCTCACAAATAATCAGACGTCAGTGGTTGCATTTCTACCTGCTGCTGTTCTTAGATAGGCTGTTGTGTACATTAATCTGTTTAGTATGGATAGCAGCTTTTCTTGTGTTCTAGAACTGTGCTGTCCAATACTGTAGACACCAACCATGTGTAGTAATTTGAATTGCATTAGATGTACATGAAACCTAAAAATTCAGTTAGTCACAGTGGTCACATTTCAAAAATTCAGTAGTGACATGGAGCTAATAGCCACCATATTGGACACTGCAGAGGAACATTTTCATCCTCGCAGAAAATCTCAGTGCTGTTCTAGAGGGTTGGTTGTGAGGAATAACTAATTGCAAAATGCAAAATTCTTTGAAGAAATACATGGCCCTGAGGCTTTATATAGTACTTCATAATTCTCCCTCTTGCTTGTCTCAAGAACTTGACACTAGAAGTCTTAAAAATCAAGAAAGAAAATACATTTTTATAACAGGTCTGCCAAATTTTGAATATTTGTCCCCCTGTGTGCTTTCTTCTCATGGGGGCTGAAAGGAGTGGTAAATGTGATTTGACTGCCAATACAACTCCATCTAAGTGCTTGCAATTTGGAAGAAATCAGTTTGAAACTGTGGCTTAAAAAAACCCACAGTTGACATTATTCTATGGGAAATTTCAGAATGCTGTACTTTGAGATAATTCGCATTTCTGAGGTTTATGTCATAGTATTCTTACAGTTAGATTTTAGGAACTTTCACTTTGTTAGGAAAGATTTTCTGAAATCCTATTTTAGAAACTGTGTCGAAACAATGAAAGAAATGGTTCTAATTAGAGCTTTCCCTTGGGATCTAAGCTACTTCTCCTTGTATTTACTTCTGATTTTTAATAAAATCCTAGGTGAAGTAGGGGAAATCTACATACAAAATTTCTCTTTAAATGGAAGCTGAAATCTAACCACAGTTACAAGGAAATTGTTGGTGCTATGAAAGTGAATTAGTAGCTCTGCACATGATTTCACCAGATGCTAAAGTGGGCTGTGATGTTGTATATAGATGCCATCGACTAGTGGTCATTAGCAGTTTTGTTCTTGTTTTAATCAAAATTAATTTTTTTAAAGGCCCACCAGGCCAAATTCTTTCAGAGCTGGTACTTCTATGCTTAGTTAACAAATACAATACACTCATTGAAGAAGATGCTACTGATATATTTTCAACCCTGTTGTAAAGGCTTTCCTATTAATAAGTTTCTTAAAGTTTCTAAGTAGGGAGTGTAATAGTTTGTTAGTAACTCTACTAACCCAACCCACTGGCAAGATGCTTTAGTTCAAATTTAAGCAGATCATGGGATGAAGAAGCTTTACCATCTGATAAAATTAACTCACTAAACTGTCTCATTAAGAGGTACACTGAAACACTGGGGCTTCTTTCTGTCGTCTTCTGCCTTCCCTCTGTCTCCTCTTCCCTCCCCTGTTTCACCAGTTGCTGTTGCCTCAGTCGAAGAGTGACTACTCACAGAGGCTGTATTAGGGTTCAGGGAGGCCCTGGTGTCCAGTGTGTACAGGTTCCCTGGAGAGGATGAACTTAGAGGAATCCAGAGGCTCCATGGAGCCAGCACAGCTGTGCTGAGCAGGATACTAAACCTTTACAGGGGGTCATCCCAGTGTCATTGGATGATACAGTCTAACTGTGGGGGTCTCTGAATTCAACCCCTTATGTTAGGGAACCAAAGCTGATGTAACATTTCTGACATCTGGCTACATTTTAGGCTTGCCTTATCTGATCATGTCCCTTTCCTCTGACCTATTACCTAGGCCATGTTGATTGCCAGTAACCACTGTACCTTCTTACCTATCTTATCACTCTTGGAAATGCCTGCAGCATATTTGGTTGGCATTAATGGTTCCACAAAGCCAGAGTCAGACAGTATGAAATTGCTGTTTTGAGTAATAGTACTGAAACGTCTTCCACTGAAGAAGAGATTGGGAAGAGTTTAATATAAATAATCTGCTAAGATCCCATTTATTCATTCAGCAAATTCAGTGAGCTTGTTTTAGATATTTAAGCTTAGCGTTAATCTCTGAAGATCCAATGGTAAGCAAAACAGAATCTCTGCTCTGATGTTTCTAGTCTTGACATTGGTAATATGATAGCTGGTATGTATTTAATTTTGACGTATACCCATATTGAATAGATGAACTCAAAATGGTCAATCTCAGTAGTTTTACTAATGTGCCTTCCAAGTCAGCTAGTCATGCTGTGGTCATGCCAATCTACTGGGATTGAGCTAAAATTTTTTGCTGCATAATTGGATAACAGAATGACATAATTCTTTAATACTTTTGAAGTAAGGCAAATTTGTCAAATACAAGAAATGTTGACAGCTTTAATGAAGCATAGTTTCAGTTATGAGGCTTTGTTTTAAACAGCAAATGGACTATCCTGGTATGAATTGTTAAAATGTAAAATGGAACATTCTCAACTAAAGTGTCAGAAAAAGTATAGATTTAATAACAGTAGTGGTCACATAATCTACATCATACTTCTGTACTGAAATTAAGTCTAGAGAGGATTCTGTAAAGATGGTGGTGGCCACAGTATAGTTTTTCAGTTCCCCCATGAAAGCAACATACTGATATTGACAGCAAAACTAGATGACAGGGTATCCTCACAACCCCCAAATTATGAGCAGGTGAGGACAAAGCACCTACAGTGCCAAGATTTGCAATGGTACTGGTGTCTGGGAGAGAGAAACAAGAAAGAAGCAGGAGGGTCACAGCTGATGGACCTGAGAGCTGGAGATCAGCAGTATGACCATGCCTGAAGGGTGGAAACACTCTCCCCACTGGGAGTTCTCAAATCAAGGCCAAATTCCATGTAAAATTCTATGAAAGAATAAGAAGCAGAGTAATATCCCTCTGGAAAATGGAAGCATGCCAGAAACACATGCCCATAAAGAAAACTGTAACCTATTGCAGAATGAGTTCAGAGTTTTGAGGAAGTGATGTAAGGCAGAAAAGCACAACATAAATCAACTGTAAGAACTAAGGTGACAAGATTCAAAAGCATTAGAAATAAAAGATTTTAGAATTGTAAATAGAAACATGACAGCAAGTAAAACAGATAATGTCATAAAAAGGAAGTATGAAAAGAAAAATCTTTAAGTTAAAAATGAAAGATTTAAAGATTTTTTTAAAAGATTAAAAAGAACATTGAAGATAGGCACAGGAGATGAAACAATAGACATTCATAAAAAAGAAATCCAAACAAAAGACAGTAAAAATAGCTCAAGAATACCCTCCTGAAATTATGTATTGAAAGAGCACACCAAATAATACTGACCTAAAATAACCCCAAGATGCATTCTAGTGAAATTATTGGACTATAAAGAAAAAGAAGAAAATCTTTTGGGAATCCATTTAAAAAGGGCATGTGACTTGTAGGGGAAAGTATTAGATTATCAGAATTTTCAACAGCAACACTTCATTCCCAATGAAAATGGAGCAATATATTTAAGATTCTCAAGGAAAGAAAGAAGGATTTTCTAGCAATTTCCATCAAAATTGGAAGAGGCATAGATTATTATCACATAAGAATTAAATACTCCTCCCATGCTTCCATCTTTTAAGAATCTATTACAGGACAAGTTTCAGACTACCAAAATGTCCTTGGGACATTGGCATAGGACTGGTGGTTGAGCATTAAATATTTAATTGCTTATAGAAATAAGATTAAATGAGGACCAACAGGGAGACTATATAGGCCTTAATGACTACCTATTCCCTTGCTAATGAAGATCTAGTCCCATTTTTACAGTGGAAGAATAGGAAAACATATGCAAAAAAAATTGTTTTAATGTTTTCAGCCATCATATTGGTGTGGTATTCTGATTGTTGTGTATATGCAATAGGACATTAAACAAATGCATACTTCTGGGAGAGTCTAATTCTGTCATCCCCTGAATCTTTGAGAATCAGGATTCTCAGAATAGAAGAAAGGAGTCACAGTTGCAATAAGTAAAATCTATAGTCTTTAATTTGAATTGGGAGTATCAAGGTGAAGCCGTGAGAGAATTTATCTATCTAGGTGTACATCTATATAATTTACTAACTCTCCACTGAAGAGACCTAGGAAAAATGACCAACCCCCAGAGCTTCTCTAGCACCTACCTAAATTTTGACCTTGACATATAATTTCTCATTAAAAGAACCAGTCTTTTTAGAGATATAGCTGATTCCAGGTCTGGTACAGAAATGTACACAATGACCCTGGAAGATCTTGTCATAATGGATAGCAAGGAAGCTATGAAATATTACTAGGATCTTGACAAAAAGGATCTGAAACTTAAAAAGGCTCCCACTGGTGAAAGACAGGATAGCATAAGCTTCAATGATGAGAACAATTGCTATGAATTAAGACCCATTAATATATTTTAGCCCATGAATTCATCCTTAAGAGGATGGTACAGAATCAATATCTTGTAAGCTAGTAAGTAAAGGGAAAGAAGCATTTACCAGTGGCACTTGGCCACTGGTAACCAAATGGCAGATAAAGGAAAGGATCTCTCTATACAGGAATTCTAACTAATAATTTGAAATGAAATGATATAATATCACCCATTTTGTGCCCACTCCATTGAGTTAATAAATATAGATATTAACCATCATTGGCTACTAGTGTCATAAAAAGAGAAATTACGACTCTTGATGAAGAACACAAGACCTCTTACAGTCTTGTCAAAGGAATTACCCCTTGAATCTGGATCAGTCTTTGAATTCAGCTTCCAATTTGTAGGAAATACAGAGGACACAGAACTACATCTTGTGTATGAAATCAAGAAAATCCAGACTCAGAGACTAAAGGTCAAGGTGCTTGCATTCTTCAACAAAAAGCAAGCATTGTAAGGAAAAGAAAGGGATGGAGAGGGACCCTCTAGATTTGTATAGGTTTTTGTTTGTTTGTTTTTAGTTGAGATGTGGGTAACATTTAAAAACGAAGACAATAGTCAAAACATTTATTATTGTGTTACATATTCCTTTTAAACTTAACTTTTTTAAGGTTTTACTTTGTGTGGTAGAAATACTAGATAATGGTATGCTTTTTACAACATAGGAATTTGGAGCTGGCCATAATGCTGATATTTGGACCAAATCAAAGATTGTTTACTGTTTTGTTGACTTGTCTAGATTGAAGAAGGTGATGCGGAAAATATTAATACAGACTAAACTTAAAAATGTGCATGTAGCCTTTACCCTGTGAATAAAACAAAAATTGAGGAAATATTCTTCCAGCATTAAACTATTATCCAGTTCAACAAAGAAGTACCATCATTGAAAATCCATCCTTGACAAATGAATGAAGTTCTTACATATGTGTTTGTGCACTTTTGTGTTACTCATTAATGTAAGTGAAAATGTGAACCAAAATTCATACCAGATTATACTCATTCATCAACTGTAATCACAGGATGGCTGCAAGAGTTTGGCAAAAATAAAACATTCTTTGAGGATAAATTTGTTAGGTGGAATTTGCAGTAAAAGTATTGTAAATCATATTCATATCAATAAAATTGGATATAATGTGTGTGTGTGTGTGTGTGTGTGTGTGTGTGTGTTTTGTGCCAGTTCTTAAACATTTACCAGCATACACTGGGAGTTTGGTAACTGCATAATAAGTGTTAATTGTTTTTACTGTCAGTTTTAAGTGTAACAGTAACAGAATCACACGTTCCTGGGAAGGAATGATGTTCATAAAGACCAGAAAGAATGTTTGGCAAGAAACTAAACTCATCAAGTTGGCTTAAAGTAAATTCTCAAGGGAATGACAGGAAAGCACATATATAACCCCTGAACTGTAAGAGGGAAGAACTGTAACAGAAGCACCATGGTGGTAGCATACACAGCAATGGCCTTTCCAGGACAGCTGCCTGGGCCCCATGTTTTGCTTTCAGGTATCTGTGATACACAGTATTAAAAAAAATAGCGGGAAGAAGCCAAGATGGCGGCATGAGTAGAGCAGCGGAAATCTCCTCCCAAAACCATATGTATTTTTGAAAATACAACAAATACAACTGTTCCTAAAAGAGAGACCAGAAGATACAGGACAACAGCCAGGCTACATCAACACCTGCGAGAACCCAGTGCCTCGTGAAGGGGGTAAGATACAAGCCGTGGCCTGGCGGGACCCAAGCAACACCCCCACCCCAGCTCCCCAGCTGGAGGAGAGAGGTCGAAGTGGGGAGGGAGTGGAAGCCCAGGACTGCTGAATAGCCAGTCCTAGCCATCCGCACCAGGAGGGCAGACACCGTGTGGTGTGCTGGATACTAGGGAAACGGGACAGTAAAACCTGCGACCGGGTTCCCTCAGCTGGCACCCCTGGGACAAAAGGAAAGCGAGTGCATTTTGAAAGTCTTAAAGGGACAGAGACCTCACAGCTGGATGGAAGCATCCTGGTGCACTCAGCCCAGCAGCTGGGAATCCTGGGGAACTCCAGGCTCCCTAACCCCATAGACGGCAGCACAGGATGGAAGCCCCTTATGGTGATAAACAGCCTCCCACCTGTTCCCCCTCCGGCATGTCCCCACCATAGCAGAGCAGCAGCCTGAGAGTGGCCACACCCACAGCAACCGCGGAGCTTACTCCACAGCGGCCGGGCAAGAATCAGAGACCCCGTCTGCGTGCAACTCCCCAGCACAAGCTGCTAGGGGCTGCCGTTCTCCCAGGAAAGGAAGGCCAGGAGCAAGTGGAAAGGGTCTTGGTTCTTCCAGCTGACAGACGTGCCAACTGCACACGACTACTTCTATCACCATGAAAAGGCAGAAGAATTTGATACACACCAGACTAACCCAGACATCCTCCCCTGAAAGGTAATCTGAGGAGATAGATTTAACCAATCTTCCTGAAAAAGAATTCAAAATAAAGGTCATAACCATGCTGATGGACTTGCAGAGAAATATGCAAGAGCTTAGGAGGGAGAATATGGAAATAAAACAATCTCTGGAAGGACTTAAAAGCAGAAAGGATGAGATTCAAGAGGCCATTAATGGAATAGAAATCAAGAGAACAGGAACCCAGAGAAGCTGATGCAGAGAGAGAGAAAAGGATCTCCAGGAATGACAGAATAGTAAGAGAACTGTGTGACCAATCGAAATGGAACAATATCCGCATTATAGGGGTACCAGAAGAAGAAGAGGGAGAAAAAGGGATAGAAAGAGTCTTTGAAGAAATAGTTGCTGAAAACTTCCCCAAACTGGGGGAGGAAATAGCCTCTCAGACAACAGAAGCACACAGAACTCCCAACACAAGGGACCAAAAGAGGACAACACCAAGACACAAAATAATTAAAATGGCAAAGATCAAAGACAAGGACAGAGTATTAAAGGCAGCCAGAGAGACAAAAAAGGTCACCTACAAAGGAAAACCCATCAGGTTATCATCAGGCTTTCCAACAGAAACCTTACAGGCCAGAAGAGAATGGAATGATATATTTAATATGATGTATTTTTTATATTGTAAATATATAAAATTTACAATATATTGTAATTGAAAATTACAAGGGCCTTGAAACAAAGATACTGTATCCAGCACAATTATCATTTAAATATGAAGGAGGGATTAAACAATTCCCAGACAAGCAAAAGTTGAGGGAATTGGTCTCCCACAAAACACCTCTACAGGGTATTTTAGAGGGACTGCTCTAGATGGAAGCACTCCGAAAGCTAAATAGATGTCACCAGAGAAAATAAAATCACAGCAAAGAAAGCAGACCAACCAAATACTAACTAAAGGCAAAAATTAAAATCAACTACTCACAAAAGCAGTCAAAGGAAACACAAAAGAGCACAGAATAAAACACCTGACATATAAAGAATAGAGGAGGAGGAGTAATAAGGGAGAGAAATAAAGAATCATCAGACTGTGTTTATAATAGCTTAATAAGCAAGTTAGGTTAGACAGTAAGATAGTAAAAAAGCTAACCTTGAACCTTTGGTAATGATGAACCTAAAGCCTGCAATGGCAATAAGTACATATCTTTCAATAATCACCCTACATGTAAATGGACTAAATGTACCAATCAAAAGACACAGAGTAATAGAATGGATAAAAAAGCAAGACCCATCTATATGCTGCTTACAAAAGACTTACCTCAAACCCAAACACATGCACAGACTAAAAGTCAAGGGATGGAAAAAGATATTTCAAGCAAACAACACGGAGAAAAAAGCAGGTGTTGCAGTACTGGTATCAGACAAAATAGACTTCAAAACAAAGAAAGTCACAAGAGATAAAGAAGGACATTACATAATGATAAAGGGGTCAATCCAACAGGAGGATATAACCATTATAAATATGTATGCACCCAATACAGGAGCACCAACATATGTGAAACAAGTACTAACAAAATTAAAGAAGGAAATAGAATGCAATGCATTCGTTTTAGGAGACTTCAACACACCACTCACTCAAAAGGACAGATTCACCAGACACTAATTAAGGACACAGAGGCACTGAACAACACACTAGAACAGATGGACCTAATAGACATCTATAGAACTCTACACCCAAAAGCAACAAGATACACATTCTTCTCAAGCACATTGAACATTCTCCAGAATAGACCACAAAAAGAGCCTCAGTAAATTCAAAAACATTGAAATTCTACCAGCCAACTTCTCAGACCACAATGGTGTAACACTGGAAATAAATTGCACAAAGATAGCAAAAAGGCTCACAAACACATGGAGTCTTAACAACATGCTCTTAAATAATCAATGGATCAAAGGCCAAATCAAAATAGAGATCAAGCAATACATGGAAACAAATAACAACAACACAAAGCCCCAACTTCTGTCGGACGCAGCGAAAGCAGTTTTAAGAGGAAAGTATATAGCAATCCAGGCATATTTAAAGAAGGAAGAACAATCCCAAATGAATAGTCTAAAGACAAAATTATCAAAATTGGAAAAGAAGAACAAATGAGGCCTAAAGTCAGCAGAAAGAGGGACATAATAAAGATCAGAGAAGAAATAAATAAAATTGAGAAGAATAAAACAATAGAAAAAAATCAATGAAACCAAGAGCTGGTTCTTTGAGAAAATAAACAAAATAGATAAGCCCCTAGCCAGACTTACAAAAAGAAAACGAGAATCTACACACATCAACAGAATCAGAAATGAGAAAGGAAAAATCACGACGGACCCCACAGAAATACAAAGAATTTTTAGAGAATGCTACAAAAAACTATATGCTAACAAGCTGGAAAACCCAGAAGAAATGGACAACTTCCTAGAAAAATAGAACCTTCCAAGACTGACCAAGGAAGAAATAAAATCTAAACAGACCAATTACCAGCAAAGAAATTGAATTGGTAATCAAAAAACTACCCAAGAGCAAAACTCCCAGGCCAGATGGATTTACTGTGGAGTTTTATCAGACATACAGAGAGGACATAATACCCATTCTCCTTAAAGTTTTCCAAAAAATAGAAGAAGAGGGAATACTTCCAGACTCATTCTATGAAGCCAGCATCACCCTAATACCAAAACCAGGCAAAGACCCCACCAAAAAAGAAAATTACAGACCAATATCCCTGATGAACATAGATGCAAAAATACTCAACAAAATATTAGCAAACCAAATTCAAAAGTACATCAAGAGGATCATACACCATGATCAAGTGGGATTCATCTCAGGGGTGCAAGGATGGTACAACATTTGAAAATCCATCAACATCATCCACCACATAAACAAAAAGAAGGACAAAAATCACATGATCATCTCCATAGATACTGAAAAAGCATTCGACAAAATTCAACATCCATTCATGATAAAAACTCTCAGCAAAATGGGTATAGAGGGCAAGTTCCTCAACATAATAAAGGCCATATATGAAAAACCCACAGCCAACATCATACTGAACAGTGAGAGACTGAAAGCTTTTCCTCTAAGATCAGGAACAAGACAGGGATGCCCACTCTCCCCACTGTTATTCAACATAGTTCTGGAGGTCCTAGCCACAGCAGTCAGACAAAACAAATAAATACAAGGAATCCAGATTGGTAAAGAAGAAGTCAAACTGTCACTATTTGCAGATGACATGATATTGTACATAAAAAACCCTAAAGACTCCACTCCAAAACTACTAGAACTTATATTGGAATACAGCAAAGTTACAGGATACAAAATTAATACACAGATATCTGAGGCTTTCCTATACACTAACAATGAACTAATAGAAAGAGAAGCCAGGAAAACAATTGCATTAAAAAAAAAATACCTAGGAATAAACTTAACCAAGGAAGTGAAAGACCTATAACCCGAAAACTACAAGACATTCTTAAGAGAAATTAAAGCGGACACTAACAAATGGAAACTCATCCCATGCTCTTGGCTAGGAAGAATTAATATCAAAATGGCCATCCTGCCCAAAGCAATCTACAGATTTAATGCAATCTCTATCAAATTACCAACAGCATTCTTTAACTAACTGGAACAAAGAGCTCTAAAATTCATATGGAACCACCAAAGACACTGAATAGCCACAGCAATCCTGAGAAGGAAGAATAAAGTGGGGGGGATCTCGCTCCCCAACTTCAAGCACCACTACAAAGCCACAGTAATCAAGACAATTTGGTACTGGCACAAGAACAGAGTCACCGACCAGTGAAACCGAACAGAGTCTCCAGACATTAACCCAAACATATATGGTCAATTAATATATGATAAAGGAGCCTTGGACATACAATGGGGAAATGACAGCCTCTTCAACAGCTGGTGTTGGCAAAACTGGACAGCTACATGTAAGAGAATGAAACTGGATCACTTTCTAACCCTATACACAAAAGTAAATTTGAAATGGATCAAAGACCTGAATGTAAGCCATGAAACCATAAAACTCTTAGAAAAAAACTTAGGCAAAGATATCTTGGACATAAACATGAGCGACTTCTTCATGAACATATCTCCCTGGGCAAGGGAAACAAAAGCAAAAATGAACAAGTGAGACTATATCAAGCTGGAAAGCTTCTGTACAGCAAAGGACACCATCAATAGAACAAAAAGGCATCCTACAGTATGGGAGAATATATTCATAAATGACAGATCCAATAAAGGCTTGACATCCAAAATATATAAAGAGCTCATGCACCTCAACAAACAAAAAGTGAACACTCCAATTAAAATATGGGCAGAGGAGCTGAACAGACAGTTCTCCAAAGAAGAAATACAGATGGCCAACAGGCACATGAAAACATGCTCCACATCACTAGTCATCAGAGAAATGCAAATTAAAACCACAATGAGATATCACCTCACACCAGCAAGGATCGCCACCATCCAAAAGACAAACAACAACAAATGTTGACAAGGTTGCGGAGAAAGGGGAACCCTCCTACACTGCTGGTGAGAATGTAAATTAGTCCAACCATTGTGGAAAGCAGTATGGAGGTTTCTCAAAAAGCTCAAAATAGAAATACCATTTGACCCAGGAATTCCACTTCTAGGAGTTTACCCTAAGAATGCAGCAGCCCAATTTGAAAAAGACAGATGCACCCCTATGTTTATTGCAGCACTATTTACAGTAGCCAAGAAATGGAAGCAACCTAAGTGTCCATCAGTAGATTAATGGATAAAGAAGAGGTGGTGCATATACACAATGGAATATTATTCAGCCATAAGAAGAAAACAAATCCTACCATTTGCAACAACATGGATGGAGCTAGAGGGTATTATGCTCAGTGAAATAAGCCAGGCGGATAAAGACAAGTACAAAATGATTTCACTCATATGTGGAATACAAGAACAAAGGAAAAACTGAAGGAACAAAACAGCAGCAGATTGACAGAACCCAAGAATGAACTAACAGTTACCAAAGGGAAAGGGTCTGGGGAGGATGGGAGGGAAGGGAGGGAGAAGGGGGGAAGAAGAAAGGGGGCCTTACGATTAGCATGTATAATGTGTGGGGGGTGCACGCGGAGGGCTGTGCAACACAGAGAAGACAAGTAGTGATTTTACAGCATCTTACTACACTGATGGACAGTGACTAATGGGGTATGTGGGGGGACTTGGTGAAGGCGGAAGTCTAGTAAACATAATGTTCCTCATGTAATTGTAGATTAATGATACCAAAATAAAAAAAATAGGGTGAGCTTAATATTTTGTTAGAAGCTACATATAATCCTGTAGATACTGCAGAGACTTACAGAAAGAATGTTCAGAGTTCATAGCCATATACTGGCAACAGATGCCTTAGGTTCAAGTGAAATAGGTTTAGTAGGAAAGGCACATTGGGCAATCTTGTGACTTATAATAAATACATATTTGATCATTCAGATGATCAAATACTTACTTGGTCTTTGTTTACAGTTGCTGGCCCACAGCACCCAAAACCCCTGGGGTTCCCTCAGCGATGGGAGGGACAAGAGCATCTTTTGTCAGGGTGTTTGGTCTCCTGCCCTCACTTCCTGAGATTGCTTGAGTCAGAAGGAGATACAGGTGTCTCGTTACTCATAACAAGCCTCTTTCCACCGCAACTGGGTTTATGTTAACAAGGGGACTCGGAAGCTCCTAAGGGTGGGAGGCAGTTGCCAGGGGCCCAGCCTTGATTAGAGGGAAAACTTTCAGTCCCACCTCCAGATTTCAGGGAAGTGAGAGGGGCTGGAAGTTAAGTCCAATCACCAGTGGCCTATGATTTAATCAATTATGCCTATGTGATGAAGCCTCCATAAACACCGAAAGGACAGAGGTCAGAGAGCTTCCAGGTTGGTGAGCACATGTATGTGGTGGGAAAATGGCAGACCAGAGAGGCCATGGACACTGCCCCTTCCTCATATGTTGCCCTGTGCATCTCTTCCATCTGGCTGTTTCTGAATACTCTCCTTTCATAATTAGTCTAGTCTCAGTTCTGTGAGCTGTGGTAGCAAATTAACCCAAGAAGGGATCGTTGGAACCTCCAAGCTAAAGCTGGTCTGTCACAAGCCTAGGTGACAACCTGGCCTTGCCACTGGCATCTAAAGTTGGGGGTGTCTTTTAGAGCTGAACCTTTAACCTGTGAAGTCTGACACTACCTCTGGGCAGATAGCATCGGACTTGAACTGTAGGGCATCTAGCTGGTGTCCAAGAACTGTTTGTTGATGATCTGAGGAGGCCGCCCGCACTCCTTGCCTTGCATCGGAATCCCTTAACACTCAGCAATGCCATCCTTCACAGAGGAAGAAAAAGACAAGTTTCAGAAGAATTAAAATGAGAATTTACTTGTATTTTCTTGATAAATGAAATAATAAATGTAGTTTCTTAAGCAGAAGGAAAAATGATACCGGATGAAAGCATAGAGATCAAGGTAAAAATGAAAAGTATTGAAAGGTAAATGTGTAGAATGATTTGTGGGGTGGGGGATGTGTATGTGGGTACTCATGGCTACAACACATTACAATAATACAAAAAGTAAATAGAATGCTGGGAGGTATTGGCATTGTTCAGGAAGTGGTGAAAGTACTAATTTATCAGATTTAATAAATCAAGAGACAAGTTTTATGGTAATCAAAAGAAATGTAAATATATAGCTAATAAGCTATAGTAAGGGATGTGAAATATTGGAAGCCCATTAGATTCAAAGGAAGGCAAAAAAAAGGAAAATAGTAATATATTAAATGGAAAAAATAGAAAACAGAGTAAGATGATGAATCCAAATATTAAAAAATAATACATGGAATGTAAACAGACTAAGTGCTTTTCTTAAAGGTTTATCATACTAGATGAAACAAAACCAAAACTTAGAAGTTTCCTATTTATGCCCTGAATGTAAAAATACAAAAATATTTAAAGTAAAAGAACGGAAATGATGTACTATGTAAACATTAACAAAAGGAAACGGTGTTACAAATTAGACTTCAAGGCAAAAAAGTATTACTAGGGATAAAAAGGGAATTTTCATATTGATAAAAGGGCCAAAATTCCAGGAAGAGACAAAAATTCTAAGCTGTATGCACCTGTTTCCAGAGCCTCAAAATATGGGAAGCCACCACTGACAGAACTGAAAGAAGAAATAGACATATCCACAATCAGTGGGAAATTCTAATCCAGCCCCCTCAGTAACCAGCAAGGATAGAAAAAATTTAAACACCGCTGATTAATTGGCCCTAATTGACCAGTGTAGAACACCCAGCAATATTAGAATGCATGTTCATTTAAAGTGCAGGGGAAACATTTACCCAAATTGACCATATGTTGAGCAATAAAGCTTCAACAGTTTTCAGTGGATTCAAATTATACAATGTGTGCTCTCTAAACAGGAGTTAAGCAAGAAATCTGTATCACAGGTAACTAAAGTTGCATATGCTTGGAAATTAAGCGGCACACTTTTAAATCATCCATGGGACCAAGAAGAAATCACAATGGAATTTTAAAAATATTCTAACTGAATGATATTGAGAAGATGACAGTTCACCTGTAAATAATAGCAAATTAAACCCAAAGAAGTAGAAGGAAGGAAATAAGTTTTTTAAAAAAATAGAAGGTAAGTGTACAATAGAAGAGATTGGTAAAGACAATAAATAGTTCTTTGAAAAAATTTAATAAAGCTGATAAATTCTCAGCTAGATATGGACACACACACACACAGAACAAATAATCCATATCAAAAATGAAAAAAACAGGGTGGATGTCATTGCAAAATCTAGAGATACCTGAAGGGTAAAAAGAGGATTTAATGAGAATATGCCCATAATTTTGAAAATTTAGATAAAATGGACAAAGTCCAAGGGGAATAAAAACTTCCCAAGACTGACACAAAAGAGATCGGAGAGAATCCATTGTAGTCAAAGAGTTAATCCCTCTAAATAAAGAGCTCTAAGAAATTAAGAAGTGAAAGGCCAATAATCCAGTTGAAAAAATGAACAAAGGAGGAGAAGAGCAACCACCATGGAAGTGAGAAGCGATTGAGGGGAGAATCCTCAGTGGGGGCTCAGCTGGTGAGTGAGAGGTCAGCAAGACCTGAGGGAGGCTCCATCCTCTTCTCTCAACCATTCTTAGAATGACTGGGAAAGTGCTTTACTTTCTGGAGACTGGAGCCCTCGCTATAGCTTTATTATAACAATATATAAATATATGAGTATATGTAATATATAAAAACATGTAAATATAAAATATACAAAAATAACAGTACTTTTGGATCTGGAGACAATGTCAAAAATTTAAAACTGGTCAATAATTATTATTTCTACTACTATTACTATTTTTATACCAGCCCTCTACTTATTCTTTTCTTTGTTGAAGGAGCTACGCTTGACCTTGTTAAGCCTTAGAAACTGACTTGTACCCCATTTGGCATCAGTATTCTTGTAATTGTTAACTTCCACTTCAAGAAGATACTATCTTGAAACCAAAGCTCTTGGATTCTCAGGTGCTTTGTTTGGTAGTTGGTTAAAGGGGAACCAATGTCAAAATTAGAAACATTTAAACTACATTTGAAGTGTAAGAAATCTAATTTGTTTTTAAAGTTATATACCACTATTTTTTCAAAACCGATCATTGGGAAGAAAAACTTCCCTATACGACAAATATTTGTGTCTGAGGCTGATCTCAAACTACTTACCTGTTTACAAAAACTCAGTTTCTGAAAACGCTGATACACAGGAGGATCTGTAAGAGTCTTGTCCCAGTCATGTTTGGATGAGTTTATACCTGGGCTTACAGCACAGGAGTATGTCTGGCATCTGTCTGCATATTCCATATCGGCATATGATTTTGTTGAAACAACCATGTTGTGTTGCATTGGGATAACCAACACAGAATTGTCAACTCATTTAAAAATGGCTACATTTTGCATGACATTCAGAAGGAAAGAAGAAAAACATCTTTCATTTAGTGAGTATAGAATTTATTTGTCTGGAGAATGCCCTGCCTGCCTGCATTTCACCTAAATGGAGTGATAAATCTGCACAGATTTCCAGTTGTCACATCAGTCATCAATAAAAGGCACATGGTCTCTTTCTGCAAGTCACCGAGTCTGCTTGAAACTTTAATAGTACTATTTTACTAGCTGAGCTGCTTAAAGTTTTTCTCTTAGAGAGTGGTGTGCTGCCAGGTAATGGAAAATAAACATTCAACACCAATACTATCATCTTTTTGACTTGTCTCATTTTCCTGGTTCATAATGCATTGTGGCTGGACTGACGAAATCAAACCATGAATGGTAAATGACCTGTCAGATTGATTTGTCTGCCCTGTTCATTATCTTTGGTGACATTATCTTTGGTGAAAATACTGCTGAGATGGCTGTGTGTGTGTGTGTGTGTGTGTGTGTGTGTGTGTGTGTGGTTTTTCTTGAGCTTAGAATAGAAGTTGGAAGTGCCTCTTTGCCAAAAGTAAACTTACTATTTATATATTTAAAATAAAATAGCAACCCACTCATAATCAAGTTAGATGTTCAAAATACAATCAGCAAACTCTTACTGTTTTGGCTTTTCTTTGTTTATAATGATTTTTGGATCCTGGAAAACAACAGTGGGCCACAGTTCATCTGTACACCCAGAGGGAATTTTAAGGACATGCCTATGCCCATCACTGGGCCAGGCGCTGAGCAGATGGTGTTCCTGCTCCTGGGGTGATTGAGCTGGAAGACCACTTTGCCATAAATGGAACAAAGGACAAAATGGAAACTAAATTGGTTCCAAAGCCAACTGAAGTGTACTTCTGTTCAAAGACTTAGGAAACAGTACTTCTGGGTCTGGAGACAGTGGCAAAAATTTTAAACTGGTTTTTGTCTTAAGGTTGAAAGGTCTATTTCTTTTAACCTTTTGTTAATTGAAAAAGAACATCCTTTAGTATCAGCCTCTCCTCCATGATCTTTTAGATGCTCGAGGACTGCTTGAACTGTGTCAGTGAAAGAAGGCAAGACTACAGCCATGGTGACCTGAGGCAGATCTCGGGCAGTCGGGGCAAGTGGCCCCCATCACCGCAGTCACAGGGAGACCTCTGAAGGGGCAGAGAGCGATTAGATGCTTCCTTTCCCCCCACAGGTCTAGGCTCTTGCCACACTCTTTAGACTAGGACTGCTGTGCCCTGGTGACTCTCAATTTATCCTCATGAATTCAGGAAGCACATGGACAGGAGAAGACTGTGATCTTCCTTCCTTGACTCTTAGCTAGGCAGACGGTCAGTTCCAAGGTGGGCATCGCTTCCTCACGGTGGCGCTGGGTGGGGTGGGCTCGGACGGCACGGAGGTCCAGGGGCAAGAGCGTGCGAGGCCTGGGACCAGACAGGTCCAACCAAGCTCAGGCCCCAAATTTCTCAACTGAAGTTGAAGCAAATTTCTCAAATATTTCAGGACTTCAATTTCTTCATATGTCTTCTAAGACAACAATACCTTCTTCACAGTGTTTAAATAAGGATTAAATTAGATAAGGTATTCGCAGCACCTTGCCTGGTGCTTGGTTTAAAATAAGGACCCAGTGAGGGCTAATCATGTAGCAAAATTTGATGTTACTCTAGCTACAATCCTATAATAAAATTCCTTCCATTTTTCATTTATTGGGTTTTATGGTCCTTATAAGAACCCTGGGAAATAGGTTGGTAGGTCTCATTGTTCCATTATACAAGAGAAACTCAACTTCAGAAAGATTAATGCCTGGCAAAGGGCATGACATAAGACTCAAAGTTGAGGTAAACCTTATCCGAGCTCCATCAATTCAGCCATTCAAAAATGATTTTGAGTGTTTCCTGTGTGTTAAGCATTGGAATTTGTGATGAATATTACAAAATACATACTTTCTGCTATCAGGGGTTTGCTAGTCCTGTGAGGGATAGAGATATTCATTAAGCAATCCCACTAATCAATGTATAATTGAAATTGATTTAAATGTTCTAAAAGCAAGGAACAAAGATTGATAAAGGTGTATGTACAAAAGGACCTGGTTTAGACTTGGGGTCAGAGCAGGCTTCTGTCACTGGAGAATGTCACTGGGGCTAAGGTCCAAAGGGTCAATAGGAGTTAGCTGGTCACTGAGAGAATGTAGAGGCCAGGGCCAAAGGAGCTAGGGGCTTCTGGAAATGAGAGGAAGCCAGTGCAGAGAGATGGGGTGGACTTAAATGGGGTGGACTCGGGTGGTGGCGAGGAGGGGTAACAGTGGCTGCTGATGTTTACTGACCCTGTGTGTGCCACGTTGGCTGGGCCCATCTGGGACTCTGTACACCAAGTTCTTAGCTTGAGCTCCCCTGTAAGCCTAGGTTGCAAATCCATGCTGGGCCTGGTGGTCAGGGATGCGTTTGTCCCTTGCCCTGCCCTACTGGCTGCTGAAGCAGTTTCCCTGTGCCCCCTGGGGTGTGTGCATGCCAGGGTGAGTAGAAAGTGGACACAGGCCATGGAGTGGAGACCTCCATGTGGGAAGGGGTCCTGTTAAAGACCCTGTCTTGGTGGGACGCAGGCCTTGGCTCCTGTTCCCTTGCTCCAAGAAGCTTTCAGAGAGAAAATCCATTTAGTTTGCCCATTTTAGCAAGTCTTCGGGCCAAAGCATCCTAAAGGCTTGGACATTCCGCTACACATCCCATTTCCCCTGGTTTCGCCTGTTACTGTCTGGTCAACTTGTTAATGTGTTTAAGGGGTTTGTTTCTATTTTATCCAGTTTTTTTTTTTTTCAGTGGGCAGCTTGGTCTGCAAATCTGGCCTGCCATTGCAGGAATCAAAAGCACACCTAACCCCACTGCTGTCTTCTCTCTCAGCCTGTGGAAGCTTTATGTAATCTGGGAGGGACATGGGTTTTTTTCCCCCTGAAGAGTTAACTGAAGAAATTTATTTTATTGTGGAAAAATATATATAACATAAAATTAGCATTTTAAGCATTTTAAGTATACAATTCAGTGGCATTAAGAACATTCACAATGTTGTACAACCATCACCAGAACTTTTCATTCCAAACAGGAAGTCTACAATTACTCCTCTTGCCCCTCACCCCAGCCATTAGGAACTTCCAATCTACTTTCTGTCTCTATGAGTTTGACCACTATAAGTACCTCATATAGGTGGAATCATGCAGTATTTCTTCTTCTGTGTCTAGATTATTTCATTTAGCATGATTTCAAGGTTCATCATGTAGTATGTCAGAACTTCATTCTGTTTTATGACTGAATACTAATTACATCATTTATATATTATATATGTCTCTCATATATATACACACATGTATACACATCATATATATGTACATATATATTATACACAGATATATGTGTGTGTATATATATATACACATTATACACAAACACACACTCTACCCATCTGTTGATGGACACTTGGGTGGTTTTCTTCTTTAGGCTATTGTGAATAATACTGCTATGAACATGAGTATTCAGATGTCTGAGTCCCTGATTTTCATTCTTTTGGGTATATACCTAGGAATGGAATTGCTGGATCATGTGGTAAATCTGTGTTTAACTTTTTGAGTAACTAATTATGTATTTTTTGAAGTTGCTTTTTATGGTACGACCTTTATGCCCTGGGCCCCTACCAAAACAGATCCTCAAACCCGGTCCTCTCTGAGACATGTGTCCAACCTCTGTACTCCTGTAAGCCCTGCACTGGCCCTGTGCCCACACAGATGGTGCTTACGTGCATCTCTCAGAGGTTGCAGTGGGACTGGGTGTGTGTGTGTCATCCTGAACGAACTACTTTTGATGGATGTGTTATGCTCGCCCTTACAGGGGTTGTGGCCTTGGAACATGCCCTCTGAGAACCGGTTCCCCCTTCATCTACACTTAGTGCAGAAGCAGCTGGGACAGGATGCGCTGAGCTCAGCCACACCCTGCCTCTAGCTCTGTGGACACAGGAGCCTGGGATCCACCCTGGATTGGATTTTAACCGGGAGGGCAGAAGATGCAGCACGGTGCCCAAATCCAAGGTGTGCCCGTGCTGGGCACTAATCACTGGCCAGGCCTGGGAGCTGGGGCTGGGCTGACCCTCCCTGGCAAGTGCTTCCCCTGCTCTGCTGAGCACTGCAGGGCTTAAACAACCTGTCCACAGGCTACATCTGGAAGCAGTTGAACGCTTTTGTCTTTGCTCCCATTAGGTTTCTTTTCCTTTTTTTAAGTTGTGGTAACCTACACATAAAATGTACCATTTTAACCATTTTTAAGCATTGAGTTCAGGGGCTTTAGTACATTGACATTGTTGTGCAACTTTCCCGTTAGTTTTGGGGAGATCTTTATTTATGGCCAGAAGAGATTTTGCCTTTCTAAACACTAAAAGGAGTTTTGCCTTAAGGAAGTGGACAGTTCCCCCGATGAATGTGATTTTCATAAATTCGTACAGCATTGCAACTATAATAGACCCCGGTGAGGCGGACCCTCGCTGTGGAAGAGAGAGCTACAGAACCAGAGCTCTTCTCCAGGCTTCAGGTTATTCTCTCCCTCTCATCTCTCTTCTTGCCCTCCATCCTTCTCCCCTTCATTTCCAGAGTATTGGAAGTCTATACACCCCAGGTTGTTCACAGCGTCCAGGCGCCTCAGCGGCTCTGACGCTGCCGGAGGGGATGTGGCTGCTCTGTGAGTAACAGTGATTCATTCCAGCTTTTGTCTGCAGGAGGTGATGGGGCCGGGCAGGAAGCCAAAGCAAAGCCAAGGAGCTGGAGCCGAAGGCTTTATTATTATTATTATTATTACCAAACCAACACGATTTTCATCTATAAACCCATTCGGTTTTATTTCAGTGTCATTGCTTCAGAGAGCAAGTCCCATTTCAGAAACTGCCTCCACGAAGCGGAGACCCGACCGGGGCCCTGGCCACGGGGTCCGAGCAGGGTCGTCATCGGCCTTGGGCGTGCCCGTGACTTCTCGGAACTCAGTCTCCACCTCTGCGAAGTGAGAGCAGTGGGCGCAGTGCCCGTCAAGGTCCCGGCTCCAAAGAGGTGTAATCATCTTCCTTCCGCCGGTCAGGCAGGGACTGACGGCACCTGGATGCTCTGCACAACTGCAGGACTGGATGCAGGGGGGCGGGGGGCATGCGAGGGTACTAATCCAGGGCCCCACCTTGCAGTTGGGTTCACTGGGCTCTCAGCAGGCGGTACCTTTTTGTTGAGACAGATCAGGAGCAGAAGCAAACTCCGGAGGAGACCACCACGCCTGTCACCCCAGCCCCCGCCCCCGCCGCAAGACCGCAGGATGTCTGCACCGGGTTGGACAGCGCTGGCCCGGCTCGGCCAGAGCCGGGGCTCTGCAGGAGGAGATGGGGATCCTGGGGCTCTTGGCCTACATCTGCCGCCTGGTGCCTTGTGCTCCTACAGCACGGCCACGGCCCCTCCCTTTTCGCTTCTTTCCCCAGGGCCGCAGGCCTGGCGTTGATTTACTGGCCGCTCTCTGCGTGCTCCTGGCCGCATAACAAGGGCCCCGTCGCCTGCGAGAGACGCCGCACAGCTGCGCGGGAGCAGCTGCCTCCTCCTCCTTTGTTTGGTCTCGGCTCTCAGCTCCTCCAGCGGCTGTGGGACCCTCTCTGCTCCAGGCCCCTTGATTTCCCTGCCCACCAAGGCCTGGGAGCCTGAAGTATTTACAGCGTCTTGCGCACAGTTTACGGTAGTGCGGGTGAGCAAAGGTCGTTCATAAACAGTGAGTCGTGGGTGGTAGCATCAGCTCTTAAAAATCATAATCAGCTCTCCTGGTGGCCTCTTAAATTGGCGCGGGGTTGTCTTACCCTGTACAAAATAGGCTGCGTTAGGCAGAGGCCCCAGAGCTGGCCAGAATCCCATCACGTGTTTGGTCTTTGGCACCTCAAACTGGAGTCCAATCCCCAGCTCGGACTGGTGGGTCTGTGTCCCCCTCAGACCACAGCTGCCGGTGCATACACATGCACTCCCCTCCTGAACACACGCACTCACTCACAAATGCACACACACACTCCCCAGAGTACATGAAGTCCCTTGGCCTCGGGGCTGGAGCTCTGGGCCTTGGGAGCTGGTGTGGGGGCCACAATGGGCTCACTGCAGGTTGGGCACGAGAAATGTTTCCCTCTAGGCCTTGGCTCCCACTCTACTTTAAAATCTCAGTGCCTCCTACCTTTCCCCTACCAAATCCCAGAGAAGATCTACTATGGTTTAAGGCCTTGTCTAGGGACATTTGTAGTGGAAGACTCCTGGATTGTGGAGCAAACCCTGCTGAGTAGGTGGGACACATCTCTGAGGCTGCCAGTCCCTCCCTGGTGCTGAGTGCCACACCATGTGCCCTTTCCTCAGTGGGCACCAGAGTGGGCGTTGGGACAGGAGTTCACAGTAGGCCCTAAAATCACCTAGTGACTGGTCAAAACTTGAGGGGTGCTGGCTGGAGAAAGGAACACAGGATTCCCAGACACACCTGGGTCTGTAGCTTTTCCAATTCCTGGAGGTGAGGCCTTGGGCAAACTAACCTCTGAGTCTCACTTTCCTCACTTATAAAAATGAGGATGAAGAAACCTACTCTCTGGGGGATGTTGATAGGATTAAAATAAGAATGTCTGAAAAAGGCCTATTGCTTTATTGGGGCTCAATACTTTGCTGCTCTAATAAATATTTTATTATCTCTCTGGCCCAAAGCTTTAATCCGGGGAAGAGGAGACACCTAGCGGCCACATATGCTGACAGACGAAACTCTGGCTTCTGTGGCAGGGAGGGAAAGCCTCCCCTTTAGGTGAGTGTCTTAATAGGATGGAAGCCCTAGTGCATGCTGGATGCTGGGCCATCAGGGCTCTGACCCATTCCCAAGTTCCTCTGGGGTTCCTTGCGCTCTCCCTTGGCCCTGGTGCATCTCCATCTGGGAGGCCAGACCTCCCTGCGGTGAGCACAGAAGGCCAAGGGGTATGGGGATGCTGAAGGTCCATGGTGAGTCCTGGGCCACCACAGGGATCTCCCTCGGCTTCTGGCAGATTTCCAGGCTCCTAGAAGACCTGCTAAACAGATGTTAAGAGAGAGGCCATGTGCCCTAGCCAGCTGTTTGGTGTCAGCATTGGCCAGAGCCCTTGCTTTGAGGGGGGAAAGGCATGGAGACAAGAGGCCGCAGGAGTCCCTCAAGTGAGGGCTGAGCAGAACAGGAGGAAACGAGGAGTCCGGGACCAACAGCTGTGGGCCAGGTGCTTCATGTTTCCCAGGTGTCGGGTGCCCCATTTCTGGTCAGCAAGTGAGAGCAACCTCCTCCCGATGTGAGGACCCAAAGCGCATGGGCACGTGAGGACAGGACCTGACGCCTCGGAAGTCCCCTGGGAGAACCACAGTTCAGTGCCACAGGCCATTGATGAGGGCCAGGCTGGCAGGACGCCTGCTCCAGCACAGGGCTGGAAGCCAGCAAATGCTCCTGCCAGCTCCTACATTGTACTTCCCTTGCCCCTGCACTGGGCACTCACTCCGATTCCAGGCAGCTCATGGCTCACCTGGGCTGCTCCCATAGGTCTCGACTCCAGGCCTCCCCGCGGTTCATCCCATGATCACACAGGACCAGTTCTGCCCATTTGTTCATGCTGAGGGCCAGACTCATTCTCTGCCTTTCTTGGGACGATGTGCATACCCCACCTCCACTTTACCCGAAAGAATGCAGATTAGCAGAGGTGAGGATGGGCATCAGGGATTGTCAGGCGATCATTTAGATTTATCTCCTGCCATTTATGTGAATACCTGTCATATATGTATGCATACTTGATATATAAAGTTATCCTGTATATCCTGTTTTTGAACCTGACTTTTTCTATTCAGTATATTGTGATTGTTTTCTCATATCCTTATATACAGTCTTTGCAACATAATTTTTAATAACTGCAGAGTATTCCCTTGTGGTCCCCAAAGTGAGATGCATGCAAGACAATTCAATGGAGTGAGGAAGAAAATACTGCAACTTCCCTTCATGTTAAGTTTTATCCAAAAATAAGAAGAAAACTAAGCTTTACTGATATTTTGGTACCTGGGCTCATCTTGGTGTCTGATGGTTACCTGTGGTACCTGCGGATCTGGGAGGAGGAGATCTGATTATGGGGAAGTGGCACCCTAAGAGCAGTTTGTTTTTAGTAAATTGCAATTTACTGCAGTTTATAAGTTTTGGTTGAATATATTTCCAGATTGTATTCTTTTAACTAATAACCCTCATGAAATGAACATGAGGCCTAAAAAGCTTCCTGCAAAGAGAATGTAGAGCATGAGAAGAGAACAAGAAAATGGCAGAGTAGCTTCTTCTAAAAGCTCTAGTATTAGCTTATCATAACTCTAATTAGATGTAAAAACAACAACATAAACAGATCTGAAAGGAAGTCAGCCAAAAATGTATTCACATCTTGAGAAGATATGTTAATAATGGATATGTAGCTATTTCATTCATGATAGCCTTAGCCTGTGACATATTAGCTAATGAGAGTCTCAGCAGACATAAGATATTAAAAAATAAACATTGAGAATATAAAGATAAATCTCAACGTTTTCCCACCAATGTTTTAAGTCATGTAATATTATAGTACTTAAACATCTTTTATTAAACTACTAATAAATTTTTGGAAGCATAAAAGCCATATACCATAGTAACACTGGAAAAAATGTGGGATAAACTTCAATGTCTTTTTGTCAGAAAATGCTGTGGGAGGATGCGCGGAAAGGGACTGCTGAGTATTTGAAAAAACAAGCATCAGAATTCAGATGCAGTGTGGGGGTTTTGCCATAAAGTCAGATGAAGTATATATGTTTCCGACATGACTCAGTTAAGGCATTTGCTAAATTCTCCTTCAAAAACAAAACACTTGCATTAGGTTTTTATGAGCCACTACAGGAAAGATAATTGAAGGATACATATTCTTGATATTAAAGGGTGTCTTCACTAATGGTTAAAAAAAACAACAGAAAATGATGTAGGTATATTGTGAATTGGGTGCCTGCTTTGATCCCAATAATTATGAACATCATTAAACAGATAATGTTCTAACATGGGTTGGCTGCTGGGCACTTGACTGTCACAGTTCAAAATGCAGGACAGCTGGTGTTAGCTGGGTGACCTTGGGCAAGTTACCCAACCTTCCTCTGCCTCAGTTTCTTCTCCTGTAAATGGGGATAATTGTACCCAAATGCGGGGTAGTGGCAAAAATTAAATGAAATAGTATAAATAAAGTGCTTAAGTTATGCCTGACACATAGTAAATGCTCAACAAATATCAGCTAATAATTTATATATACCACACTTAAAATTTCTTTACAGACCAAGTACTATAGTAAAGAATTTGAAGCTGGAAGTTACACACTGAGTATCAGTGCTGTGGTTCACTTTGTAAAATGAAGCTTTTAATATATAGTAGAATCTGTCTAATATTTTATGTCATATAAACATATACAATATATATTTCTATCGTATATGCTTATATAAAATACTTATACTATTTTAAATATTTTATTATATTAAAGACAGAAGAAGCAAAAGATCTTTTATGTACACAAAGGTCAGATGTGTGTAGCAAATTACTTAAAAGAGTTAATAAATACAAAGATGAGTTAGGAATTTTTGTGGCTTTCCATATTACATTATGTAACTTTCAAAAGATATGCATAATTACATGGAATCTGTCCTTTCAAGTTATAGTGACATTAAAAAATGAGTTTAAAAAAGAATGCTTTTTGAAAGAGAGAGAGCATTTTGATTTTCAATGTTATGTGATTTTATTGCTGGAGAAAAGGTGCTATAATGTATTTGCCCACTCATATTTTCTCACTTTAAAATACAGAAGCAGAATTTACTAATTGTTTAAAAATCTTTCAATTAAACTTGTAGTGTTTTGGATACATTTATTAGAAATATAAAAGATGTAAGACCTATCAATTGGCATCATAGAGGTAGGAAATTTGCTAAGCCTAATTTCAATAAAATTCTCTGTATATTTAATATATGAGAATGGAAAATTACTTAATTAATAAGTGTGCCCAATTATGCCCTTCTACTTGTATCTGTGTCTTTAAAAAAATGTTGTTTTCAATTATGGCAACTGTTAACCAAGTATCAAAATATATTGAATTTTCAACTGTTGTGTCACAACGTGTTAAACTAATATTTTAAGAAATAATTGCGCATATCCAAACTCATGTTGCTCTAAAGCAAAGTATTTCTGTAGTATTAATAAAATTAAAACATTTTTATTATTTAAAAATATTGTTCAGAATATTGTATATTTTATAGTGCATATAACATTATAGCTCAGTAATATGCATACTCAAAACTTATGTGTGCTCAGAGTATGTGAAATACTCAAAGTACAAGAGACCACTTAATCTCCTATTGTTGGGCATTTAAGTTGTTTCCAATTTTTTTTTGTTACATTTCTGCTTATTTTCTGGAACAGGTTCTTAGAAATGGAAATGCTTGGTCAAAGAGTATGTTCATTTTAAGGGAATATTTTAATATTTATTTATTACGAATTGCCTACAGAGACAGGAAATCTGTAATAACTGATGTGTCCACCAGCATCAATCAGTGCGCTCCTTCCTGGCCCTCAGGTCTATTTTCATCTGATGCCATCTGCTAGCAGGAGGGCAGTGGACTCTGGGGAAGCCAGTTTTGGGCAGCAAGCTGGGGTGACCACAGATAATGCCCACCAAGGGCAGCCTCTGCTTCAGGCCTTTCCTCTCTGAGATGATGATGTCCCTGGGGCCATGGGGGCATGGCCCTCAGAAGGTCATGGCGTGGGATGCAGGATGGTGTGGGAACTTGGTCATCTCGCTCCAAGGTGGGGGTGGGGTCAGCAGCGAGGGCCTGTTTCTGGAAACTGTCTGTGGGATGATGATTATTTACATGCTTCAGTGTATAAGGATCAAAAGCGAGTGGAAAGATGCCTCCTCCACTCAGGACATGTGGAAAGCATTTATCTCCCGCTGGAAACCTTGCATGAGAACAAAAGCCAGTCTTGCAGAATGCTTTCAGGCCCTGCTTCCAGCTCTGTTACTGGGGCCCACAGCCTTTTGCTAAGACAGCAGAGTGGGGCTTCCCACTAGAACCAGAAAAGCCAGATTTCCCAAGCAGAATGGACTCACAGCCAAATGGGGGCATTTTATTCTGTTTCCTGGTCTTGCTAAAACTGCACCTTGTTCCATATTCAGCTGTTTCTCTGACCAGAGGCCTAGCCCCTTGGAGCCATGCAAGGGGACCGGCTGATTTGACACAGGAATTCAGATGATAGCATTGAAGTTGACTCCTGGGTGAAGGTGTTAACCTCACAAATTGCATTTGCACATTGGCCTTAGATTCCTCTCTCAAGGGGCAGCGTGGGAGTGGAGGACAATGCTAGGGCAGACGAGACCTGTTATGCTGCCCCTCACCACTCTGGCCACCAACAGCCTGCCTCTTTTCAGGGTGGGTCCTTGGGGGTCAGAGGACCCACCTTGTGATGGGAGTGGGGGAGTGTCTGCTTCCACCTTTGTCTCTGACCCCACAGGGAGCCCTAACCTGGTGGGTCAGTAGCCCCCCACCCCTTCTTCCTTCCTGGGTCCTTCTAACCCCAGCCAGGGCTGGAGGGAAACTCTAGGAGCTGGAAAATCTGTAGGCCCAGGGAGGGGTGACTGCAATTGTGGGGTCTGAGGAGAGGGGCATTGTATTTGCCCTCAGGAGCAAAGGACTCTGGGAAATTGTGACCACTTGCTTCAGGTCATGTGCATAGATGTCCAGCAGCCAAAGAGTCTGGACTTCCCAGGAGAAGGATCTCCCAGAGTAAGTCAGGGGGAGTAAGAGGCCAGATCAACTTCTCATTGGTGCTCTTGATTTATCTCCCTCTCCCCTAGAACCTTACCCTATTTGTCTCCAAATTATCGACACACAGACACACACACTCACATATACACACACACTGGTTCCTTCCATCCATTCATCCATCCATCCAACTAGCCAACCAGTCAGCCATCTATATGTTTTTTCATTTATTCGTTCATGCATCCACCCATCCATTCAGTCAACAAATACGAGAATATTTTAGAGCAGATGGCTGCTCCTGCAGGGTTTGAGAGGGCTCTGGCTCTGATCGACTGCTCTGAGGATGTCACAGATGGGCAGGGCTTCGGAGAGAATCTAGTTCATAGCTTTGCAGGTCTAGAAACTAAATGTTATTGACTTTCTCAGAGGTTCTGAGACAATGATTTAGTCTAAAGAAGTTGTAAGACCAAAATATGAAGGCCAAAAAGCAATTATACTCCAAGCTAGACTTGGTGGGAAACCAGTACCAGTGTCCCCTCCTGGGCAAATTAAAGTCAAGAAGGGGGATGTCTACTCAGGACAACTGAATGGATTTTTTCTTGTGCCAAGAAAATTCCTCTCTAGATAATGCTATGGTCCATTAGCCACACAGCAGCCAGAATGTTGTTTATAAATGTTAATCAGATCATGTCTCTCCCCTGCTTAAAATCCAGCAATTGTTTTTCACTATTTAAAATAAAATGCCAGTTCCTTACATTTGATCACAAAGCTCGCAAGAGCTGGTCCTGTTTCCACTCTCCAACTTCACCTGCTACCACCTTACCTCTGAGCACTAGGCTCCAACCATGCCATTCTTCTTTCTGTTCTTTCACTATCCAACTGATCGCTTCACACTGTTGCTGTGCTGGGAACTTCTGCCTGCAGCCTCCACCTCAGCCTGGAGCCTGAAGGTCCAAGTGGAAAGGGCCCATCTGTCTTATCACCAGTGAGCTAAGGTGATAGAGCATGAAAAGGTCAGAGGAGACTTTCTGTGATGATCAAGGACCCTTGCCTCACAGGTGTGAGCATCGTTTGATGAGATTTCATAGGAGTTGAGTCAACGCTTGATGCTGGGGTAGAGAAGTGTGGATAAAATTGAAACATTTCCAGAATTTCTCACCTGGCTTTGGTGCATCTGCATATCAACAGGCGTTCAGAGGTGTAAACAAGTAGGCTTTAGTGCATTTGCATCTTTCCTCAGGGATGGAGAAGTTCATCTCCATATCAATGGGTGATTACCTGGGCAACAGAGGGCTTATCTGTACCAGTGAGATGAGGGGCTGGGCCAGTGTGGTTGCTGCTTGAGCAGAGAAGAAAGATGGCCTGGGACTGCAGT
Organism: Manis pentadactyla; assembly: GCF_030020395.1. Classification (NCBI taxonomy): domain Eukaryota; kingdom Metazoa; phylum Chordata; class Mammalia; order Pholidota; family Manidae; genus Manis; species Manis pentadactyla. The sequence goes on along the minus strand of NC_080021.1, from coordinate 117,352,942 downwards.
TTTTGAGCAATAAATGGGTTTTAAACTTTATTTCTCCCTTTGACTGATTTTGGTTTTTAGAGGTGTTTTGCCCCGGGATTTCCTTTCCCCCGACTTATAAGGAGGTTGCCCAAGGTACAGGTACAGAGAATGAAGTGGGTTTGGTAAAATGAGAAAATACATTCATGGATATCTTCAAGACTTTACAGGGGCCAAATCCAGCTGATTGTGTGTCGTGAGTTTAGGACATTTGGAAAATAAGTGAATCCAGCCCTCACCCACAATACTGCTGACCTAATGTGTCACCACTTTGCCCTTTAAGGCTTGGAAAGTTTGTGAAATCACCCGCAAGTCTTGCAAAGTCAAAGCCTGCATGTTGCAGAATCACTGGAATGCTCCAGAGCTTCAGATTGTGGCTAAGTTAAACGAAGCTTCTCTCTATTTTCAAGGAATCCATCTTGGCTAGTGTGGGTAAAATTGTAATATTTCCAGAATATCTTGCTTGGCTTTAGTACATCTACATATCAATAGGCATTCAGAGGTGGAAATAAGTATGGCTTTAGTGCATTTGCATCGTCCCTCAGAGGTGGAGAGAAGTTCATCTCCATATCAATGGGTAATTACCTGGGCAACAGAGGGCTTATCTGTACCTGAGAGGTGAGGGGGAGGGCTGGTTTTTGCTTCTGCCAGAGCAGGGAAGAGAGAAGGCTCTGGACTGCAGTTTGTAAGCAATAAATGGGTTTTAAACTTTACTTCTCCCTTTGACTGATTTTGGTTTTTAGGGGTATTTTGCCCTGGGATTTCCTTTCCTCCGACTTATAGCTAAGATCAGGAAACTGAGCTTGCTCCTTGCCTGCAAGGTTGTAAGAGATGGATTTGTATATTGCCGATTATTATTGGACAGTGTGAAAGGAGGAGGAAGGGGAGGGGAGGCACAGCAAACAGGGTCCCTGAGTGTAAGCCCAGGGAGAGGAAATCCCGGGGCAAAATACCTTTAAAACATCAAACAGGGTCCCTGAATCTAAGTCCAGGAAGGGGAAATCCCGGGGCAAAATACCTTTTAAACTGAAATCAGTCAAAGGGGGAAATAAAGTTTAAAATCCATTTATTGCTTACAAACTGCAGTCCAGGGCCATTTCTCTCTCCTGCTCTGGCAGAAGCAAAATCAGCCCTCCCCCTCACCTCTCAGGTACAGATAAGCCCTCTGTTGCCCAGGTAATTACCCATTGATATGGAGATGAACTCTCCACCCCTGAGGAACGATGCAAATGCACTTAAGCATACTTCTTTCCACCTCTGAACGCCTATTAATATGCAGATGTACTAAAGCCAGGAGAGATGTTCTGGAAATGTTATAATTTTACCCACACTATGATAACTGGTCTTGCTTCTGCTCTCCATCACCTGCTAGAACCATTGCAGGATTAATCTTCCTAAAATACTGTTTTCACCATGTTCACATTTCTCCTCAGAAATTTCTCCTTTGAAAGCTGGTTTGAATACAGCTCCAATCTATCCATCCAGGCTTTCCCCACTCTCCTGCTGCATGGGACCCCTGATCCAGCCAAAGATTGCTTCCCTTTCAAAATTGCACCTCCACTCTAACCTCTGGGAGCATCCCCTCAGTCAGCTTCAGCTGCGTCCACTTCCATCATCAGGAAATATTGGAAAATATTACGATTTTACCCACAGGCCACCCCTCCAGAAATCTTGCCTTACAATTTACTCATTCCCCCTCTTTGGCAATAGTCCATGGACTCGAAAACTGAAGCACTGTGACCAGACGAATGACATACACAATAGCAACAGCAATAAAATTATGATAATCCTCAAACCAGAGGATTCAGCCTTTTCAGATTAAATAAATGTGCTTTATACCACAATCTCTCAGTAAGAACAAAATGTTTAATACACTACACACTATTATTATCACTTGCTACACTTGTTTACTCATTCCTAACAACCATGCTAGATTATTCACAAAACTTTCACTGAACATTAAAGTCAAGCCTCTCCTTAATCATTTTTTCTTGACAACAACAATAAAAATCACAATAATCCTCAAGCCAGAGGATTCAGCTAGGTTCAAAGTCCCATGCAGATTAAGTTCAAAGCTCATCCATTCCAGCCATCATGTGGCAGCTGCAGCCAGGGGGTGCATCCAGGACACAAGGACTGTAGAAGCAAATAACCGTGATTGTGGGGGGCCAATTTGCTGTTACTCCAGGAATACACAGGAGGCCAGCTTCCAGGCCTTGTCCCCAAGGTGCCAGAAGGGTCAGCCATCTTTGGTCCATGTGTTGAAATGTCCAGGGCCATGTCCATTTTATTCCTAATTGCTGCACCCATCCTTGCAACGCATGTCCAATAAAGTGGGTGCTTTGATCACTCTTAATCACCTGTGGCCGGCCATAGGCTACAAAGAGATGCTCTAGGCCCCTCTTGGCAGTTTGCTGATCTGCACAATGTCCAGGGCACTCTTTCCAGGCTCAGCTGACTTCTTCAAAGGTCAATGCAAGCCCCACCAACAGGCTACAGCCCACATTGTCTTTTGCCTCATGTGCCACAAACGCTGATGTAGCCATTGGGCCCCATCAGAGGCGGGCTTTCCTTCTAGCCATCACACCTGGGCCAATGCGTCTGCTTCATCATTCCCTGGGCATGCCAAAGGTATATGGCCAGTCACATGATATATGGTAGGTATCTGTGCCACACCACTCCGTGGCCTTTGGGTCCAGTCTCTCACCCACCCCATGACAGGATAGGTGGTTATTACCTTGGTCGGAGCTTCTCCCGTGATGGGCTCTGTACCCAGCAAGGTGTGGTACACAGCAGGCAGTTGCTTCTCTATCAAGGTGACCCGGACCTCTGCTCCTTTCCATAGTTGTGACCAGGCTCCGGCTGGCAGTAGAGGCAGCAGCAGCCTTCGGCTCGGGCCTTGGGCCAGGGTTGGCGCAGCCAGCAGCAGTGGTGGTGCCTCCATGACCACACGAGTGTAGACACACGTCCCTTGGCCCAAGTACTACTTCTCCCCATCATTTCTAGGGGAAACCCTCCCAAAGGTCACAACTCATTATGACAGATTTTGTGTTCAGAGGAATCCTGTCAACTACTGCCAGATGTAAGTCTGGGGAGAGGATATCTTGGGGGCAAAATACCTCTAAAAACCGAAATCAGTCAAAGGGAGAAACAAAGTTTAAACTCCATTTATTGCTTACAAACTGCAGTATGGGGCCTTCTCTCTTTCCTGCTCCTGCAGAAGCAAAACTGGTCCCTCCCCCTCACCTCTCAGGTACAGATAAGCCCTCCATTGCCCAGGTAATTACCCATTGATATGGAGATGAACTTCTCTCCACCCGATATGCAAATGCACTAAAGCCATACTTCTTTCCACCTCTGAATGCTTATTGATATGTAGATGTACTAAAGCCAGGCGAGATATTCGGGAAATATTACAATTTTACCCACAGTGAGGAAAGCTAATTGTTAGAGCTGCCCAGCATGGTGTGGTGGAAAGGGCATTGATTTCTATCGTCTGTGACAGCTGTGTGGCTTTGAGAAAGTTCCCTAGTATCTCTGGGCCTCCGACTCCTTATCTGTAGAGCTAGGGGTTTGGATGGGCTTGTTTAAGGCCTCTGCTGGCTCTGACATCTGACATTTCTTACCAATCCTCCGCCCAGGGCCGTCCCACATCTCCCTGAGTAAGGTGGCAAATTCATCTCCCTTGCAAATTAAACACCTATTGATTTTTATTTTCCCCAGGCAAAGGGGAATGAGACAGCTCTTCTTTTCTCTATAGACAGAGGCAAAGAAAAAAGCAGTCTATCAGCCTCCCATTCCGTGATTTTCGACTCAGGCCTGAATACTAAACAGCGTTGACTCCCCGGGCTCTCAGGGTTCTGCAGCTCATAGAAATCGGAGTTGGAAGGGTCCCGGCAGACCATCCAGTCCCTCTAAGTTGAGGTAATAGAGACACCCACATGGGAAGTGACGCGGAACTAGGTAGTGATGGAGCCCGAACGAGTCTAGATAGATATCCAGGAGAACGCAATCTGATGGCTCTTCGCCACGGAAACCTTTCCAGGGTGGATTTTAACTGCTGCTGGGCTCCTTTGTGTACATACGGTTAGATACTCCTGCTCGTGTTTTGCCTCTGATTGAAGTTTACATTAACCTCGCTTAAGCCATCAGCCTGACATCCCACAGAGCTGGGTGGGCAAGAGGCGTCTCTCCACCCTCTGTAAGGAGACGCGGCCGCTGATTGGTGGCTTCGGGAGCGCCTGGACCGGAGACCAATGGGGAGCGCAGGGAGTCGGGGTGTCCCGCGGCGCCCTGTCGCCGTGGTTACCGATGCCCGCGGCAGATTGGTAAATACTAAGCGTGCAGCCCAGGACCGCGGCTGCCTGGGGAGACCGAAAGGACTCTCCAGGCCGCCGGGACTCCGCTGTTGTTAATTTTACGGCTCCTGTCCTTGAATCTGTCCAAGTTCGTTCGTGTCCTTGCAAAGTTTCCCGCCAGGACGTGGGTGGAGATCTCCGGGAGACAATCTGCTTTCCCAGCCTGGAGAAGCCGGACGGGCCAGCCCTCCGGTGCCTGCTCGGGCCTGAGGCGTGCGCTCGGGGTCGCAGATGGGCAGAAACGCCGTAGGGTGTGAGGGCGCGTCTCCTGAAGGACAGCCACGGATTTGCGCGCACCCCTCCTCCAGAATTCAGCCCAGCGCCATCTCACTTGGCCAGGGAGACAGGCACGGCCGCCCGCAATGGACGTCCCCCCGCCCGGGACACCTGACTCCGCCGCCCTCGCGCGCCCTCGCTGCCCCGCCACCAGCCCCAGCTGGCCCTCCCGCAGTCAGGGGACGTGAGCGCACGCATATGCACAGCCGCTGCCGCGCTCGCCGGCCAGCGATCCCAGTCCTACTCCAGCCCCTCCCCACCTAAGGGATTACTAGCTTCCTCGTGGGCCCTGCGGTGCAGGACACTGCGCAGACACCAAACGCCCACCTTCGCCTTCCCCACGCGGTCCTTATTTGATTACCTGCTGTCAGTCCGGGGAGAGGAAATCCCGGGACAAAATACCCCTAAAAACCAAAATCAGTCAAAGGGAGAAATAAAGTTTAAAACCCGTTTATTGCTCACAAACTGCAGTCCTAGGACGTCTTTCTTCTCTGCCCAGCAGCAACAACACCGGCCCTCTCCTTCACCTCTCAGGTACAGATAAGCCCTCTGTTGCCCAGGTAATCACCCATTGATATGGAGATGAACTTCTCCACCCCTGAGGAAAGATGCAAATGCTCTAAAGCCATACTTCCTTCCACCTCTGAACGCCTGTTGATATGCAGATATACTAAAGCCAGGCGAGATATTCTGGAAATGCTACAATTTTACCCACACCTGCCTTTCCACTTCTTGTGTATGCACATTTCCCCAGGTCGCTCACAGACTTCACAGTCTCAGATAAAACCTGGCAGTCACTAAATGCACTGCCCAGAGAATAAAAAGACGAAAATAAAAACAAACACTTTTATTAGGGTGTAGAGGTTAGTCCTAAGTGAGTAAGATTCTCACCTAGCGCCCGTCTTCAGTCCCAAGAGGGAGATAGGCGTGAGATGAGCTGGCCTGCATCCTTTGCATTCCAGGCTTGCTTTTCCTTATACTTTTAGATAATTTCATTTTTCCCCCTTTAGCTATCAAGACACTGACCTGCTTATGAGTTGCTCCAAGTAGAAAACAGATCCATTTAAAAACATCAGTTTTAGAACCTTAAATTTCATGGAAACTTAAGTATGAAGGGGCTGGAAGGAGCAGAATGTAAGCCCGAGGTGGCTGTTTCTTTCAGGTAAGGGGCATGAGCCTTTTAGTGCAGTGAACCTCCTCATTCCCACCCTTGAAAAAAATGTGCTTTCATCAATCTGTGCTCAGAAACCTAAGATGATTCCTGGCTTTGCCCTAAAGTATTATAAACACAAACTCCTACCTCCACAAACTGAGGCCTGGAGCTACAGCCCTAATAAACCACAGACGTAGGATGTTGTTCCCACTTGTATGCTTAGCCCTGCCCAGAATACCTTCCTTTCATCCTTCAAACTCCTCTCTGCCCTGCAAATGCCCTGTTCTCCACATCTGGTCAGTGGCACAGTCCAGCTGTTAGCTGCTTTTGCCTCATTAAGTACTAGAGTAGAATAAAAGGGCTTTCAAATGGGAGGGTTAGGTTGGTCCTGGGTAAGAGGCCTCCAGTTCCCACAGGGTCTGGTTCTGGCTTTCATGTGGTCCTGGGTTTGGAGCAGCGTGGAAAGGTTTGAGGAAGGAGTTTCCTGTAGTCAGTGAACAGGAATGAAAGTGAGAGGTGCCAGGAAAGCTGAGAGGTGCCAGTTTAGGTCGGCATCCACAGCAGCTGAGACCTGCTTGGGATTTGTCCCAAGTTCTGTAATAACCCGAGACAAGACAGCAAGATAATCTGGAGAGCTGTGTTTTTCCCTGTCAATTTATGACTGGCCATGTCTGGCCAAGAAAAAAGAGCTGGAGGAAACCCGCCAGGAGCGATTTGCCAGACGACTCGGCAAATAAGGCTGAGTCTGAAACTGAGGCAGTCTAGAAATTGCAATTAGTGTGGAAATGAAGATCTTTTCAGAAAAGAAACTGGCTCCATACTTGTTCCCTACTGTCTCCTCCATCCCTGGTGCCCACCCAGACATCCTTGAGACAGCCCCTTGGCTCACAGATTTGTGAACACCCTACCAGGAGAGCGGGAGTGGCCGCAGTGCTCACCTGCTTCTGGAAGGGCCAGGCTGCCTGTCCCAGGAGAAACCCAGGCCCTGGGAGACTGGTGCCACAGGTCCTCGGTAGGGAGGATGGAGATCAGCTCCCTCGAGTCTGTTTCCGTTTGGGAGGAGTCTCCCCAAAGGCAAGTCCTTCTGCCAACATGCGTAGTTAAAAAGGGTGTCTGACCTTTTTGCCTCATCCTTTTCCATGGGAAGACATTAACTACCTAAAAAGCAAGTGCTCTCTGTGAGAAGGCTGGGAACTCTGAGTTAAAGTCAGAGGACACAAATGCACCATTTTGGGGGGTATTCTTTTCATTTTCATTCTAATTTCTTTATTATAGACTCTGGCTGAGAGTCCTGCTAGCCTGTACATTATACATTCTACTCATTCAAAGGAAGTCATCATCATTTGAGCACTTACGTGAGACAGACTCAGGGCTGAGTGCTTTGTATGGACAGTTTCGTTTTATTCCACCACTGCATTGCCCATTTGGCATTAATATTGCCCCAGTTTGTGGAAGAGGAACTGGGGGCTCAGAGAGGTTAAGTAACTTACCCAAGTCCACACAGCTCATGAGTGGTAGTGGGACTCAGACCTGTGTATCTGATGCTGCTGCTCAGCAGGCCTTGGCACGACCTCCTGCAAGGCAGAGCAGTGGGGAACAGAGGATGAGGCCATGACCCCAGTGGTCTGGGGGGTGCCTGCAGGGTAGGGCAGCAAAAAGCCAGCCAACGGCAGCTGCCTGCACCAGGAAAGGCCTAGGTGGGAGGGTGGCCTGGAGGACATTGTGTCCTGCAGCCACTGTGGGTCTCCTCCCGCGTCAGGCCTCGGCCGCCTTAGACTCTCTGCCACCAAGACCCAGGAAGGCCACCAAAACTAACTTGTCCCTGGGCCAGGGTAGGGTCCAGGTCCCCACAGCAGGGTTTCCTGTTTTTGGCCAAGTGCCCACCTCTGGGTTCCTGACTGGCGGGTCCCAGTGCCTTGTCTATGGCCTGTGCCAGTGTGACCAGGACCCAAAGATGGTTGGCAGGCCTGTTGCAGGAGCATGGTTACCGAGGATGGGATGCCCTGGGGTGCCCTGCACTTGTCATTTCTCACTTGGTTCCCACAACACCCTTCAGGGCAGACAATCTTTATTCCTGTTTTACAGATTGAGAGGGAATCAGAGGGTAAAATAACTAATGTAGAGTTGAATTTGACTCACCTACGACAGGACAGGGAACTGGGGAGGGCTAAGAAAAGTCCTGGACTCTTAGGAAGTGTCAGGAAGGCAAGGAGTGTGGGGATACAGGGGCTTATGGGTGTTTATGGGTGTGGGTGTGGGGGATCTGCAAGGCAATGAAATAAGTTCAATGTTTCCATTTGCTCAGGTCCTAAGGCTTTTTATGACCTCTGCTGCTGTGACCAAGCCACCACCAAACCTCCCCAAGACGATTGCAGCCCGTGCTGAGAACCTTGCTCCTACCTTACCCTCCTTTAGTCTGGGTTCGACCTCACATCCACAGCCAGCCAGCGAGAAGTCAGACCTCAGCATTCCTCTGCGAACCCTCCGGGGTTGCCTCTACAAGTGTGACTTGTCTCCTGACCACCTACCCCACCTTATCTTTGGCCACTGTCTTGTCTCTCCCTCTGCTCCTGCCGCAACACCTTTGCACCTGCTGTTATAACTGGAATGTTTTCCCCCAGGTATCCACATGGTTGTCTCCTCACTTCTTCACATCTTTACTCAAAAGTAACTTCAGTAAGGCTTTCCCTGGTCTCCTTATCTGAAATTTCAACCACCCCTTACTCTTCATCTCTCTCTTTTCTGTTTTCCTTTTCTCCTTATCACTTACTTACTTCATACTTTCTTATTTTTCTTCACCTTCTGTCTTCCCAGCTGGAGTGGGAGATCCGTGAGGGCAGGGGTTTTGTCCATATTGTTGTTTGGTTGGTTTTTCTTATTCACTGATACATTCCCAGTGCCCAGAACAGTGCCTGGCACATGTCATGAACTTAATAAATATCTGCTGAACAAATAAATGAATGCATAAGCCCCATGACTTACCCAATGGCATGGGAAGGAGCCAGACTTTTCTGATAGGACAGCAAGAGAGGAAGGTGGGGAGCAGGGGTTGATGAAGGAGAGATGAAGAAGACCAATGGGAGCAAAGCCCTATGGGCTAAAAATGTATGTCACTGAAGGGGGTGGGTTTGGGGGAGCCCCTCCATATCACCCACCAGCTCTCTTTCATTACATTTTGGGGTAACAGATCATGGTGACTGGGCCCTAGCACCCAGTGTCAGCCTGGTGAGTCCCATAGAAGCCCTCTGTGGGTCCAGGAACAGAATGAAATAATGTCAGAGACGTCAGTGTGTATAGCACAGCTCCCACTGCGGTAGCTGGTATGAAGTGGTCCTGTGGCAAGGACCAGGAAACCAAAAGAAAAGCCAAGGAGTCTCTTGGACACCAGATGCGATTGGCATCAGGGTGGGACTGACTGCTTCTCTGGTGGGGCTGTCTGGTTCCTGGCAAACGTGTTCCTGCCCCACCCCCCCCCAGGGGTGTCATCTGAGAGCTGCTGGGGAAGACCGCAGGCCCAGTGGCAAACCCAGGGCCCTGCCTGCCGGCTCAGCTCAGTCTGCAAAGCAAGAAGGCTGGGGGATGGGGCAGGAAGGCCTCCTGACCAGGCGGAGCTGTGGCCACAAAGCAAATGGGGTAAATTCTCCAATGATAGCCCAGCAGGAGGGTTCCTGGTATTCTACCTGCTTTTGCTAGTAATTTAAAAAAGCACAGGCTAAAGATATAGAAACAACTGAAATATCCATTACTGATGAATGGAATATTATTCAGCCACAAGAAAGGAAGACAGCCTCCCATTTACAACACAAGGATGGACCTTGAGCATATTATGCTAAGTCAAAGAGACAAATACTTATTTGTATGATATCACATATGTGGAATCAAAAAAGTTACACCTGTAAAAATCAGAGAGTAAAATGGTGGTTCCCAGGGAATTGGGGAGGTGGGGGGTTAAGATTGATGACATTTAAGGCTACAAACTTACAACAAGTATTAAATAAGCCACAGAGATCTAAGGCACAGTAGAATGAATATAGACAATATTGTACAGTAATTATGTAATGTGACAAATGTAGCTACATTGGCAATCATATTATAATACATAAATGTATCAAAGTAACACACCATATACCTTAAACTCACCTAGTGTGTTACAGGTTAAATTTATTTTTAAGAAAATACAGGCTCATGTTACCCAGTTATGGGCTGTTTGGGACTTGGAGTTAGACCCGGGAGAGTCCTGACTCCAGCTTCATTGTCTGTGTAATGTTGGGCGGGTCTTTCTAAGACAAATCGTGGAAGATGAGGTCCAATGAGACAGAGCTACTGTTGGGATGAAGGAGATAGTGCATAGGAAGTGCCAGGCATACAGGCGCCCAGTCAGACCATCAGAGTTGTATTTTCTTTTCTGCCAGAGTCATATATGGGAGCTGGAATGGTATCTAATAGTGCACTCAAGAAAGCGAGAACCTGAGGAATGTGGAAACCCACTCCAGCTGGCCTGTGGTCTGAGCAAGGCTGCTCCATGTCTCCCGGGGGGTGCTGCCTCATAGGTACATGGGGCTGGAACTCCATGTCCCCTTATGGTGCTCTCCGGCTCCAATACCCTGTGGTTTGTGATTCTGAGCAGAGGTCATTTTTAATTGGATGCCACTGGAAAGAGCAACTCGGAAGCAAGGGCCATTCAGACTGCACAAAGGGGGTTTTCAGAGATTTTTCTCTGGAGTTGGGCATTTATGATTTATGCTCACACACTGAGAAATCTGAGGAGCTACAGTAACATCCCTACTATCATTCTTACTCAAGACCTGATATCAGCCTGGCCTATGAAATGCTGGGACATCCTTCACGCACTGGCAGCTGGGTTTGTGATGCCTGAACCTGGCTGTGCCTCCAGTTCACCTGGGAACTTGCTAAAAGCACAGACTCTCAGACCCCACTTCACATTTATTGGTTTAGAATCTTTGTGGGCAGGCTCAGGACTCTGTATTTTTTTTATCAGTTTCCCCTTGTGATACAGCTATAAGCTATAGAAGGACAAGCTTTTGGGACCTTGGGGCAGGGAATCATCTGCAGTGTTGGGTATGAGATGGGCAGGATGCACCTTCTCCCCAAATGCCTTAGCAGCATGACAGCAATCTCTGATGGACGGTGTTCCCCAGTTGACATGCCCCAGTGAGAATGCTGTAAGCAGGCACCATGCATGTGTTTGCTAGGCCAGTTAGGGGAGCAGCTCCTTGTGGGACATCCCACAGGGCAGAAGCACAGGTAGGAAAGTGGGAAGGGGCTGTATTGGTCACTACAACTGCCATTGCAAAGGATGGCAGGCTGGAAGGCTGAAGCAACAGACATGCGTTATCTCAGCTCTGGAGGCTGGAAGCCTGAGATCAAGGTGTCGGCAGGGTTGGTTTCCTCTGAGGCTCCCTCCTAAGCTTGTAGATGGCTGCCTTCTGATGTTTTCACATGGTCATCCCTTTGTACAAGTCTGTGTCCCCATCTACTCTCCTTATAAGGACAGTAGTCATATTGGGTTGTGCTCACCCTCTTTAAGAATCCTATCTCCAAATATGGCCACATCCTGAGGTCCCAGGGATTGGACTTCAACATATGAATTTGGGGGACACAATTCAGCCTAGAGCAGGAGCTCCCAGGGACAGCAGGCCTGTTTCCAGGCTTGTCCCAGGGCTGCCTAACCTCTGGTATAAACCCCCAGGCTCTGGGGGCCCAGCCCTTCCCTGCCTGCCTGGAGTTCCCAAAGGCCCTCCTGGCTCTCCGTCTATTTACCTTTCACAACCGTTCTGTAAGGCAAGCAGGGAATGTTTGTTTTTGCAGGAAAACAGACATTCAGAGAAGCTGAATGGTGTATCTGCGGACTCCATGATGGGCACCCAGATTGTCTGGCACCCAGAATAGTGTCCTTTCCACAGGCACACTGGGCACCTGCTCTGAATACTGTGTCCTTTCCCTTGGCTTCCAGGGACTTGGGGGCAATGTCTCGAGGAGCTGGCAAGGGTTCACACAAGAAGAGATTCCAGTTCTTTCTTTCTTTCTTTCTTTTTTTTTTTTTGCTTTGATTACCTCTCACATTCTAGTCTCTAATGGAACTCCTGAGAGAAGAAAGCCCATTCTGTGTACATGGTTAAATGTTTTTTTCCCCTTTTTGCCCTACTGAAAGCATAGGCTTGCCTAATTCATTAAAAATACATGTTCCCTTTGCTTTGGTGTGGATGGTGAGAAGGCTGAGGAGCCGAGAAGCCCAGGCTAGCTTGTGTTAGGCTGGCCCCCAGCAGCTGGGCCTGTGGGGCTGGACAGCTGAGCTCGGAATTAGGGGACCATCCAGAGGATTCAGTTCACTCCACAAACATGGAACAGCACTGGCTGTCCCAGGCCACAAATGAGACACACCTCTGTCTCCACTTCATGGAACTGGAGAGGGAGACAGTCAAATAAGTGGATGATGATGTAGAGAGCAGTGTGTTGGAGATGTATGTCAAGGTCCTAAGTAATGACAGGACAAATGGGATGGCAGAGACAGGGTGTGGAGGGAGTTGGAGGCTAAAGATGGAGTTGGGCATTGTGTGAAGTTTACCCTGCCTGTGTGTGTGTGTGTGTGTGTGTGTGTGTGTGCACATGTGCGTGTGTGTGATACATGGTGCATTCCACTGTGCATCCTCTCTGTTTCCTGGAGCCTGAGCCATACTGGCAGAAGCTTTGTGCCATTCACAGAATTCCCCAGCTGCCCACTCACCCTCAGCCAGGACTGGGGGTCCTCAGAGGCCAGCAAACTGCAAGCAGCTGCTGACACATTGTGGGGAATGACTGGGGCTGTCACAGGGATCCCCACCCTGTGGTCACCTAGAAGGCAAGCCAACTGCTTGGGATGTTCTCTGATGTGTCTCTGAGTCACCAGGAGGGTGGGAAAGAAGATGAAAGGCCAGTTCACCAAAACCAGAGGGTGGGAGCAAGGGGCAGACACAGATGGCAAACCAGCCGAGGACAGCTGGTGCAGGTGCTGGCGAGGGGAGACTGGCTGCCTCGCACTCTGCTGCTGTCCTCTGACTTGGGGACTTCCAGAAAGGGGCATCTGTGGACTGCTTAGGCCGACAGCACAGTGTTCTCTTATAGACACAGGTCCCACTAGCCATGGGGGATAACACTCCTGCTGTGACTGGGCCTGGCAGTCAAGTTTGGTGCCATCTCCCTGCAGGATCACTGCTTCATATCCGGGACCTAATCAGCAGTGTGCCTGCAGGTTGCCTGAGAGTCTTGGGAGACATAAATGTCTGGGTCCCTTTGTCAGTCTGTAAACTGCTCTCCTGACAGAGCTGCTTGTTTGTAAATCCATCTACTAATTGAGGTGTGAGGACAGTCTTTTTCTTGCTTCCAAGCAGGCTCATAGAAGTGGCTTGGTGTCCTTGATAGAGCTTTCACCCAAAAACCAATCCCTCATCTCCCAGTCTTGAAGCTCCCCACCCACCCCCGCTCGCCCCATTCTTGGCCAAGGGAATGAAAAAGCTTCCAGGGTGGAGGGTCTACCTGTTCAGGGAGGCTCCAGGCTGGTGACTGAGGGAGAAGCTGCCTTGCTCTTTCCATCCCACAGGGGCCGGTGCCTGTGTCCCGCAGGCACTTGGCCCCCAGCGCCACAGCCCAACAATCCCGGGGGGCCTCTGAGAGGGGCGGCAAACCAGGCCAGAGAGCAAGGAGGGCTTCTGTCCTGGAGCTGAGCTGCCCAGGGTAGGGAGCAGCATGTCAGGGAAAGGCCCCAAGTGTGGGTGGGCAGGGCGCCAGCTGGGACAGCTGCCAGCAGGCAGCTTTGTTCTTCCGTGGTGGCAGTTTGCTGTGATGGGTCTCTCTCCGGAGGCGCCAGCTGAGAGGGGGAGGGGAGAAGATTCAGGCATGAAAGGGACAGACTGTGGCCACGTCGGAGGAGCCAGTGCTTGGCGCAGCTGCGGGGTATGGGCTGCCTGACACCCGCCCCTCGGATCCCCTGCATCCGCCCTTCAGATCTCCTGGCCAGGGGAGCAGATGTCTTGTTGGAGAGGCTCCCCAACAAGAGCCCCCGGGCCTCCACTCCTCCCTGAAGCTCAGCAGGGCCGGCGCCAGGCTGAGAGGTGGCCTGCCGGCTGTTGGCTCCCCTGGGTGCCGGCCCTGGCCTGGCTTTGTGCATGCCAGGCGGCAGGTGCCATGTGGGGGTGCTGGCCCTGCGGCTTGTGTCTGGGGCCTGGAGGGTGCCGGAAGGGGGCAGAGTGAAAGGGGCTGCTCCAGCAGTTGTTGAGAGGATGGGCAGCAGCATCTTTGGGATTCAGGCCTGGAGGGGGGTCCGGAAGGACCCCCCACCAGCAACAGCAACTACATGGACAAAATACCACATGGCCAAGGGGAGAAAGTTGGCCTAACCCTAAGGTTCCATGTAATTCCTTTTTCACTTGAAAAAATGGCCTCCAACTGTGGTCTCTTTCCAGGCCTCAGACCATCCCAGGGCAGCCAATCACAGAGACGGGGGCAGGTTAGTGCCAGGAGACATTTCTCAGGCTCTTCTGGCAAAGCCTGCTCTGAAGCAGGCCCTGAATTCTGCTGGGACCCCAGGAGAGGCAATTGGCTGAGCTAAGCAAATAGCTAGGACTTCCCCAGGCTTCAGGCCTCTTCTGGGACCACCCACCACCTTAAAACACTTCAGACATCTTCGTGGTGGTGGGAGAGCAGCTGCAGGCTGTGAGGTCACCATGGTGACTGGCAATAGCAGGCAGTCCCCGCCTAGCATCCTCCCACCCGGAAGGCCTGCTCCCAGCCCCCAGCCCCCAGCCCCCAGGGGAGGGGGGCGTGGAGCAGCGGCAGCAGGGCTTGGACCTGCCCACCGCCTGGCTGCCTCAGGGATTTCCTTTCAGCGACAGATTTCCCTGTGGACGCACTATTCAGAAGCAGGGTTCTAAGCTGAGGCAAATGGGCATACAAGTGTCCCTAGTGGAGAACTCAAAGCATTGCAAATCTAAGTCATTTTCATAATAAAATCAAACTCAGGACATAATAAAAACGATGATGTTAGAAAGAGCCTAGTCAGAATATCTTAATTCTTCTCTTAAGTGTCCCCTGGTCTGTGATTCACTCATTTATCATCTTTCTGGTGAAATTTTTGCTTTAAAGATCATTTACTTTCATTTTTTCTGAGGTGAAGAATGACTGATAAACTCCCTTCTCAAAAATCTTCAGCTATTTTAAGGCCAATCAAGTCTTCTCTCCCTTAAGTTAAGCAACCCCAATTACTCTGACTAGTGCTTTTTAATGACTGAACATCTTTTTTCTTTAAGAATGACGATGACATATCTGCTCAATAAATTCGTATCAATTGAATTATTTGGCTCTCACACGTCCACTTGCCAATAAAGAAGAGGGAGAAGGAATAAAGGATAGGGGACTCATTTTACCATTTATCAAGAAAAGAGGACCAGCACCCAGTTTTTTTTTAATGTGTTACTTGAAGGGCCCCCACTCATAAGATGGCGAACCTCCTGCTTCTCTTCTGGGTCCTCGGTTCCCGCCGGCACCACCTGAAGCCCAATCACCCCTCGCCCCCCTAATCCCAGCACCTAGCCAATAGCCACCAGCCCCGTAGAAGTGACACCACAATCACCCCATGCCCCTTCCTATATAACCCAGCACCTTTCCCTAATAAAGCGGAATTCTCCGGTGAATTGCTGCTGTGTGTCGCTCCTTTCCTTTCATTGGTGCCGAAACCCGGGAGACGGGACACCCCAACTGGGCCCCGTCTTCCCCCCGACACCAGCAGCAGCTTGCCCTCATCCTCTTTTTCCAGCTCTGGCTCCTCACACTCACCACTCCTCTTTGGCCTTTGGGTAAGTTTTCCCCCGGAGCGGGCCACTCTTCCCCGAGCTACCGCAGTGCCATTGACTGTGACCGTCCGGCAAGGCCCTGACGCTCAGGGACGAGGAGGGAATTCTCCCCATCTTAGGCCTTCACGGCTGCGGCGGACCCTCAGGCCCCTCCTCCAACAGCCATAAACGAGGTGACTCCTTTGCGGATGAGAACGCTCCCTTCCCCCCCCCCCTCCTTCTGTTCCTTCCGCTGAAAATTCGTAGTACTAGGTACCTCGTGACCCCGGCACTCTGCCTTCTTAGAGAAGTCTGGGTGACAACCCACACTTCCTAAGAAACCGACTCGTATATGAGTTTCCGCAGACCACCAAGGATCATCGGGGACGCCCTTTGTCTCCTTGCGGTCCGCTCCCAGTCCGAGGGTCTCCGTTCGTCTTCCCCTGTTTGTCTCCTTCTCTGTCCTTTAGCCATGGGAGCCTCCTCATCCCTCCCTGAAAGTTCACCTCTTGAATGCCTGCTCAAGCATCTAACTACCCTCTCCCTGACGCCTGATATAAAACCAAAACTTCTCCGTAAATACTGCTCCCAAGATTGGCCGACATGCCCCCTAGACAATAACAATCAATGGCCCGCAGGGGGAGCTCTTGATCCTAACATCACTCGAGATCTCTTTAACTACTGCCAGCGCCTGAAAAAATGGAAGGAGATTCCCTATATCGAAGCTTTTCACCTCCTAACTCAAAATCCCGGCCTGTGCACCACCTGTTAACCGCCCAAAGTTCTCCTAGCCTGCAAGCCGCCTCCCTCCCCTCCACACACTCCAAGTCCCTCTTCAATTACCTTTGACCCAGCTGACGAACCTCCGCCATACAGGCTTCCCCCTTCAGCCCCCCTACTCCTACAACCTCTCCACTCTCTTCCGCCGTCGCCGCCACCTCCACCCCCGCAGAAGCCTCCCATTCACTCCATTCCCCTTCTTCTCCTACAACAGCCCTTCCTCCTTCCTCCCCCACCATCTCATCCCCCATCTCACCTCCTCCGCCTTCGTCCCCCTCACCTGCCCCTCCCCCGCGGATTGAGCCTGAGCCTTTCAGCCCCTCTTTAACTAGGTTCCTGGGGCCTCCTCTGTCTTTGCCCTCATCACCTGTTTCTCTCCCACAGACTGAGCCAGAACCCTTCAGTCCCCCTCAGACTCGGTCCCGAGGGCCTCCCAAAATTATCACCCCCCTCTGGGAGGTAGCAGAATCCGAAGGCACCATCACGTTCACATCCCTTTCTCCTTAGGAGATTTAGCCCAACTTGAGAAACGCCAAGGTTCCTTTTCCACTGATCCCACGACATATATCAGGGAGTTTCAATGGACCCTCCAGTCATACAGCCTCACACATCATGACATTTTCATGCTCCTGGCCAATACCCTCCTTCCTGAAGAGTGTAGACGAGTTTGGGACTTCGCCCAAACGCACGCTACCGAAACCCACAGGACTGACCCCACCTATCCCCCTGGCCCCACCGCTGTCCCCGAACAAGACCCACAATGGGATTATAACACCGCCGTGGGTCTCCGCTCTCAAGATGTTTTCGCCTCCTGCTTAATAGCAGGTCTGAAAAAGGCAGCTCATAAAGTAGTCAATTTTCAAAAGCTCCAAGACATAATTCAAAGGAGGGAGGAAGCTCCCTCCAAGTTCTTAGACAGACTCACTCAAGCCCTATTACAGTACACCAGCCTGGACCCAGAAACGCCTGACGGGAGACATGTCCTTATGACATACTTCCTAGCTCAAAGCTACCCCGACATTAAAGCTAAACTCAA
This sequence comes from Manis pentadactyla, assembly GCF_030020395.1. Taxonomy (NCBI): domain Eukaryota; kingdom Metazoa; phylum Chordata; class Mammalia; order Pholidota; family Manidae; genus Manis; species Manis pentadactyla. Next base: position 117,335,497 of record NC_080021.1, on the reverse strand, counting down.
AAAAGTTAGAACAGGGCCCCACTACCCCACAGACTGAGATCCTAACAGTGGCCTTTAAAGTCTTCCATAACCAGGAGGAGGAGAAAGAATGCTGTAAACAAAAGGCTGATCAGGCCAATTTCCAAATGTTGGCCCAGCTGATAAAACCACAACCTGGGCGCCCTTCTACAAACAAGCCCCCTCCCCAGGAGCTTGTTTCAAGTGCGGACAAGAAGGACATTGGTCAAGGGCATGCCACTCCCCCAGATCTCCTACCACCCCATGCCCCAGATGCCACAAAAAGGGCCACTGGGAGTCTGATTGCCGAGCCACCCGATGGGGAGGCTGGATGAAGAACCCCCATCCTAAGCCCGCCGTAGTGGAGCTGGCAGAAGAAGATTGATGGGGCCCAGGGGCTTCTCGCCCGACCATTTCCATCACCAAACAGGAACCCAGGGTTACTTTAATAGTAGACGGTTGCCCCATCTCCTTCCTCCTAGATACAGGAGCCACCTTCTCAGTCTTGCAGGAATACTGGGGCCCTACCACGCCTGCCATTACTCCTATAGTCAGGGTAGGAGGTAAACAGATTTTCCCATTAAACCCCCCCCTTTTATGCACAATCCAGGACAATCCCATACCTTTCTCCCACTCCTTCCTGGTTATGCCCCAGTGTCCCATCCCCTTACTAGGACGGGACATCCTTTCTCTCCTCCATGTTTCCATAACTATATCCACTCCCACAGCCCCCAGTACTCCCTTTCTGATGGCCCTCATAGCCGACGACCCCCCTCTACCCAATGAAAGCTCCAGTTCCGCCCTCATACACCCTGTAAATCCCAAAGTTTGGGACATTACAAGCCCCTCCGTAGCTCTATGTCCTACTGCCTCTATCAAATTACGTGACCCCTCTCAGTATATCTGTCAGGCCCAATACCCCCTAACCACTTCAGCCCTCATAGGCCTCCAACCCATCATTCAAAATCTTTTAAACAAAAATTACCTCAGACCCGCTCACTCCCCATTTAATACCCCCATATTAGCTGTTAAAAAAACCAACGGATCTTTCCGCCTCGTCCAAGACCTTCGCCTCATCAACATGGCCATCGTCCCTATCCATCCCTTAGTCCCAAATCCATACACCCTTTTATCGCAGATCCCTGCCTCGGTCTCCCACTTCTCAGTCCTAGATCTCAAGGACGCATTTTTTTATATCCCTCTAGACCCCTCCTCCCAAGATTTTTTCGCCTTCACCTGAACAGACCCATACACAAGACATTCTGAACAACTCACTTGGACAGTTTTGCCACAAGGCTTCTGAGATAGTCCCCATATTTTTGGACAGGTCCTAGCTCAGGACCTCAAACAGTTTCATCATGATCACTCTGAGTCCACCTTATTACAATACGTGGACGATCTTCTACTCTGCAGTCCCTCGTGGGAACAGTCTCAACTTGACACTGCCTCCCTACTTAACATTCTAGCTTCCAGAGGTTACCGGGTATCCCCTGTCAAGGCTCAAATATCTTTCCCTTCTGTCACTTACCTCGGATTCCTTCTATCTCAACAAAGAAAGTACATTACCTTGGACAGAAAACGACTCCTCTCTGACCTGCCCATTCCCCAAACCAAGACAGAAATCCTTTCCTTTCTAGACCTGGCTGGGTATTTTAGAGCGTGGATCCCTAACTTCTCCATGTTGGCAAGACCACTATATGACCTCAGCAAGGGCCCCCCTGAAGAACCATTATCCTCCTCACCCCGACACTCCTTCATTAAGCTCCGTCGAGCCCTTGTGGAAGCCCCAGCTCTCCATCTTCCTGATTTGTCAAAGCCCTTTTCATTATACATTCATGAGAGGTCCTGTCAAGCTCTAGGAGTCCTAGGCCAATATTATGGCCCATCCTTTGCCCCAGTAGCTTATCTTTCCAAGCAATTAGACCCCACAGTTCGGGGATGGGCCCCCTGCCTACGGGCATTAGCCGCTGGACAGCTCTTGCAGAAGGAAGCTCATAAACTGACATTCGGGGCACCCCTTACCATTCTGTCCCCCATCACCTAAAAGACCTCTTAACCTACAAAAGTTTACAGACTCTCCCTCCCTCCAGACTCCTGACCTTACTGTCCTCTTTCCTCCAAAATCCAGACATTTCTTTCCTCCCCTGCCAGCCCCTGAATCCGGCCACTCTTCTTCCTCTACCCTACTCTCCTCATACTCCCTAGCATGATTGCCTGGAAGCCCTTCACAGCTTCCTTCCGTGCCACTCCATGATCTCTGAAGGAGCCCTCTCACACTCCGACCTCATCTGGTTTACTGATGGGTCCTCCTTTAAACATGAGGGCACCCATTACGCAGGATACGCAGTAGTCTCACTCAATGACGTCATTGAGGCACGAGCCCTACCCCCTGGTACAACCAATCAACAGGCCGAACTCATTGCAGCCACCAGAGCTTGCACTCTGGCCCGGGACACGTCTCTCACACTGTACACTGACTCCAAGTACGTATTCCACATTCTCTTGTCTCACGCGGCAGTATGGAAAGAATGAGGCCTCCTCACCACAAAAGGAAATTCCATCACTAATTCAGCCTTAATTACTAAACTTCTAGAGGCTTCACAACTCCCACACCGACTGGGCATAGTCCACTGCAAATCACATCAAAAGGACGACTCCCCCATTACAAGAGGTAACAATAAAGCTGACAGAGTAGCCCAGTCGGTTGCCCTATCAGAAGAAGCACCAGACAGTGATCTGTCTGCCCCTGCGGTTTTAGCCTTATCACAAGACACCCTCTGTTCCCAGGACAAAGAGTCTCTCTTCCGCCTCTTACATGATCTGTTCCATCCTAGCCCCCAATCCTTAATCCATTTTTTACAATCCTTTTTTTCTCTCTTTCCTGAAGACAAAACCCTACTTGACCAAATCACCTGCAGGTGCACCATTTGCCAACGCACTAACCCTAATACCCCCCTCAAGGCCCGACCCTTCCTGGCTCATCAAGCAAGAGGTAATGTCCCCGCCGCAGATTGGCAAATAGACTTCACTAACATGCCCCCCATACGGCGTACCAGATACCTACTCGTGTTAGTAGATACATTTTCAGGATGGGTCGAGGCTTTCCCCACCACTAACAAACGAGCGTCCGCAGTTGCCTCTATCCTCCTCACCCAGATCTTTCCTAGGTTCGGGATGCCCACTTCCCTCCAATCAGATAATGGCCCTGAGTTCACTGCCCAAATCATTCAGAACCTCTCCAAGTCGCTCTCACTCCCCTGGCATCTACACTGTCCTTATAGACCACAGGCTTTGGGAAAAGTAGAAAGAGCCAATAGGACTCTAAAAGACATCCTGACCAAACTATCTCTAGAACTACACCTTGACTGGGTTCACTTACTTCCCTTAGCTCTGCTCCGCATTCGGGCCCTCCCAAAGAAACCTTCCTTCTTGTCACCCTTTGAGATCACGTACGGCCGCCCAATTCTACCTCCAGGGCTCCCTTCCCACAAAGGACCGATTCCTCCCAACATGGCCCTTTCGCTACTCTCTCTCCTCTGCACCGAATTGTGGAAATATCAGGATTGGCTCCTTCCTGATCCATCCGCCTCCCAAAATCCTCCTGTCTTACAGCCTGGCCAACTAGTGTTTTATAAGCCACCAGAGGATTGGCCCTCTCTCACCCCAAAATGGGAAGGTCCACACCCAGTTATTCTCTGCACCCCCTCGGCCGCCAAGCTCTTACTGCCTGATAACTCTGTCACCCCTTGGATTCATATCTCCAGGTTGAAACCAAATACCCAGGACCCACCTTCTCTGGACACCCAAGACCCATCAGTCACAATCCAGAGTCCTTCTGATACAGCACAAGACGCTGTCTACTCTATCACACCTCATCCCTCTGATCCCTTGAAACTCCGCATCTCCCGTTCACCCCCTTTGCCATCCATACCCGAATCATGACTTTTTCCTCCTTTACCACTCTCTTGCTTTTTCTCCTCATTCCTATTGTCTTCCCCGCCACCCCAGCCTCCTTTGTATGGCGATGCAAAGTAAGACAGACTTACACACAGCATCAAACAAAAGTTACTGCCCTCATTGCCACATCAGACTGCCCTCTGAAAGGCTGCTCTGAGCCTTTATACCTCCACTTTCCTCCCTCCACCGAAGTGTTCACTAGCAGCTACCTTTATTCTCCCTACCTCTGCTTCCTCTATGAACAAAAACAAGCCTATTGCAGGCGATGGCCAGACACCTACAGGGGATGTCCCTACAGGTCTTGCACCATTCACTACATGGGTAACTCCCGGTACCCACAGTATTACTCCTCCAGCCGTTTCATAAAATATCCCAACAGCTCATTCTCCTTATCAATCCCAGATCCCTGGAACTCTTGATGGGCCACTGGAGTCACAGCCTCAGTTTACTATGGGGGGTCCTTGACCCCCCCACAGTACCCTTCATATCTCTCGAGAGTATGTTCCCTCTCATTCCCAGATCTCTCAAGTTGCATCAGACATCAGACATTCCGAAAAAGTCATTGTCCAAACTCTTGATGGCGCCTCTTCATCTTCTTACCCCCACTCCTACTCTTGGTTACAGCTCATTCAAGACACCACCATCTTTCTCAGCCACACCCTCAACACCGCCAATTGTTTCTTGTGCGCATCACTACAGTGCCCACTGCTGGCTGCCGTGCCCCTTAATATTTCCAACTACTCCTTCCATGCAGAAGGACAACCCTTCCGTCCCCTGGCAGACATACCCCTATGGGAACTAGAATACGCAGATAATCTCACCATCCACCACTGTGTAGGCCCAACCCCTCCCCCCTCTAGCGCACTTCACTGTCTCTCTATCTACACCCTTACCTCCGGCTCTAAGACTTTTACACAACCAGGTCACTTCTTTTGGTGTAATGGCAGTCTTTTCAACTCACTGCCTCCCAACTCCAATACACCCTGCATTCTCGTCACCCTAATCCCACAGCTTACACTTTACAGCATGGCAGAATTCCTTGAGCTCCAACCTCCCTTGCCCTCACGCACAAAAAGGGCTGCTTTCCTTCCCATCATGGTCGGTATCTCTTTGACCACCTCAGCCATTGGGGCAGGATTTTCAAGGGGAGCCTTGGGTCACTCTCTATGGGCAATTAGAGATCTCAACGCCAAACTTGAGGGAGCCCTGACATCCACTGCCGATTCCCTGGCCTCTCTCCAAAGACAGGTCACTTCGCTAGCTAAGGTCACCCTTCAAAACCAGCGGGCCTTAGATCTGCTTACAGCCGAAAAGGGCGGCACCTGTGTCTTCCTTCAAGAAGAGTGCTGCTATTACATCAACGAATCTGGCATTGTAGAAACTGACATTACCAAACTCACTGACCTTGCCTCCAGCCTCCACTCTGCTTCCAATTCCAACCCATTCTCTTCAATACTAACAAACCCCTTCCTCACCTGGCTTTGGCCCATTGCAGGCCCCATAATAATCATTCTTCTCGCCTGTCTCTTCTTGCCTTGTATAGTAAAGTTTATCAAATCCCAAGTCGGTAAAGTCTCTAATCAAACTTTCAACCAGCTTTTACTCAGGAACTACCAGCTTTTAGCCACAGAAGATCCCTCAACCTCATGTAACCTCCTCACCACACGCTGAGATGGACCCCTCTCTCCGCTGGAAACTGTTCCTGGAAACAATGGCCACAGACGCCTGGCTTCTGGCACCTGTATCCTCTTGGCACCATTAGAATCAACAAGTCCTCGACCTATGGTTACAGGGAACCTTCATTGATTTCCAACCTGAAGAAGTCCACATCTACTCGTCCTTACTGTGGGGAGTCCTATCAACCCTTTCCTCCCGGTCCTCAAGCCCTCACTCCCTTCTCCGCCCCCATTCAGCAGGAAGCAGTCAGAGAGAAAGCAACATCCACAACCCCATAGAGCAGAAAGTGGGGAATGAAGGGCCCCCACTCATAAGATGGTGAACTTCCGGCTTCTCTTCCTGGTCCTCGGTTCCCGCCGGCGCCACCTGAAGCCCAATCACCTTTCGCTCCCCTCTCAATCCCAGCACCTAGCCAATAGCCACCAGCCCCATAGAAGTAACACCACAATCACCCCATGCCCCTTCCCATATAACCCAGCACCTTTCCCTAATAAAGCGGAATTCTCCGGTGAATTGCTGCTGTGTGTCGCTCCTTTCCTTTCATTACTCTTAACCTTTTTTGAGGATCTATTTCTCATATCTTCAATCATTTCTATTGCTCTTCTCTGAATCCCTCCTAGTTTTCAATGTCCTTTTGAAAGGAGGTTAATCAAAATTACCCATTATTCTAATCAGGACTCAAGTAGCTTGAAGGTAAAATTGTAGTATTTCCAGAATATCTCCCTGGCTTTAGTACATCTGCATATCAATAGGCATTCAGAGGTGGAAAGAAGTATGGCTTTAGTACATTTGCATATCCTCAGGGGTGGAGAGAAGTTCATCTCCATATCAATGGGTAATTACCTGGGCAAGAGGGTCTGTACCTGAGAGGTGAGGGGGACAGTCGGTTTTGCTGCTGCTGGAGCAGGAAAGAGAGAAGCCCCCGGACTGTAGTTTGTGAGCAATAAATGGATTTTAAACTTTATTTCTCCCTTTGACTGATTTTGGTTTTTAGGGGTATTTTGTCCCAGGATTTCCTCTCCCTGGACTTACATAGCTACACTGTATCTTAGAAGAATTACTTCCCAATCTCTTTAAGTCATATAAGTGTCCTTTATTATAGCCCAGGCACCAGGCTAGCTTACTTTTTCTGCTTCTAATGATGCTGACTTGTTATTTCACATTCACCTTGTGGTCAGCTAGAGCCCCTGGAATTTTGCTTTTGTTTTCTTTGTTTTGTTTTGTTCTATACTTATGCCTAACTACCAAGTATTTTTGTGTTAGTATGAGCTCTCTGCCTTTTTATTTAAAGTGTTTCCACTGATGCATGCTGTCCACAAAAGTGCACATAAGTTTACAACTTGATAAATTTTCACAAACAGAAACAGTCCATGTAACCAACATTCAGATTAAGCAACATCACATTACCCACAACCCAGAAGCCCTTTTTGTGTCCCTTGCACTGCCTTTACCCCTACCCCACCTACATTAATCCCTATCCTGATTGCTAATATCATAGATCAGTTTAGTCTGCTTTAATTCTTTATAAAATGCAATCACAGAATATGTACAATTCTGTGTCTGATTTATTCACATTGCCATTCATTTTCACCCTCCTTTATTGAGTTTACCCATTTCATTAGTGGACCTAGATGGATCTAGAGGCCTGAGAGTCAAGGTAATTCAACCTCAGACCTGTCAATGTTGACCGAGGGTAACATAGTCCCTGTGACATGCCAGATTTCTGAGTAAGAATTTTACTTGAACCACGTATGAGTGTTTTGTCCCTTTCACTGCTCAGAATCAACCTTCAGTTCATCCTCTTCTATCAGGGTAATCACTGAAGACATAATGTGCACATGTTTGTGTGAGTTCACACATGTGTTACTGTGCTAGCCCTGGGGGAATTGTTTCTGCCTCTTTGAGAAAAATGATTATAAAGAGTTGTGCCTATGTTTAATTCAGGTGCTCAATTCAGTGTCTAGTCTTTAGTTGATGTTTGTGCTAATATGTTGTAGACATGGCAGGTTTGGGAGGCAGGGAATTCAAGTGTGCCCATGCCTTAGAGCTGAGCTTCCCAGTTTCTTTTATGACATGTCATCATAGAAAATCACAATATTTATACAGCAAGCTGGTGTAAAGGGAGGAAATAGTTTCATGGTAGTGGGTGACAAAATATGACAATGTTTTACACCATTCATATACTTACAAGTTACATTTATATGTATATTTATATGTAAACAGATGTAATATACAATATATATTTAGTAAAAATATCTAGTATATTTATATTATATATACTTATGTTTAAGGAATCTAATAGCTTTTCATTTTCTTTGTGTCATATATAATTTTTTTGTGTCTGTGGTGATGTGAACAGAATTTCAAATCTAAACAAATTTTTTCATATCAACTGTTCCAGAATAAGGAAGTTTTAATTTGAAAAAAATAACATGCATGGTTAGAGCAGTGGTTCATCAGTTGGCTTGGACACCACTAAAAGGCGTATCATCCAAAATTGCAACAGAAGAACCCAATACACAGATGTGAAGTGGGAGATTGAGCTTCCTCTGCCCACCCCCACTGGCCTTCTTTGCTCTGTAGGCCACACCCCTCGGGCACAGGGAACACAGTCTTCCTGCAGCTCATGGGATCCTTGTCCATGAACAGCAGCTGCAGATTTTGTGGCTGGCTGCCCAAGTCTATGCGCAGGTGGTGGAAGCATAGCCACAGGTGTGGGCTGTTGTCTGTTGTGCACACTGCCTGTAGGACCACACGGCATTACTTCAGACCCTACTGCCCCTGGCTGCCCTCCTAGGAGACTTAGGTGAGACTACTCCAGCTGCCCAAGCCCTGCTCAGCTGCCCTGGAGGGTGAGGGGGTCATCTCCCTTGGCATTCCTGGGACTTATTTGTAGCCTTGCACTTTGGGACATTTTTCTTAGGATGTTTTAGTGACTGAGCCCAGTGCTCTAGAACCCTTGCCTTAGTCCATTTGGGTGGCTATAACAAACTGCCATGGACTGGGGGGCTTATAAACAATAGAAATGAATTTCTCACAGTTTTGGAGATTGCAAGTCCAAGATCAGGGTGCTGTCATTGTTGGGATCTGGTGAAAGCCCTTTCCCTGGTTGAGGACTGCCAACTTCTCTTTGTATCCCCTCATGACAGAAAGAGATAAGAGAGCTCTCGGGGTCTTTTTACAAGGGCACCAATCCCATTCATGAGGGCCCTACCCTCACAACTAATCACCTCCCAAAGCCCCTGCCTCCTAGCCCCATCACATAGGGGGTTAGGATTTCAACATGTGAATTTTGAGGAGAGACAAATGTTCAGTCCATTGCAACCCTCCAGCAAGCAAGCTGGTGTGCAAGTAAACTGGGACTGGGAGAGCCTCCTTGATGAACAACTTCCCCATTCTCTACTCAGAAGGCTGGTGAAAAGCTGTCTGAATATGTATGGGGCTAAAGACCTTTACACAGCATGCAGATAAGTATATTGTGAATTCAAGAATGATGAATCAGGCCCACTCAGAACAGGTGAGGACTGGCACTAGTCTGAGAGAGAAGATCTGTTACAAATTGAGCCTGACTTATCTGGGCTGTACCAAAAGTCCTTGTCATCAATCTTCCCAACTTATTCTTCTAAAGTCTTCCACCATTTGACCAACCCATTAGTCTCTGCTCATGAAGGTCTGCACCTCAGACCATTTTGCCTTCCATCTGTAGTGACTAATCAGAATGGACTGCCCCAAATTCTGCCCACTGGGAGGATTTTCCTTCACCCTTCTTTCTCAGAGCCACCTCTGAATAGAGATGTAATGACATTGCCCATCTACTAATGACTGATGCTTATGTATCCCTAAACCAGGGCTGGGGTTTCCCCTCCTCCATTAATTATTACTAGGGAATTCCCCATGGAGCCAAAAATGTAAGTTGTAAAAGAGGTATGAAGCAATCGGAGTAGGTTCCAAGGGTCTGAGCTATCTGCATATATTAGTCAGGGGTCTCCAGAAATTCTCCAGAAAATTTTTATGTATGTAAAAAGATTTACTTTAAGGAATTGGCTCACATGACTGGAGTCTTGACAAGTGCACAAGAAACTCTAGGACAATAGAGAACAAGATAGTTAATATGGCCCAGAAATAAAACACCAGGTAAATGTGTACTGTGATCTCTGCCATGTGAAGGAAACCAGCTTTGCTGCTCGGAATTGAAAAGAAGCCTTCTCTAGGACTATAGCCGCAGCCGCATGCCAGATGCCAGGAGCACTGTTTGTTCTAGTAAAGATACAATTGCAATTGCAATTGACATCACCATGTGACTGAATTCTTTATACTCTGTAGTAATTCTCTATGATCCACCTAGTTTTGGCACCAGCCAAACATGAATTAAATGTGAATGTGGTAGGAATCACCACTCCTGCATCTTTTGAGTATTTGATGGTTACATACTAACCTGTGTAATACCCCAGGGTTGTGATATTTCTTTGGGTTTGCTATCTTGGCAGTGTGGGAGGGAGCAGTTCCACTTGGAAGAGGACAGTACACACCTGGCCTTTGCTATCATAATGGCCTTCAAGTCCAAGGGTCAAGGAGCCAGTGTGAAATTCTGCTGGTTAGTAATATAGCTATTACTATTATACATTCTGGGACTGGGAAAATAACAGTATAGATCCTCAGTCCTTTTAGACCCACTGTCAAACAGACTTGGGCCATTATTCCATTTATCATCTGATCTCCACAAGCTCTTACTCTGACTTGAGGATTATTGTTTGAGTCTCCTGTGATTAGCATGAGTTAGAACATGATATCTAATAGTCCCTGGAGGGTCTGGATATTTTCCTTTTCCTGTTATGTTCAGTTGGCCCTAGATCCCTCTGGGGAAGGATTGAGGAAGATTCACAGTACAGTCCTGTGGCCACATTCAAGTGTGCTTGCTCAAAGAGACATCCTTCTCATCAAATCAAGGGATTCTGGGCCTCTGGGTCTGAACACTAGGTAAATTCTGAATCTCTACCATGATATTGCTCACCAGACTCAGGATTTTTCTGCCTCTGTACGTCAAGCAGCCCCTTACTAGTCTGCACATCTACTGCCATCCTTGGGGCCACATGGTTAGTTAGAGCCACAGATCCTACAGGTATAAACATTCCAATTACCACTCCAGCCTTACAGCTCATTATAGCCATGTGTCCATTGTGTCTTTGAGACACCCGGCCCCTGCTATGCTGAGTTCCCATTAAAATCAGGGAGCCTAATTCCATTGCAGCCTCTCCCACTCATTTCCTGCTTACAGAAGACAGCCAAGAGATTTTCAAGGAGGCCTGTTAACACTTCACAATGGAATTCTTTTGGCCTTGTAAAGGGGAGGGTAGTGAAGGTGTAGCTGTGCATGTCCTGCAGAATAGAATCCTCTCCAACATTCTTAACTTCTCGGGCCTTTGGCTTCCTTTCATTCAGAATGCTAGCAACATCCTCAATGGTTGATGAGCTCGTGTTGAGGCCAGGCTTCTGTTGGCCAGCAGAGCTATGAGTGCCACTTCCAGGCACTCAAGCCAGCATGTGGAATACTGAAGCTTGGGACCATGCTGAAGTTTTAATTTTATCCTTCTCCATCCATTGCCCTTAGAACTCCCTTCTATATACACTTCTTGCTGGTGTTACTGCAACTCCTTGATGGATGGGCTCTCTTCTCCTGTACCAGGCTCTGTCATTCTCCATTTGGGCTATACAAGATACTCATTGTGGGTCTGGAGGACAAGGAGGGGTGTGGAACGGGGTCCTGGGGTGACGTGGCAGCCACTTCTGTGTCTGCTCAAACGTCCCAATCTATGAATCAGGGTCCTACATTTGCAGCCAGTAGAAAGTGTAAGAAATCTGGTGGGGTTGAAAACTTAATTGTTTCTGCATGTCTGTCACCTTTATAATCAGTCCCTGGGCATATCTGCCCAACAAGAGACCTGTGACTCCCTCAAAGCTTTCTGGGTTTCTACCTGAAAGGAAAGGAGCGATAGACAGCAGCAATTCACCAGAGAATTCCGCTTTATTAGGGAAAGGTGTTGGGTTATATAGGAAGGGGCATGGGGTGATTGTGGTGTCACTTCTTTTTTTTTTTTTTTGTGAGGGCATCTCTCATCTTTATTGATCAAATGGTTGTTAACAACAATAAAATTCTGTATAGGGGAGTCAATGCTCAATGCACAATCATTAATCCACCCCACGCCTAATTTTCATCAGTCTCCAATCTTCTGAGGCATAACAAACAAGTTCTTACATGGAGAACAAATTCTTACATAGTGAATAAGTTACATAGTGAACAGTACAAGGGCAGTCATCACAGAAACTTTCAGTTTTGCTCGTGCATTATGAACTATAAACAGTCAGTTCAAATATGAATACTCATTTGATTTTTATACTTGATTTATATGTGGATACCACATTTCTCTCTTTATTATTATTATTTTTAATAAAATGCTGAAGTGGTAGGTAGATACAAGATAAAGGTAGAAAACATAGTTTAGTGTTGTAAGGGAGCAAATGTAGATGACCAGGTGTGTGCCTGTAGACTATGTGTTAATCCAAGGTAGACCAGGGCAATAAAACATCCATGTATGCAGAAGATTTCTCTCAAAACAGGGGGTGGTGAGGTTCTAAGCCTCACCTCTGTTGATCCCCAATTTCTCACCTGATGGCCCCCCTGCGACTGTGCCTGTCTTAGGTTGTTCCTCCCTTGAGGAATCTTACCCGTCTCTGGCTAACCAGTCATCTTCCGGGGCCATACAGGGAAATGTAAAGTTGGTAAGTGAGAGAGAAGCCTTATTGTTTGAAAAGGTTAGCTTTTACTTCTTTGCATATTTATACCCTGTGGCTTCTATGCCCAGCATTTGTCTTGAGGTATCTTTACCACTTGGAATAATTATGATACTCGGTAAATTTGATATGAGGCACGAATTCTATTTAAGGGTTGTAGTTAGGAAGGAAGAAGAAAAGCTATAGAAGTAGCAGGCGGCAGAAAACATGGGAAGATTGATTATTTCTTTGACTTATCTTCTTGTAGAGTAACTTCAGCATGTATAGGTTTTAGACTACTAATTAAATTGCGCACACACATTAACATAATAGGAGTATAGTTACATAACCAAAGCATACCTGTAATTACCAGCCATCTCCAGTGAAACCAAGAAAACCAGTTAGGCACCTTAGGCATTTGTGAAAACTTATCTATGATATGGTGGATATTGTCCAACTGAGCTTGAACAGTCTGAGAGAAATCAGACAAATTAAAACAACCCATTCCTGGGGACTGTTCACATCCCATATGTTCTTTTAACAGTAAATAGTCTGTAGTTGAAAGATTTTGGAGTGCTACAATTTGAACTTCTCCTAATTCTTGTTTGAGTTCCAACAGTATAGATCCAGTCAAATTTGTTGTTTTACTGTATGCACAGGCCACTTAGATATCTCCTTCTACATTCCCATGGCAAGTCCAGGAACTGGTTGGATGAGTGCATCTATAGCTGTAGCAGTGCGTGGATTTTGTTGGGGTTTTTTGCTGATCATCTTCTGGCATGAGTCTTCCAGAGAGTGCTGATGTTGGAAGTTCTTTTTCATATCTTATCTTAGTTCATTTTCGGAGTAGCCCAATTAGGCTTTGATCCTCTGTATAAACACAAACAGACCCTTTGCCTACACTTTTATATGCCCTTTATACCCACGTGTAGGACTCATTGGAGGTCTCCACACAGGAACTGCCTTTCTGTTTTTTTTTATTTGGTATCATTAATCTACACTTACACAATGAATATTATGTTTACTAGGCTCTCCCCTATACCAGGTCCCCCCTATAAACCCCTTTACAGTCACTGTCTATCAGCATAGCAAATGTTGCAGAATCACTACTTGCCTTCTCTGTGTTGTACAGCCCTCCCCTTTCTCCCACCCCCCCATGCATGCTAATCTTAATAGCCCCCTTCTTCTCCCCCCCCTTATCCCTCCCTACCCACCCATCCTCCCCAGTCCCTTTCCCTTTGGTACCTGTTAGTCCATTCTTGAGTTCTGTGATTCTGCTGCTGTTTTGTTCCTTCAGTTTTTCCTTTGTTCTTATATTCCACAGATGAGTGAAATCATTTGGTATTTCTCTTTCTCCGCTTGGCTTGTTTCACTGAGCATAATACCCTCCAGCTCCATCCATGTTGCTGCAAATGGTTGGATTCGCCCTTTTCTTATGGCTGAGTAGTATTCCATTGTGTATATGTACCACATCTTCTTTATCCATTCATCTATCGATGGACATTTAGGTTGCTTCCAATTCTTGGCTATTGTAAATACTGCTGCAATAAACATAGGGGTGCACTGATCTTTCCCATACTTGATTGCTGCATTCTTAGGGTAAATTCCTAGGAGTGCAATTCCTGGGTCAAATGGTAAGTCTGTTTTGAGCATTTTGATGTACCTCCATACTGCTTTCCACAATGGTTGAACTAACTTACATTCCCACCAGCAGTGTAGGAGGGTTCCCCTTTCTCCACAGCCTCGCCAACATTTGTTGTTGTTTGTCTTTTGGATGGCAGCCATCCTTACTGGTATGAGGTGATACCTCATTGTAGTTTTAATTTGCATTTCTCTGATAATTAGCGATGTGGAGCATCTTTTCATGTGTCTGTTGGCCATCTGTATTTCTTTTTTGGAGAACTGTCTGTTCAGTTCCTCTGCCCATTTTTTAATTGGGTTATTTCTTTTTTGTTTGTTGAGGCGTGTGAGCTCTTTATATATTCTGGACATCAAGCCTTTATCGGATGTGTCATTTTCAAATATATTCTCCCATACTGTAGGGATCCTTTTTGTTCTGTTGAGGGTGTCTTTTGCTGTACAGAAGCTTTTCAGCTTAATATAGTCCCACTTACTCATTTTTGCTGTTGTTTTCCTTGCCCGGGGAGATATGTTCAAGAAGAGGTCACTCATGTTTATGTCTAAGAGGTTTTTGCCTATGTTTTCTTCCAAGAGTTTAATGGTTTCATGACTTACATTGAGGTCTTTGATCCATTTTGAGTTTACTTTTGTATATGGGGTTAGACAAAGGTCCAGTTTCATTCTCCTACATGAAGCTGTCCAGTTTTGCCAGCACCATCTGTTGAAGAGACTGTCATTTTGCCATTGTATGTCCATGGCTCCTTTATCAAATATTAATTGACCATATATGTCTGGGTTAATGTCTGGATTCTCTAGTCTGTTCCATTGGTCTGTGGCTCTGCTCTTGTGAAAGTACCAAATTGTCTTGATTACTATGGCTTTATAGTAGAGCTTGAAGTTGGGGAGTGAGATCCCCCCTACTTTATTCTTCTTTCTCAGGATTGCTTTGGCTATTCGGGGTCTTTGGTGTTTCCATATGAATTTTTGAATTATTTGTTCCAGTTCATTGAAGAATGTTGCTGGTAGTTTCATAGGGATTGCATCAAATCTGTATATTGCTTTGGGCAGGATGGCCATTTTAACGATATTAATTCTTCCTAGCCACGAGCATGGGATGAGTTTCCATCTGTTAGTGTCCCCTTTAATTTCTCTTAAGAGTGACTTGTATTTTTCAGAGTATAAGTCTTCCACTTCTTTGGCTAGGTTTATTCTTAGGTATTTTTTTTTTTTTGATGCAATTGTGAATGGAGTTGTTTTCCTGATTTCTCTTTCTGTTGGTTCATTGTTAGTATATAGGAAAGCCACAGATTTCTGTGTGTTGATTTTGTATCCTGCAACTTTGCTGTATTCCGATATCAGTTCTTGTAGTTTTGGGGTGGAGTCTTTAGGGTTTTTTATGTACAGTATCATGTCATCTGCAAATAGTGACAGTTTAACTTTTTCTTTACCAATCTGGATTCCTTGTATTTCTTTATTTTGTCTGATTGCCGTGGCTAGGACCTCCAGTACTATGTTAAATAACAGTGGAGAGAGTGGGCATCCCTGTCTAGTTCCCGATCTCAGAGGAAATGCTTTCAGCTTCTCACTGTTCAATATAATGTTGGCTGTGGGTTTATCATAGATGGCCTTTATTATGTTGAGGTACTTGCCCTCTATTCCCATTTTGCTGAGAGTTTTTATCATGAATGGATGTTGAACTTTGTCAAATGCTTTTTCAGCATCTATGGAGAGAGATGATCATGTGGTTTTTGTCTTTCTTTTTGTTGATGTGGTGGATGATGTTGATGGACTTTCAAATGTTGTACCATCCTTGCATCCCTGGGATGAATCCCACTTGGTCATGGTGTATGATCCTTTTGATGTATTTTTGAATTCGGTTGGCTAATATTTTGTTGAGTATTTTTGCATCTACGTTCATCAGGGATATTGGTCTGTAGTTTTCTTTTTTGGTGGGGTCTTTGCCTGGTTTTGGTATTAGGGTGATGTTAGCTTCATAGAATAAGTTTGGGAGTATCCCCTCCTCCTCTATTTTTTGGAAAACTTTAAGGAGAATGGGTATTATGTCTTCCCTGTATGTCTGATAAAATTCCGAGGTAAATCCATCTGGCCTGGGGGTTTTGTTCTTTGGTAGTTTTTTGATTACCGCTTCAATTTCGTTGCTGGTAATTGGTCTGTTTAGATTTTCTGTTTCCTCCTGGGTCAATCTTGGAAGGTTGTATTTTTCTAGGAAGTTGTCCATTTCTCCTAGGTTTTCCAGCTTGTTAGCATATAGGTTTTCATAGTATTCTCTAATAATTCTTTGTATTTCTGTGGGGTCTGTCATGATTTTTCCTTTCTCATTTCTGATACTCTTGATTTGTGTTGACTCTCTTTTCTTCTTAATAAATCTGGCTAGAGGCTTATCTATTTTGTTTATTTTCTCGAAGAACCAGCTCTTGGTTTCATTGATTTTTGCTATTGTTTTATTCTTCTCAATTTTATTTATTTCTTCTCTGATCTTTATTATATCCCTCCTTCTGCTGACCTTAGGCCTCATTTGTTCTTCTTTTTCCAATTTCGATAATTGTGACATTAGACCATTCATTTGGGATTGCTCTTCCTTTTTTAAATATGCTTGGATTGCTATATACTTTCCTCTTAAGACTGCTTTTGCTGTGTCCCACAGAAGTTGGGGCTTAGTGTTGTTGTTGTCATTTGTTTCCATATATTGCTGGATCTCCATTTTGATTTGGTGATTGATCCATTGATTATTTATGAGCGTGTTGTTAAGCCTCCATGTGTTTGTGAGCCTCTTTGCTTTCTTTGTACAGTTTATTTCTAGTTTTATGCCTTCGTTGTCTGAAAAGTTGGTTGGTAGGATTTCAATCTTTTGTAATTTACGGAGGCTCTTTTTGTGTCCTAGTATGTGGTCTATTCTGGAGAATGTTCCGTGTGCACTTGAGAAGAGTGTATATTCTGTTGCTTTTGGATGTAGAGTTCTATAGATGTCTATTAGGTCCATCTGCTCTACTGTGTTTTTCAGTGCTTCCGTGTCCTTACTTATTTTCTGCCCAGTGGATCTATCCTTTGGGGTGAGTGGTTCATTGAAGTCTCCTAGAATGAATGCATTGCAGTCTATTTCCCCCTTTACTTCTGTTAGTATTTGTTTCACATATGCTGGGGCTCCTGTGTTGGGTGCATATATATTTAGAATGGTTATATCCTCTTGTTGGACTGAGCCCTTTATCTTTATGTAGTGTCCTTTATCTCTTGTTACTTTCTTTGTTTTGAAGTCTATTTTGTCTGATATTAGTACTGCAACCCCTGCTTTCTTCTCGCTGTTGTTTGCCTGAAATATGTTTTTACATCCCTTGACTTTTAGTCTGTACATGTCTTTGGGTTTGAGGTGAGTTTCTTGTAAGCAGCATATAGACGGGTCTTGCTTTTTTATCCATTCTATTACTCTGTGTCTTTTGATTGGTGCATTCAGCCCATTAACATTTAGGGTGACTATTGAAAGATATGTACTTATTGCCATTGCAGGCTTTAAATTCGTGGTTACCAAAGGTTCAAGGTTCGCCTCTTTAGTATCTTACTGCCTAACTTAGCTCGCTTATTGAGCTGTTATATACACTGTCTGGAGATTCTTTTCTTCTCTCCTTTCTTATTCCTCCTCCTCAATTCTTCATATGTTGGGTGTTTTGTGCTGTGCTCTTTCTAGGAGTGCGCCCATCTAGAGCAGTCCCTGTAAGATGTCCTGTAGAGGTGGTTTGTGGGAAGCAAATTCCCTCAGCTTTTGTTTGTCTGGGAATTGTTTAATCCCACCGTCATATTTGAATGATAGTCGTGCTAGATACAGTATCCTTGGTTCAAGGCCCTTCTGTTTCTTTGCATTTAATATATCATGCCATTGTTTTCTGGCCTGTAGGGTTTCTGTCAAGAAGTCTGATGTTAGCCTGATGGGTTTTCCTTTATAGGTGACCTTTTTGTCTCTAACTGCCTTTAAAACTCTTTCCTTGTCCTTGATCTTTGCCATTTTAATTATTATGTGTCTTGGTGTTGTCCTTCTTGGATCCTTTCTGTTGGGAGTTCTGTGTATTTCCATGGTCTGTTCGATTATTTCCTCCCCCAGTTTGGGGAAGTTTTCAGCAATTATTTCTTCCAAGATACTTTCCAACCCTTTTCCTCTCTCTTCTTCTTCTGATACCCCTATAATACAGATATTGTTCCTTTTGGATTGGTCACACAGTTCTCTTAACATTGTTTCATTCCTGTAGATCCTTTTTTCTCTCTCTATGTCAGCTTCTATGCATTCCTGTTCTCTGGTTTCAATTCCATCAATGGCCTCTTGCATCCTATCCATTCTGCTTATAAACCCTTCCAGAGTTTGTTTCATTTCTGCGATCTCCTTTCTGGCATCTGTGATCTCCCTCCGGACTTCATCCCATTTGTCTTCCGTATTTCTCTGCATCTCTGTCAGCATGTTTATGATTCTTATTTTGAATTCTTTTTCAGGAAGACTGGATAGGTCTTTGTCCTTCTCTGGTGTTGTCTCTGTGATCTTTGTCTGCCTGTAGCTTTGCCTTTTCATGGTGATAGGAATAGTTTGCAGAGCTGGGACGAGTGACAGCTGGAAGAACTTCCCTTCTTGTTGGTTTGTGGCCCTCCTCTCCTGGGAGAACAGCGACCTCTAGTGGCTTGTGCTGGGTAGCTGCGCCCAGACACCGGCTTCTGCTTCCTGCCCAGCTGCTATGGAGTTTATCTCCGCTGTTGCTGTGGGCCTGGCCTGGCTCGGGCAGCTACTCCAAAATAATGGAGTCGTGTTGAAGGGGGAGCGGCCTGGAGGCTATTTATCTCCATAGGGGCCTCTGAGCTCCCTCAAGCCCAGGGGATTAGCCTGCCCAGAGATCCTCGGATTCTCTACCTCTGGATTAAGTGTCCTGCCCTGCCCCTTTAAGACTTCCAAAAAGCACCCGCCAAAACAAAACGACCACAAGAAAAAAAAGAAAAAAAATTTTTTTAATTAAAAAAATAAAAATATAAATAAAAAATGGCCGCTTGTTTTTCTTTATTCTCCAGCGCCAGCCTCAGGCATCTGCTCACCGGTCTTGCTGTCCTGTTTCCCTATTATTGGGTTCTCTATCCCTTTAAGACTTCCAAAAAGCGCTCGCCAAAACAAAACAGAAAAAAAAAAATGGCCGCTCGCTTTTCTTATGTCCTCCAGTTCCAGGCCTCCAGTACCCGCTCACTGTTCTTTCTGCCCTGTTTCCCTAGTATCCAGGCCCCCCGTGCATGCACTGTGTCTGCGCTCTGGTCCGGATGGTTGGGGCTGGGTGTTCAGCAGTCCTGGGCTCCTTCTCCCTCCCGCTCTGCCTACTCTTCTCCCGGCGGGAGCTGGGGGGAGGGGCGCTCGGGTCCCACTGGACAGGGTCTTGTATCTTACCCCCTTTACGAGGCACTGGGTTCTTGCAGGTGTGGCTGTAGTCTGGATATTGTCCTGTGTCGTCTTGTCTCTCTTCTAGGAAGAGTTGTCTTTGTTATATTTTCATAGATATATGTGGTTTTGGGAGGAGATTTCTGCTGCTCTACTCACGCTGCCATCTTGGCTCCACCCCCTTGTGGTGTCACTTCTACGGGGCTGGTGGCTATTGGCTAGGTGCTGGGATTAGGGGGGCGAGGGATGATTGGGGTTCAGGTGGCACCGACGGGAACTGAGGACCCAGAAGAGAAGCAGGAGGTTCGCCATCCTAAGGGTGGGGGCCCTTCATTCCTCCCTTTCTCCTCTATGGGGTTGTGGACGTTGCTTTCTCTCTGACTGCTTCCTGCTGAACGGTGGTGGAGAAGGGAGTGAGGGCTTGAGGACCGGGAGGAAAGGGTTGATAGGACTCCCCACAGTAAGGACGAGTAGATGTGGACTTCTTCAGGTTGGAAATCAATGAAGGTTCCCTGTAACCATAGGTCGAGGACTTGTTGATTCTAATGGTGCCAAGAGGATACGGGTGCCAGAAGCCAGACGTCTGCGGCCATTGTTTCCAGGAACAGTTTCCAGTGGAGAGAGGGGTCCATCTCAGCGTGTGGTGAGGAGGTTACGTGAGGGGGAGGGATCTTCTGTGGCTAAAAGCTGGTAGTTCCTGAGTAAAAGCTGGTTGAAAGTTTGATTAGAGATTTTACCGACTTGGGATTTGATAAACTTTACAAGGCAAGAAGAGACAGGCGAGGAGAATGATTATTATAGGGCCTGCAATGGGCCAAAGCCAGGTAAGGAAGGGGTTTGTTAGTATTGAAAAGAATGGGTTGGAGGAGTAATACTGTGGGTACCGGGAGTTACCCATGTAGTGAATGGTGCAAGACCAGTAGGGACATCCCCGTAGGTGTCTGGGCATCGCCTGCAACAGGCCTGTTTTTAATCATAGAGGAAGCAGAGGTAGGGAGAATAAAGGTATCTGTTAGTGAACACTTCAGTGGAGGGAGGAAGTGGAGGTATAAAGGCTGGAAGCAGCCTTTCAGAGGGCAGTCTGATGTGGCAATGAGGGCAGTAATCTTTGTTTGATGCTGTGTGTAAGTCTGTCTGACTTTGAATCGCCATACAAAGGAGGCTGGGGTGGTGGGGAAGACAATAGGAATGAGGAGAAAAAGCAAGAGAGAGCAAGGGAGCAGTAAAGGAGGAAAAAGTCATGATTCGGGTATGGATGGCAAAGGTTGTGAACGGGATTTTGGAGGAAAGAGGACAGTAAGGTCAGGAGTCTGGAGGGAGGGAGAGTCTGTAAACTTTTCTAAGTTAAGAGATCCTTTAGGTGATGTGGGGACAGAATGGTAAAGGGCGCCCCGAATGTCAGTTTATGAGCTTCCTTATGCAAGAGCTGTCTAGCGGCTAATGCCCGTAGGCAGGGGCCCCATCCCCGAACTGTGGGGTCTAATTGCTTGGAAAGATAAGCTACTGGGGCAAAGGATGGGCTATAATATTGGCCTAGGACTCCTAGAGCTTGACTGGCCCTCTCATGAATGTATAATGAGAAGGGCTTCAACAAATCAGGAAGATGGAGAGCTGGGGCTTCCACAAGGGCTTGACGGAGCTTAATGAAGGAGTGTCAGGGTGAGGAGGATAATGGTTCTTCAGGGGGGCCCTTGCTGAGGTCGTATAGGGGTCTTGCCAACAGGGAGAAGTTAGGGATCCACGCTCTAAAATACCCAGCCAGTCCTAGAAAGGAAAGGATTTCTGTCTTGGTTTTGGGAACGGGCGGGTCAGAGAGGAGCTGTTTTCTGTAAAAAGTCTTGGGAGGAGGGATCCAGAGGGATAGAAAAAAAAAATGCATCCTTGAGATCTAGGACTGAGAAGTGGGAGGCTGAGGCAGGGATCTGCGATAAAAGGGTGTATGGAGTTGGGACTAAGGGATGGATAGGGACGATGGCCATGTTGATGAGGCGAAGGTCTTGGACGAGGCGGAAAGATCCGTTGGTTTTTTTAACAGCTAATATGGGGGTATTAAATGGGGAGTGAGCGGGTCTGAGGTAATTTTTGTTTAAAAGATTTTGAATGATGGGTTGGAGGCCTATGAGGGCTGAAGTGGTTAGGGGGTATTGGGCCTGACAGATATACTGAGAGGGGTCACGTAATTTGATAGAGGCAGTAGGACATAGAGCTACGGAGGGGCTTGTAATGTCCCAAACTTTGGGATTTACAGGGTGTATGAGGGCGGAACTGGAGCTTTCATTGGGTAGAGGGGGGTCGTCGGCTATGAGGGCCATCAGAAAGGGAGTACTGGGGGCTGTGGGAGTGGGTATAGTTATGGAAACATGGAGGAGAGAAAGGATGTCCCGTCCTAGTAAGGGGATGGGACACTAGGGCATAACCAGGAAGGAATGGGAGAAAGGTATGGGATTGTCCTGGATTGTGCATAAAAGGGGGTTGGGTTTTAATGGGAAAATCTGTTTACCTCCTACCCCGACTATAGGAGTAATGGCGGGCGTGGTAGTGCCCTGGTATTCTCGCAAGTCTGAGAAGGTGGCTCCTGTATCTAGGAGGAAGGAGATGGGGCGACCGTCTACTATTAAGGTAACCCTGGGCTCCTGTTTGGTGATAAAAATGGTCAGTCGAGAAGCCCCTGGGCCACGTCAATCTTCTTCTGCCAGCCCCACTACAGCGGGCTTAGGATGGGGGTTGTTCGTCCAGCCTCCCCTTCGGGTGGCTGGGCAATCAGACCCCCAGTGGCACTTTTTGTGGCATCTGGGGCATGGGGTGGTAGGAGATCTGGGAGTGGGGCATGCCCTTGACTAATGTCCCTCTTTTCCGCACTTAAACAAGCTCCTGGGGGGGGGGGGGCTTGTTTGCAGAGGAGTGCCCAGGTTGTGGTTTTATCAGCTGGGCCAAAATTTGGAAATTGGCCTGATCAGCCTTTTGTTTACGGCATTCTTTCTCCTCCTCCTGGTTATGGAAGACTTTAAAGGCCACTCTTAGGATCTCAGTCTGTGGGGTAGTGGGGCCCTGTTCTAACTTTTTGAGTTTAGCTTTAATGTCGGGGTAGCTTTGAGCTAGGAAGTATGTCATAAGGACATGTCTCCCGTCAGGCGTTTCTGGGTCCAGGCTGGTATACTGTAACAGGGCTTGAGTGAGTCTGTCTAAGAACTCGGAGGGAGCTTCCTCCCTCCTTTGAATTATGTCTTAGAGCTTTTGAAAACTGACTACTTTACGAGCTGCGTTTTTCAGACCTGCTATTAAGCAGCAGGCGAAGATATCTCGAGAGCGGAGACCCATGGCGGTGGGGGACTGAAGGGTTCTGGCTCAGTCTGTGGGGGAGAAACAGGTGATGGGGGCAAAGACGGAGGAGGCTCCTGGGACTTAGAGGGGGGCTGAAAGGCTCAGGTTTGATCTGCAGGGGGGTGACGTGGTGGACAAATGGGGAGGTGCTGTTGTAGGAGAGGAGGGGAAAGGAGTGAACGGGAGGCTTCTGTGGGAGAGACGGCTTGCAGGCTAGGAGAACTTGGGTGAAGGCAGGGGGAGGAGGAGGCGGCGGCGGCGAGGGAGGCGGGAGGAGGAGGCGGAAAGCTTTGGTATAGGGAATCTCCTTCCATTTTTTCAGGCGCTGGCAGTAGTTAAAGAGATCGCCAGTGATGTTAGGATCAAGAGCTCCCCCTGCGGGCCATTGGTTGTTATTGTCTAGGGGGTATGTCGGCCAATCTTGGGAGCAGTATTTACGGAGAAGTTTTGGTTTCATATCAGGCGTCAGGGAGAGGGTGGTGAGATACTTGAGCAGGCATTCAAGAGGTGAGTTTTCAGGGAGGGATGAGGAGGCTCCCATGGCTAAAGGACAGAGAAGGAGACAAACAGGGGAAGACGAACGGAGATCCTTGGACTGGGAGCAGACCGCAAGGAGACAAAGGGCGTCCCCGATGATCCTTGGTGGTCTGCGGAAACTCGTATACGAGTCGGAATTTCTTAGGAAGTGTGGGTCGTCACCCAGACTTCTCTAAGAAGGCAGAGTGCCGGAGTCCGAGGTACCTAGTACTAGGAGTTTTCGGCGGAAGGAACGGAAGGAGGAGGGGGGGAAGGGAGCGTTCTCACCCGCAAAGGAGTCACCTCGTTTATGGCTGTTGGAGGAGGGGCCTGAGGGTCCGCCGCAGCCGTGAAGGCCTAAGGCGGGGAGAGTTCCCTCCTCGTCCCCGAGCGTCAGGGTCTTGCCGGACGATCACGGTCAATGGCACTGCGGTAGCTCGGGGAAGAGCGGCCCACTCCAGGGGAAAACTTACCCAAAGGCCAAAGAGGAGTGGTGAGTGTGATGAGCCAGCGCCAGAAAAAGAGGACGAGGGCAAGCTGCTGCTGGTGTCGGGGGGAAGACGGGGCCCAGTTGGGGTGTCCCGTCTCCCGGGTTTCGGCACCAATGAAAGGAAAGGAGCGACACACAGCAGCAATTCACCGGAGAATTCCGCTTTATTAGGGAAAGGTGCTGGGTTATATAGGAAGGGGCATGGGGTGATTGTGGTGTCACTTCTACGGGGCTGGTGGCTATTGGCTAGGTGCTGGGATTAGGGGTGCATGGGGTGATTGGGGTTCAGGTGGCGCTGGCGGGAACTGAAGACCTGGAAGAGAAGCAGGAATTTCACCATCTTATGGGTGGGGGCCCTTCACTACCCATGTTTTGAGTTGGGCATTCAGGACCTTCAATTTGTCCCTTCTCTGTGTATGGTCTCTGGGGCTGTCAGAAAAGTCATCCTACACTACAGACCACTAATCATCATTGTCCACGTGGCCAAGCCAGTTGATCTGCCAATGTCTTGTCTTCTGTCTGCTCAAATGCCACCCCTGGTGATAATTTGAGCAGCTGTGCTGCCATATTTTATAGATTACCTTCATTCTATTTCCCTCTGGTAAGAGGGTCATCCCTGTATGTCTCAAATATGTGAGCAATCCAGTCCTAGAATCTCCTTTGAGGGTTATTTCTTTCTGGGGCCAATTACTTTATCAGTCATGTCCCAAAGGGAAAGAGATGGCACACTGAAGTGAGGTAATTAGAGAGAGTTTAACAAAGATATTTACAAAGTTGTAAGTAGGGTTAAGGGAAATCAGGAGGGTATAGTGTAGTGCCTTGGGTAGGAAAGAGCTGGGCCTTGTGTTACCAAGGTCCAGGTTGTTACCAGAACCTGGAAAGCTGTAGTCATTGAAGGGGCTACAGAAGCATATCCATGGCTTTGGGAAGAGGAATGCTGTTACTTTCAATCCTTAGCTCAAAAGGGCAAGACCCTGGGAAGGGAAGCTGCAGTGTTGTCAGCCATTCAGCTACATGCTCTCGGGGTACAGAAAACATAGGGGACTCCCGTCAGCCTGGACAGCCTCGTGCTCTATCTAGGCTACTCACATCAAAATCGATAAAGTGTACCTCCTGATATGAAAAATCACCTATTAAAGACATTTGGGGAAAACTGACTATGAACCAATATATTTGGTTTTGAAAAACTGTTGTGTTAAGTATTGATAATTCATTGTGAATGGTAGGAAAATATCTTTATTTTTCAGATGCAGTTGTTAAAATGCCAGTGTCTATGATATACTTCGAGATGGTTCAGCCAAAAGGGAAAACATGTGGATATATATGTATACACATATTTGTATCTCAAATATGGAAAAACCTAGCAGTTTTGCAGTTCTTTAAGCTGGGTGGGGGCATACGGATGATCTCTGATTCGGTCTTTTTGTACATTTGAAATTTTTCAAAATGAATAGTTAACAAAGGACAGGGCACCTGTAGTTTCCTATTTTCTCAGAGAGGTGGAAGTGCATGGAAACATTCACCAGCTAGACAGCTGTTTGGCAGCACTGGGTGGTGCAGCATTTTTCATCATGCAGTCATAGATCAGCCTAGATAAAAATAACTAGGCGGGGAGGAGGAAAATAACTAGGGAGCTTGATAAAATGCAGATTCCTGAGCACCGCCTGCCTGAATTAGATTTTCTTGTGGGTGGGGTAGAGGCACCTGCAGACATCACAGACTTCCTGGGTGAGAAGCCCAAGAGGAATATATTACCCACCCAACTAAGGGTCATGAGCCAAACATCTGGATTGTGTTTGCCACTAAATAGCTCTGTGACCTGGGCAATTTGCTTAACTTATCTGAGCCTCCATGGTGTCATATGTAAAGTGATGACATTACAATAAAAGCTACCTTCCTTACCTCCCTGGTTAGTTGAATTCCATATTGCACGTTTCTTCTCTATAAAGTGCTATCCAGGTAAGAAGCAGTGAGAAGGAACACTATTGCTTACTGAATACTCATTATGCCTATTAGTAAGCATGGCCAGTACAGTGTCGGATTTGATGCTCTAACAGCACGGAGAGGCATAAAGCATGACCCTCTCTTCACGATGAGGAAATGTGCTTGTCCATGGCTTATCAGTTTCCTATGGCTGTTATAACAAATTTCCACCAACTTAGTGGCTTAAAACAACAGAAATTTGTCCTCTTACACTTCTGAAGGTCAGAAGTCCTAAAGTCAAGGCGTCATCAAGGCAGTACTGGTTCCTTCTGGAGGCTCTGCTGGAGAATCTGTCTCCTTGCCTTTTCTAAAAGCTTCCAGAGATTGTTGGCACCCGTGGCTAGGGCTTCATCCTCCATCTTCAAACCAACAGTGTCGCGTCTTCAGATCTCTGTGATTTTGGGCCATGTGCCCTGTTACCCCTCCCACCCTCGGAGCAGTTTTGCATTTGTTTCTATCAGACAACAAAGGGGGATTCCCATTGTAGGACCACTTTTTATATTAAGTTCTTGCCTTGGAGTTCCTGGGTCATTATGAGGTCATGCTCTTCTACATAAAAATTCTCTGGGGAGATTTTTCCCCCCACTCAAAGGCTAAGACGGCTTCTTCATAGTCCTAGTCAGCCAGTGGACCAGTTTTCTTCCAGTTCACCTTTTCACTTCCAAGACCTGGTTTGGTGATGGTGGTGGGGTCTTAGTTCCAACTCCCTCCCTTTCTCAGGCCCAGGGCTGCAGGTCCCTCCCATGTGGCCATGAGTACCCAAGCCTTGGATTCCCACAACCAGCCAGCCCTACACGAGATAAAGTACCAGCTCCTGCTGGCTGATATGGCCTTATTTTCTCTTCAGAGCTGGTCTTTGGGGATTTCCCTGACTATTTTTGCAAGCTCAGCTACACAGTTAAAAGGTGTTTGTCTTTTACCCAGGATTGTTCTTGCTTTTTCTAGTAGATAAGTATACAGACTACCTAGTCTTATATGGGGCACGTGGAAGTCCTTGGGCAAAGATTTGGGATTTTGAAAGGAAGGATGCGAAGATGCCTGATGAAGGTGAACCTCGGCACGAAGCTTAGGCTCCTCCTCCAAAGGTAGGTTCTCCTTCTAGAACTCTTTCCATTCAGGTCCTGGAGGATTTTGTGGTTTTTCTCCCATGTGTCTAGTGCAGTGTCTGGTATGTGAGTAGTGCTTTATAAAGGTTTGTAGGGAATATTCTTTCCTTAGCTTCTTCCATTATAAACTTCGCAACATAGAGTATAAGGACTTAAGATCAGCTCCTGTTTTTTCTAGAGCTATGCACAAGAGCCAAGCTTAGGACAAATGCCCTGTGGTTTTACCACATTCAATCCATCAGCAAGGACTTTTGTTTCTACTCCCTAAATATGTCTGGAAGATTCCATTTCTCTCCTCCATTGTCACTCCTTCCCAAAGGGTGCCACTGACCCACCCGGACAAGCATGGCCATTGGTCCACACCCTCTTCCAGCCTATTTTCCCCCTATTAGAGCAAACACAGGCCACCTGACTGTTTCAAATGCTTCAACACCTCCCACTGAACTTAGATTAAAATTAGAATCCCTTGCCATGGCTGCCAAGCCACCAGTGACCTGGTGTCCGCTGCCTCTTGGAACTCACCTTCTGCCCCTGTCCCCTTGCTCTGATGTTGGGTTTCCTTTCTGTTCCTCAAACCTGTGAGCTGTTTCCTGCTTCAGAGCCCAGAACACTCCTGATCTTGGAACGGAGAGCTTGCAAGGTCTCTGGGAAAGCACTTCCATGTCAACAGCCTTTGCTTCCCTCAAGGAAGTCACCATATTTTGTAACTTATTCAGCCAGTTTGGTTGCTTTATGGGTTTTGTGGTGATCTGGTTACCCCTAATGTAGCTCCTTTTTGGGAGGGACGTTGTCCCTTTTTGTTACTGCTGGGTCCATAATACCAGCCAGGTATATAGTATGCACTCAGTAAACATATGTTGAATGAATGAATGGTAAGTTCTCTTTATGGGTTCAGTCTCTTCAGCTGCCACCCCAGCTCTGCAGCCTCTCTGTGTCCACGGCCTCCATCTGTCTCTCCTCCCATGTCACTGTCAGATTCTGTGTCCTCTGTTTGTCCACAGGGTCCCCCAAACCCACCTCTTGGAGAAGGTTCAGGATTAGTTACTGTCTTGGTTCGTATAATGCTTGCTGCTGAAACATATAAATCCCGAGTTTGCTGTGGTTTAACACAGTAAAAGTTTATTTCCAATACAGCCATTTGTATAAGTGGTTGTATTGAGTTGAGTACCATTCTGTTCTCCCTGGAGCTGTGGCAGGTAGCCTCCAGAATGGTCGGGAGCACGAGGCTAGTTGCCTGCCCACGGGCGCTCTCAGGCAGTCTTTATGTTGAGGTATAAGACTCATGGATATGTTCATGAAAACCACTCTGATTTGGGTCACCCTCTGTCCCTCTAAACTTGCTCATAGCAGGTACTCTGCTTCTGCCCCAAGTGAAGAATTCCAGTGGGGCTGTGACTTTCTGAGCACTTTCAGGTAATCAAAGGTGCTGTGATAATTAGGTCCCAAATGTAGCCACTGTTCAGTCACTAAAGGTGACCAGCTCAAGACAGTGCCTGGCACCCCATCTTCCCTTGAAGGTAAGACCCTTCTCAGCATCCTCGTAGGACTGATGACCAGTGGGCTACCTCCTTCAGAGGAGGCATCCCTTCTTTCTCCTTGGTTTGAATTTCTGCCTCATCCTTCCCCAGCTGTTAATTCTGTTTCTGGTCCCTCCGAGGTTGGAGTGGGGAAGCTGGAGAGAAGAGAGGTGGGAGCTCTCCCAAGGTGCCTCCAACTCACCGACACAGTGCTTGGGCTTCTTCCAGCAGGATCAGCCTCCAGGCTTGGGCCCCCAAACTAAGAACACATCAAGCTTTCTGAGTGGTCCCACCAAAGCCTCTCCCCTATGCCCATGGCAAAGGGCAGAGACCACCCCCCCACCAACTACCTTCGAGATGAAGGCAGGACCCACAGTGCCCAATAGTTCACCTCAAGAATCTTCCTTACAAATTCTCTCTTCTTCACTCTCATGACTTAATGTGAGTCAAGAGATTCCAGATTGTGTAACCCATTTTCTGGTATCTACTTTAAAATTCTGAAAAAAAAAAAAGAAATGTTCATTAGGCATCATGACAGTTACATTCCACTGTCTTCATTTTGTAGTACAATCACTGTTTATCTAATCATCTTTTAATTAACTATCAATTAAGGTTGCTAAGGATGTGAAAATGCCCATTAATAAAGCTTGGCAAATTACTCTCATGGATATAAAAAAGACATTAAAAATTCTGCAGATGGTCTAGGCTCTATCTCCCTTATAACACAGCGTTTATTATAGCTTGGTGCCTTGGTTGAAACTTCCAATATCACATTCTATTACAATAATCATCATTCAAGGTGCTACCCTAGCTCTTTTCAATACTTTAATCTTCACCACAGTCCTTTAAGGTAAGTACTATTACCCCCCATTTCCAGATGAAGAGACTGAGGCTAAGAGAGATTAAGTAACTTGTTCTGGTTCCACAAGTGAAAGAGCCGGTGGCAGAGTCTGAAGCCTCATCTGTCCCCTGTAAGGGTGTGCTCCTGCCCAGATCCCACCACACTCCCTCTCCCTCAGAAGGGCAGAGAGGAGGGCCATTCCCCCACCTCCTTTCTCTGATGAAAAATGAAATGCACTTAATTACAACTGTACTTAATTATTTATGTAATTATTTGTTTCATGTTCATTTTCTCTCTAGAATGTTAGCTTCAGGAGCTTAAACACAGGGTCTCCCTTGATTGCATCTGGTTCTCCTGCCTGGTCTAGCTCCGGGTACTAGTGAGGGCTCAGAAGTGTCTGTTGTGGATCAGTTTAGCCAGCTCCCTGGGCTCCCTATGTCTTATCAGTACACTGTGTTGGGCTCTATTTCCCAAGTTTACCTCATCGCCCAAGATGGGTGCTTCAGCTTTAGCCCTGATGCCTGCATTCCAGCCAGCAGGAAGGAGAAATGAGGACAACAGGGGCCGTTTCTTCCTTTGATGACATCTAGAAATTGCCATTTCTGTTAATATCCAATTGGCCAGAGTGTAGTCATATGGCTTCCCGCAGCTGTAAGGGAGGCCAGCTTGTCCAACAAACCAAAAAGGCTCCTGAGAGTAAGGATTAGAACGTGTTTCAAATGCCAGGAGCAGTGGGATTGAATAAGCTCAGAGTCTGGGGGCAGAAGGCAGCACGGGCTCTGGGCTGCACACCTGGCTGTACTTGGCTCATCCAGACCAGGCCTTGGGCCTCTACAGGCCTGAGAAAGAGAAACCCAGGGCCGGAAGGTATTCTCTGGAAGAGATGGGTGCCCAACGTCCAAGGCAGGCCGCGACACCTGTTTTGTAGATTTCATGATTGGAAATTTTAAGGAAGAGGTAAATAATATAAACACTGCTTTGTTCTGATCATAGTTCATCATAAATGCTAATGCATGCAACCAGGTCATGCCTGACACTCAGGAGGTAGAAACATAACAAGAGCTGTTTCTGGTAACATTTTGAGTTTTTATTTCCACTCCCCTCTTAAACTTCACTTTCAGCCTTGGTCCATTGATCACAAGGTGTGTGGACATGTTGTTGACAGGATCTCAAGTCATTAAAGGCTTCAGTTTACTCTTGGCATTATTTCCATATGATGCTCTAATGTAGTTGTATTTATTTTTATAAGTTTTAAAATGTTATTTGTTCAATCTTATATTTGAAAAATTGTTTTATCATTTTTTTCTACTTATTTATTTTAATATGGAGAGGCTCAAAATGGAAGTGACTCAGTCTTCCTTCTGGTTCTATCGCGACGTCCCTCTCTCTCTCTCCACCCAGCACCGGGGTCGGTGACCTACGCCGTCCCCTTGGCTCTTTCCTTCCTGGCATGCCCTGCGTTAATAGATTCTCTGCTCTTGTACTCTCAGTTATCATTGGATTTTAATGTCAGGGTTATGTGATTTGTTAAATTAAGTAACTTTCCTTCTATTTTTTAGTACTATCTGAAAAAAGTTTATGTAACATAGGAGTTAACCATACCTTGACACTTTAAAGATACCCACCAGGAAATCTATCACAGGGCTGAGTCTACTTTGAAGGTGGTTCCTACATTAACTTTCTCAGGTTTTGCTATTTTCAAGCTTCCTACATCTTGTTGCACTGATTTGATTATTTATCTTTACGAGGAGACGCATTTTTTTCAAGGCAGTTTCCAAATTTTTTACCGTAAAATTGTGTATAATTTTATTTTAATCTCCTTTATTCCTTTGTTTCTGATGTTTATCACTTTCCCATTTCTAATTTATTTTTGCTAAGACTGTTTTCTTTACTATATTCACCAAATGTTTACCAATTTTGTTTCTTGTCAAGGAACCAGGTTTTTAATTAACTTTTTGAATTCATTGTTCTTCTATTTTTTCTACTGTAACACTCACTTTTTAGTTTATTTCCTTTCTTTTTATTTAATTTGTATTCCTTTTAGAAATAATACAAATATTTAAGGCTGTGATGTTTCCTTTGAGTTTAACTCTTAAAAGTAGACTATTTTTTAAAGTAGTTTTAGGTTTACAGAAAAATTGAACAGAAGATACAGAGAATTCCCATATGCAGGTGTCCCCTGCTGTCATAAAGGGGAGCATTTCTCTGAGACTTTTTGTAAAATGATGTAAAGTGAAGAGTGTTTCCCTGCTTTGTGGAAGTTCATGTTCTGCCACTTCTGAACACCCTTCCCCCACAAGTATGCAGCCTCCCCCATATCAGCCTCCTCCACCGAAACTGGCACAATTGTCACAGTTGATGAATTGACACGTCGTGATCACCCGAAGCCCACAGGTCGCCTTGGGGTCACTCTCGGTGCTGTGTTCTGTGGGTCTGGCCAGTCTTAGGATGACAAGTGTCCACCATCACAGTGTCACACTGGGAACTTTCCCTGCTGTGCTCCTCACTTTAGCTCTTTCTTGAACCCAGTTGGTTTCAGTAATGGCCTTACTTACTGTTTTTTGCAAAATAACCTACCATTGTATTCTTATTCTTTTTCTTAAATCAAGGCTTCTCACCCATCATTCTGATCCACACGCAGTTGTCAAATGCTGTTGGAGTTTCGGCTGGTTTTTCCTTATCCACAGTATGGAGATTCTTCTTCCTCCTGACAATTTACCAGGAAACCGGGGGTGAGAGCTGCTGTAGGGGTCTTATTTCCTACAAATTGACTGTCACTTTGGCGGGTGAGTTTGTGTAGGTTACTATGAATCCTTAGCTCTCTGAGGGGGTCTGAAAACCATGATTTCATAGATTATCCAGGTTGTTTTAGTTGTACGGGTGAGAGTGAGAATGTCTTGTGACTTTTTACATCCAATTCAGAAGCATAGAAGTCAACATAACATAATTCATTATCGTTATTGTTAACGTCTTCTATCTTTTAATTTACTTTATCTGCTGCTTGGGCATCATAGATCATTAAAATATCCCACAGCAGTTTTATTTCTGTCAGTATTTTATTTCTAGATTTTTAAAATGTTATATAATTTGTTGCCATATTCCGCAAATAAATATTCAGATTGTTTTGCTCAGATTGAATAAATAAATCCCCAAATGGCTCTTTGTCAAAACACCAAACAACTAACAAATGAAAACCCACAAAAATAAAAACTTCCCTGTCAAATTCAATTGATTTTACCTTTGATAATATGAAATTGCTATTTTGACTTAATGATTTGTCTTAAATTCTACTTCTTCTGGTGTATTACTCTTTTCTCTTATTTTTATTTTTGACTACCAGAGTCCTTGTATATTAGCACATTTAGGCCATTTATTTTATTTTTTAAATATAACTCTTATAATTGGAAAAATAGAGTTTGCTTTTCAGCTTAACATGAGGCTTTGGAGAAATTTAAATCGTTTAGATTATTATCATAATTTGATTGTTAATTTTGTCAAATATTTATTGAACACCTTCCTGGAAAAAAAAACATATGGATCAAGCAAATGCTGCCTTTGGGGAGATTACAAGGTAATAGAAGACTGTGATAACTACCACCAGTGATAACTTTGCCAGGGTAAATAGAAGAGCAAAGTGATTCCAAAAAGTAACTGAGTTTCAGTTTTAATCTAGTGTTCAGTCAAATTTACATGAGAATGCAGAGCATCTGCTTGTTCGCTGTTTCTTTTTTATGGTTACATAGAGAATTTTTTTCCCTTTCAATTAATATGTTATGATATGTAAAGGAGTTTTCTTGGATATTCTACTCAGTGTACTATGATCCTAGAAGAAAAATGTTATCCTTGTAACCACATTGAATCATTTCAATGTAATTTTTACCTAGATGTTGAGG
This sequence comes from Manis pentadactyla, assembly GCF_030020395.1. Classification (NCBI taxonomy): domain Eukaryota; kingdom Metazoa; phylum Chordata; class Mammalia; order Pholidota; family Manidae; genus Manis; species Manis pentadactyla. The sequence goes on along the minus strand of NC_080021.1, from coordinate 117,302,398 downwards.
TTAAGAAAACTGTTTTGGAGACCAGTTGAGTGTTTCTACCCTAGGAGGAAGATAATTTTTAAGTGAATGAAGAGGTTTCCATCAAATAGTTAAGAACTCTTTGAATCTTTGAGGTCTGAGGAGAGAAAAGTTACAGTATGATCATTTTGCCTCTGAAAATAGAGAAAAGTGGTTTTTTACAAAACTGCTGGCCAGCTGGGTTAAATGGGGCGGGGGGTGGAGAAGGAGATAGCATCTGACCCACTAGCCTTGCTCCGGGTTGGGAGAGAGAAGCATGAACAGTGGGCCTGCCGCTGTGTCTGTTACAAAGGGTAAGACAGGACACCGCCTCCCGGGACCTTGCAACAGGAAGCTGGGGTGAGTGTGCTGCAGACCTGAGTCTGTCTTCTGGTGGACTTCAGAGGCTAAAGGCAGGGGAGGGGCCTGGAATTCCAACTGCAGGACTCAGGACTCTGCTGTCCTTTGCAGTTGGAGAGGAAGTTGGCAGAACTCAGTTACTTTGCTGAGATCAGTGAGCAGCTTAGACAAGGAACCTGGCTTTTCTCAAGTCTACAGCAGAACCAGATTTCTCTGGGATGAACTAATTCCCTTCCTCCCCACTCCCTCCCCTTGTGTGACCTCAGACAGGCGCTGGCTGACAGCCGGCCACCTTCCCTTCCTCTCTGCCCTCTACCATGTTGGACCTAGGTCATGGGGGTCCAGATGAATGGCCAGTACTGGAGCTGGCACTAGTTCAGAGCTCACAGTCGACAGTCACCATCTACTCTGGTTGCTTTGGCATAATTATTAATAGCTCTCCTTTTCACTGTCAACAGTGTCCAGATTTAGACAATAAACTACTGGCTACTCTAACTTTTCACCTGTGACAAGACTGGTTCTTTGGCTTATACTGACACCTGGAGGCATACAAAATGGCTTTGCAAAAAGTGAAGCATGGCAGGATCTCCCCATCCCCAAGCTCTGGGATTTCAACCATCTCCTGAGCATGCTGAGAGCCCTGATTGCTTGGCATGTTCTGAAGATGCACACTCTGCTGCTGGGAATGTCCAGGGCTCCACTAACACGTGGAGTCATGGAAGTGCTCCAGAGAGGACGTTTTGATCACTCCTGTTGGTGATAGCAGTCACCAGCAGTTTCTGGTTATAATATTAGCCCAAAGGTCTCTAGGAGCTATGAAGACATTGCCTGGGTTGGAAGGAGTGACACTCAGAACCCCATCTTCAGGAAAGGCAGTTGTCTGAAAAGGGCAGAGGAGGTCACGGTGAGGACAAGTACTTGAGCCATGTGTGCACAGCTGGAGAGGCTTAGAAGGAGAATTTAGGTAGTTGGTTCCAAAGCCTCCAGGCTCATCTGTTGGAAATTAGGTGACCCTGGGTCTACTTGACAAAGAAGACAGGGACATTGGTGGACAGATGTGTGCAAGTACATGAAGGCTTCACATTCTTATTTCCTTCGGGTTCCCTCATGACACCAAGATTCCAATCCGAACACCAAAAACAAAACACCCTTTAAAGACTTTAAATACAGAGGTTGAAACAGCTTTGGGCAGGACTGATTTGTGTGCTTGGCTGTCACAGTGATGGATTTGAAGCTGCTTAGCTCCTGGGCTCCTGGGCCTAACTGTCCTGTGGGTCCACCCTTCCTTGCATGGACTGCCTTTTTTGAGGGGTCTTGTGTCCCTTCACATGGGGCCCCCTGTCCTGGCACAGGTCACCCCCTTCTGCTGCCTCACAGCGCAACGGCTCTCAAGCCCAGAAAAGTGAAAATAGACCGTTGCTAAGATAAGACAGGAGGCCTGCAAGCGTGTTTGCCTATTCCGAGTACAGCAGGATCCACAAGGGAAACACAGGATGTTGTCTGACTTCCAGGTATTCTTGTAGGTTTTACGGGAGCTTTTGTCTTTGTCCATTTTATTTATTTATTTTAAGACACTGGTGTTGTAAAGTCCCTTAGCAAGATAGAAACCCCAGGCTTCACCACCTCCCTTTCAAAGGGCTGATACTGGACTCTTCCAGCGTCTGGGAGAAAATCCTGGCCATGCCCTTTGACCCGCATCTTGGGAATGTGGGGACGGAGAGGGCTGCCTCTGGCTGTCACTTGCTGAATGAACAGACCATAATGAGTGAATTCTCTGCTGCCCGCTATTTAAAACAACGGGTTCCTTCCTGTTTCCTATGTGCTGACTGAGGGCTCTTCTGTGTTAGGGGAGAAAGGAAAAGAAACTCAGGGATAAAGTGGGTCCTTGGAGACTGAATGAACTACACATCTCGGCTGGCTGTGGTACAACAGCGCCTCACTGTTTTATCTGCACAGATGGCTCTAATTTGGTGTCGGTGGCATGACTCTGTGAGCTAATTTCCCAAATACTTGGTTCATTAAACTGGAAGGAAAAAAAAATGAACAAACCCTCTAAGCCAAGAAACAGAATTGCTCCTAGGGTTGCATATTATATTTTTGCAAAGTCCCTAACTATTTAACTATAGTGTTGCTTCCAAGAGGGCAGGAGGGACCAGGACAGAATTGAAAACGCTCTATGCTCATATTTTTTGTCACCCAGCCCAGAGAAGTCCAGTTAACCGCTGGGTGTGAGCCACCCCCCACAACCTGTGTCTGGAAAGGTGGCCCGGGGAAGGACAAGCGTGGCCTCAGATGGTGGGCTGGCCCCAGGGAAGTGCCCTCAGGGTCTCCTCAGGGGGGCACCTCGCTTTGGCTTTTTCTCCATATCCCAGTACCTGTCAGGGGTTTAGGAGGGAAGCCAGGCTCCCCTCGATATAGGATTCAATGACCCATTGGCAACGGCAGGAGATAAGCAGCCCTGCTTTCCTTGGGATGCCACCTGGCTGTTGCTGAGACCTGGTGGGCGCCAAGAGTGTGTCATCTCTGGCTGAACACAGCTTGGTGACTCTGAGGGCTGGGGGTGACACAGAAGCCTTGAGAGTGCTCAGACACAGCCAGCACATCCATTTACTGGCTCATGCAGCAAGCCTGAGGGTCCCCTGTGTGAGATTAGGGGCTTGGCCCCCATGCACGGGGCTGTCATTTTCACTGGAGGCAGCAGTGTGGATGCATCAGGATATTCACTCTGCCTGGGGGGCAGGCAAAGTGTTACAAAGGAGGTGCTATTGAGCCAGGACTTGAAGAACCAGAGATAGGACCATATTAGGCTGAAGGAAGGAAGACATTCCCAACAGAGGGAATCAGGATGAGAAGCACAGGAACATGGAGGCACCATGTTTAAGAAGTGGTAATAAGTGTCAGTGTTTTATGCCAAGTGCAAATAGGTGGCACTCTGAAAATGATTGCACACATCAGTGAATGAGGCTATGGTGTATGTGTGTGCATATACATGTGTATGCATGTGAGGGTGGTCTGTGGAGGGGCACAGGACTCAGGGCTTTATAGGGTAAGCTGGAACCAGGCTGAGAAAAGGCTGTTGGCAAGGGAAGCCTAGAAAAATATTTTAGACTCAAATATGTAAACGCTGGTTCAGACATGATCATCAGACATGTGCTTCCACAAGCTTGTCCTGGCTGCTGGACTGCACGTGGGGAGGCTGGAGGCCACCAGTAGGAGGCAGCTGTGGGTGTCCAGGCCAGATGCTGCTGGACCAAGGAGCGCAGTGGCAGAGAGACACCCAGAAGGCAGGGCTGGTGCTTGAGTGGCCGGGGGCAGCGAGGGAGGAAGGAGGGTCTGGACCACTCACCAGGGGCAGAACCACAGCAGCAGGTCCATGGAAAGATCAGTTCTAGGCCATTGAACCAGAGGTTATGAGGGGCAGCAAGACCAAGCCCATCTGCATAGTTGTCAGACGTAAACCCAGCGGATGGGCAAGCAGGACCCCTGAGACCAGGAAGTATCTCAGCTGTGTGAGATGGAGGAGGAAGGAAGCAAAAATGGAGAAGATAGGCCGGGGATGGAGCAGGGAGCCTCTGCCACAAAGTCCAGGACACAGGCAGCCAAGCTGAATGGGGAGCATGGTGCAGGCAGCCAGCAGTCTGCGACAGCAGGGGCTGGGTGCAGAGCCAGTCTTGGTGGCTGGGTGGCACAGGGTTCAAGGGTGGTGGGACAGACTTCACAACATTGCCAGTGTCCCTCCTCCTCCTGGGCTCAGGTTTAGAGAGAGATGACTCAGCATGCTGGGGAGTGGGTGGCCTGGAGGGCAGAGGCTTGGGGGCCAGCCCGGGATGAGGGGAGGGATGTGCGTTCCCCTGACATGTTCACCCATACTCACACCCCAAAACCTGAGGTCAACTTTACAGCCTGGCTGGGGTGTTCTGCCTCCTTATTTCCGGAGGGACCCAGGTGATGCTGATGGCAGGCGCCCCTGCCCACTGGCTGCTATGCTCTGGGCCAGCTCTGCAGCCTCTATCTCCTGGAGGAGATGCGAGCTGGTGGCCCCTCCACTCTTCTGGGAAGGGCAGGGAATGCTCTCAGTACTAGTAACACCAGAACAAGGCCACTTTCTACCATGACCCTCTAGAGCAGGAGGCTTTGCAGTTCCTCCCAGGCCTGAATGTAAAACGAGGGAGGCCCAGGTCTGAATGGTCCCTGGACCACTCACTGGCAACGGGATAACCTTCTGCAGGGCACATGCACCGGGAGGGCAGGATTGTTCTTGCTGTTCTGTCATGTGACTAGCACTTAACTACAGTGCCTGCCGCTAGGAGGTGCTTAAAAATTCCTGCTGAGGAAGGAGTGAGGTGAGGCTGCCAGCCTGCTCCAGTCCCCAGTAAACACAGAGTACATGTGCACTGCTTGTCTATCGCATTTTTTCTGTGCCCTTTGTCTTCCCGTTGCCTGGACCTCTCTGTCATCTTGGTCTCATTTTTTCTGCCCTCCTCCTCACCCTATCCCCACTCACATTTCTGTCTCTCTTTTTCTTCCTACTCCTTTCCCATTCCTACATATACTGAGATGAGTGGTGTCTCCTCCCCCCAATTCATGTCCACCCAATCTGAGCCCATGACCTTACTTTGAAATAGAGTTTTGCTGATGTCATCAAGTGAAGAAGAGGTCATACCAGATTAAGGTGGGCCCTAAATCCAATGTGATCAGTGTCCTCATTAGAAGAGGGGAGTTTGGACAAGGAGACACTGGGAGAACACCATGTGATGACCAACATAGGTGTCTGGGCAATGCTGCCAGAAGGCAGGAGGTACCAAGAATGGCAGACACCCAGCAGAGAGTCGGGCAGAGTCACAGAACCAATCCCCAAAAAGTTCCAGAAAGGAATCAGGCCATCCACACCTTGATTTTGGACATCTAGCCTCTGGAACTGAGAGACATGCCTGTTGTTTCTGCCCATCTGTGGGGCTTCATTGGGGCAGCCTTAGAAAACAGACACACTCAGTTTTTCCTTTTTCCGGCTGGCTGAGTTGGAGATAGCCGGTCCCTCGTTGTCTTCTGCTGAGGTCCGTGCACATGCCGGTCACAGGAGACCTGCAGGCCTGTTATGCATTCATGCTCTTGCCTCTGATTTTCCTTCACATGATTAAGATGCACAGGAAAGCACTATGAAGTCATGTAAAATGTCTGGGTGGGGAAGTCACACAGAGCCTCATGCTAGGGAAGGAAGGGCACACGACAGGCTCGAAAGCTGGGAACTTTCAAGTGTGCTAACAAATGTGTCTGTCATAAGAGCACACCATAGGTAGGTCACCTGGGAGCAGGTGCCAAAGGGGCTGGGGAGCTCTGCGCTGGCAGCTCTGCCATTAGAAAACACCTCCAGTTGCTGGAGCAGCTCATAGATGTGAAAGGATGTTCTGTTGGGTTTAGAGGCAATAAAGCTCACGGGCAGCAGTTACCCCGACAGATGACCTGCCACACTGCAGTGCTCTGGGCCGGCTGGCACCCAGCGTGGAGGCCAGGAGGCTCCAGTGCAAAGTCTCTGGGAAGTGGTGCTCTGTGTGCTCCCAAAGGGTAGGAGAGGCTCGTGCCCAGGCCACCTGGCAGGGGGTGGCATGCTCTCCAGGATCCATACTTCCTTAGCCTGGGTGAATGCAGGACCTCAAAGTCACATGTCAGGATTGGGGGTCAGCTCCCTGAGCTTCTGCACACTTGCTAGGGAGCACTGGGTGCAACATTCTCACAGGAAGAAGGAAGAGAAGAACACCAAGTAGTTTGGACAAGTAGGATGGCCCAAGCCACTGGGATCCTGGGACCAACAGTTGGGAGGGGAAATGCATCCTTTGTCTGATTACATTGAAGGACCACAGGCCTTTACAAGAAAGGAGACCCCAGGAGAAGACTTCAAACAAGAGAAGAAGGGTGAATGGCCCAGGAGCAGTCTCCACTCCCTCCCCTCATAAGGACGGACAGCCAAGTCTGCCAAGGCAGGACCACCTACTCTAATAGGAATGTTACCGAGGCAAAGCTCATGCCACTCGCCACACAACAGGCCATTACTGCAAGAGACAAGTTGTTGGGCCACGGCAAGTGACTTTATTTGGAAAGCCAGAAGACTGAGAAGGTGGTGGACTAATGTCCTAAAGAACCGTCTTACCTTCGGGTGATTGTAAGCTTTGCTTATATTAGAGAGGGGGAGAGGAGGGGGCTGAGGTCACGAGGGGACGATGACCTCAGACACCTGGACATCAGCAAGGGTCTGCAGAGGTTGGTGACACTCCTTGTCTATGGTTAGTTGATCCCAGTTGTTTCATTGACATGGGTCTGTCCGTGACGTTCCTGGAAGTCCTTGACAACCCAGTTGTCATTCCTGTACATGCTTCTTTACCTGCTTAGGGGGTGAGTGTTGGTTAGGTGGTGGGTTGCCTCAGTCTTAAATCATAAGCAAAATTCCTTCTGATGACTGACAAGCTTACGTGCAGGGCTGAGCAGAAGCTTTTTGACTCAAAGATTAAACGGCAAAGGAGACAGAGACAATAAGAAGGTGGAGATGCCACTTTTTCACTCAGTTACAGAAGGGCCTTTTGGAGTCAGAGACAGAGCATGGGGCAGAAAGAGAGGGTGGAGGGATGCCATCTGGTGGGGTGGGAGAGGGAGTGGCAGGGAGGGTACACAGGAGCGCTGGGAGAAGGTGCTCTTGCAGGTCTGAGTCTCCTTGCAAGAACTGGGGGCGGCCGAGAACAAGGTCACGATGACGGGCCAGGGGCAAGTCAGCCAGGAAAGCCTAGAGCAAGAGAAAACACCCCAAGGGCTGTGTACCCAGGAGAAGGAGGCCGGTGGGGAGCTGCTTAGGGTGGGAGCCCAGTGCGGAGCGCTCACCCTGTCGGGGTCTCCCGATGGAGCGAACAGTGAGGCCCAATGACACACAGGCGACAGCTGCAGACCAGAGGCGGCAACAAGCTGCAGGTCTTCCTTCCTTCCTGGTCAGGGAGAAAAAGGGGAAGAAGAAGGTGGTCTGGGGAATAAATGAGTAGCTTCGTCACCTAAATTAGTAATTGGGTATGTGTTCCGTAAATAATCCTCTGGAGGCCTGAGAGATGTTCTGTGCCAGGGTTGTGCTCTGAAGGAGGACTCCTTGGCCCCTTCAGAGAGGCTGGGGAAAGAGTCCTGGTCTGCGTGAGGGGACCCCTGGGGGAGCCAGCCCTGGTGAGTCCCAAGGCTCTGTGTTCCAGGCGGGGTAGCTGCAAGGCAGGACGGCTCCCTGTCTGCTCTAGGACTTACAGGAGCAGAGAGGAAACCTGTGTTGCAGGGACTTTTAATCTGTTTTGTGTGCATGATGTGCGTGCCATGGACCACTTTGTCAGTTTGGTGAAGCTTATAGACTCCTGTTTTAAATGGATAAAATAAAATAGGAGATTAAAGTTTTATTGAAATACAGTTAGTAAAATAGAAAAAAAATCAAAGTAATTATATATACATGCCTATTACTTTATTATTAAATGACAAGATATAGGGAAAGTTTTAATAACCACCATGCTTTTGAAATAGTGATGAATGTAAGTGATATTTTGATACAAAAGCAATAACTATAGTGTGATGTGAAAATATCTTTGATTTCTGATGGTGATGACATTACAGGCTCTGCCAATAAGAATGTGATTTATAGACTACCTTTATTGTTGAACAAAGTGAAAATAAAGGAGTAATTTTTTTCCCACCCAAGTTCATAGATCTCTTGAATTCTAAGGATCCTTTGGGGATAATGGGCGTAGGTTAAGCACTGCTGTTTATTATATAAAGCCGTGGAGATTTGAGGGTCTGTATCTTCCAACAGCAGCTAGCATTACTTACCCTAACACATGTGTTGACCTGATTTGGTATGGGAAGCAGCACCCTGCCCTGTACAAGGAACTTGACCTTCATGTAATCTTACTGTGACAGACTGAATAACAGCCCCCCAACCCAAGCCTCCACCCCCTCTAAAGTACATGTCTTAATGCCCAGAATTCTGTATATGTTACCTTCTGTGGCACAAGAGACCTTGGAGATGTGATTAAATTAGAGATTTTGAGAGGGAGAGATTATTCTGGATTATTTGGGTGTATTCACAGTTATCACAAGGCTCCTTGTAAGAGGGAGATGAAAGAGTAAAAGACACAGTAGTAGGAGATGTGACAGAAACAAGAGGTTGGAATGATCTGAGAGGGGGCCATGAGCTAAGGGACGAAGGTGGCTTCTAGAAGCTGGAAAAGATGTGGACACGGATTCTCTCCTGAAGCCTCCAGAAGAAACAGCCCTACCGACACTTTGATGCTGAACTCCTGACCTGTGAGACAACAAATTTGTGTGGTGATTTGTTACGGCAGCAATGGGAAGCCAATACATTTACATAGGTACATCATTCCACTTCAGTTGAGTCTACTGACCAGCAGGAAGTGCACAGCTGTGGGAGTTGCACACATGGTCCTCTGTATAACCACCCCTAACCAAGATACAGTACATCCCAGCACCCACAAGGCACCCCCCGGGGTCCCTGCCAGTCAGGACTCCCATAGCAACCCCTCTCTTCCCTCCCTCCTCATAGATTAGTTTCCATGTTGAACTTTGTATAAACAGAATTGTACCCCGGGACTTCATTTGTGCCTGGCTTCATTCAACGCTGCATCTGAGTCTGAGGTTCACTCCTGTTTCTACTTTCACTGCCCCCCATTCAATTTAGTCCTTTCATCAATTTGGTAGGAAATTCTTATAACTGTGCCAAAAAAAAAGTATTTCCCACAGTTTCATAGCTTCATTAAATGGCCTGAGGCACGCCAAAGTCATTGCTCCACCAAGGGTCCAGGGGCTTCTCAGCAGCTGGATGGGGAGTAGCTAAGCACTCCAGGCTGTGAGAGCAGCTTCTGGGCAGAGCTGGAGGCCCGGCTTTCCTAAGAAGAACCTCCCTCCAACACCATTTCCTGAGCTGTTTCTGGCAAAGATTCTCTTCAGCACCTGGGACTCCTGGGGACCCTCCTCCCATCTGCGACCTCCCTTGCCCCTCAGACCTTTCACTTGGAGCAGCTCTATCCCCCTGAGAACTGCTCTGTCTCCCAAACAAAAGCTGCTCCCCTCCCTTTCCTCCCAGTGACTCCTCTTCTGCCCTGCATTTCGATGACCTCGGTCTCTGAGTCCCCCACAGAGAGCTCCCAAATCTCCCCACTTTGGCAACATTTCCTTAAAGTGACACAGTCACCAGAGAGCTGTGCTTGCTCAGAGCTGAGATTTTCATTGGACTTGGGGCCTGGGAAGCTCCAAGCTCTGAGAGCTTCACGGAGAGGAATCCTTGCTGGCCCTACCTGCCCCTTGGCCCTCAGGGAGCTGTCTGGTCTTGAGCTCTCCCAGCTCGCCCCCTCAGCTCTGGCTGCAAGGCCCTCCTGTCCTCCCAGGCCCTGGGCACCCCATATCCTTGGGTCTCCCACGGCTGGGAGAGGGAGAGGGAGCAGGGAGGCAGGGCTGAGGTGGAGGAGGTGCCCAGGCAGGCAGAGGGGGACACTGTTTGGGGGTCTGGGCTCGAAGTCCAGGGTTATGGGCCTCCTACCAGACTTCTAACCACTGTCCTCTTTGTTATATGGCCTGTCTGTCTGTGGTTGGCATGCTTACCTGTGGGCAATCATTGTCTTTGTTTTTAAAATCAGAATATCCTTTTTTTTTACTAATGCAACTGATTGGGAATGGGGTCTGAGATCGACGGCCAAGAGTGCTTTGTAATATTCCCCACTCCCTCCTTTAATTGAATGTATCACCCCAAATTCCCAACCTGCTCCCTTATTCTTAAATTTGTTAAATTTGTTTTCACACAGGCAACACCATAGTGGGAGGCTGTCAGAAGGGCTAGTCAGAGGAGTACCTACAAGTTTTATTTAGGGGAAGAGGGAAATAGGCAAAGAGAAGGAAGCACAGAGAAATCCATCTGTGAAAACCCTTTCACTGCTCTAAGAAAAAGCACTGCACACAAAGCCCACAGGGGAAACCCCTGTAAAAAGGTCTGAAGAATTTTGTTTTGAAGGCTGCCCCAGGTCAATGAGAATGAAAGAAGGGTGTAGGGCTGCAGGACAGACATGGAAAGAGAGGTCACCTACTACTATTTTTATCAACATCATAATAAATAGCACAGATTTCAACTGATGGCTACAAATAACATCTGGTGTTTTCACTCAAGATTTACCAGTCTAAAAAGTGATCGCATGGGGACAAGTGACGGTGTGGGCCTCCCCTCGCTGGCTTGCAGTTCCAAGTTACCTAAGACTCACTGTTCCCAGAAGTTGTGTTTCTGCATGTTGCTCAGAGCTGGTTCGCACGCCAGGCCCTCCCTCCCTGGCTTCTGCCTACTCCCACCCTGGGACACCCCCAGCCGGTGATCGTGGGACCTTCCCTGGGCAGGAGGACACCTGATGGAGAGGTGGGTGCGTTACTGGCTTCCTTCCTCCCAGGCCCACAGACTCACTGATGAGCTCCTGGGGTTTGTTTTGATAGCGTGTTTGAAAAACAGTTCATATCCACCAACTGTTCAGATAATCATATTCCAAGTGGCAAGCAACCATGATCATTTTAGTTGCTGTTTGTCCTGACAAGTGTGGCTCAGCTGGAAAACATGGGACCAGGGGGGTTCCCCTTTCTTGTTCTTCTGATTGTTGCCCGGAAGGAAATCTCCTAAGGTCTCATTTTCAGTTTTCCTCACATGGGAGCCCTGTGTTCCTTGGGGAAAAGCAGGGAGAGAGAAAGAATCAGATAGACGCAAAGAAGTGTTTATTACTTCAGTCAATACCTTTGTGCAAAGTTGGGCTGTGTTACAATCACCACTGAGAACCTTTGGGTACAACTTGTGCAAGTATTTTGGGAGGCCTTGCTCGGCGGTTGAGTTCATACTTTGAACTGACTCTTCAGTGCCCCCAACCTTTCAGGTCTAAAATCAAACTTTTTAGGTGCCTACTCGGCCCCAGGACCCCCCTTCCCCTTCCCTAAGTGTGCAGAAGCCACCACTGCTTCCCCAGGCACCCAGACCCGAACTGCTGTTCCCACTGACTTTCCTCTCCCTTGAGCTCTGAAGTCAGGGGTTTGCCAAACCTGGCTAGTTCCCTGGGACATTTTTACCTCTTGTTCTCCATCCCCACTGCTTTCACCCACATGGGGCCTCATGACCTGTCCCTCTACTGTGGCAGTAACTAGGCCACTGTCCCAGGCTCCTTGCCCCTGCATTTCACTCTGTTGTCACTGACTTGCTCAAAACCCTTTAGTAGTTGCCCACTGTGTACAGGATAGAGCCACAGTGCCTTGGCCACTATACCAGGCTCTTCACACTCTTGTTCCAACCTACCTCTGCACCTGATCTCTCTTTACTGCTCCACAAAGATCTGTCCCACTGCCTGGCTAAGCCCACTATTTCTGGACTACACCTGAGCTATCCAGCAGGGCCACAGTGTGGCCGACTCCGGGGGGGTACCCCTCACTTGATAGACTCCGTGAATGCACTTCCTGGAGTTGTACGGCCTGTACAATCAGAGGGCCTCCGGGCATTTGCACATGCTGCTTCCCTGTCTGGGGCGCAGTGCTCTATAGCCTCCACCTGTCAAAATCATACTAGTCTTCAAATGCCACTTCCTCCTTGAAGCCTTTGATAATCACCCTTGCTGAAATCTAACTCTTGCTCCTGAATCACTGAAGAAAATAGTCCTTGAAGTGTTTATCATTTTCTTTGTGTTTATATGAAAAATTTTGTTAGAGCACAAACCCCATAAGGACACCCCTTAAGCCTTTAACCTTAAGGACAAAGACCATGAATAACTCTTCTGTGTATAATTTGCAGTGCCCAGCACTGGGGCTGGCATATAATAAGTGCTCAGTAAATTTTTTTTGGCTCAATGAGAGGATGAATGATTTGTGTGGGTGTGGGCCTGCCACATGTCATTATTAGCCTCCAGTTGCATTTAAATCCAGGTGCTTTTCTCATCCATATTTACTACTAGGCGGCAGAGGATTGCTTAGAACCATAGGGATGTTCTCTCCATTATCCAGACTCACCTAATGGTGAACCAAGGATGCTCAGAAATGCAAGCCCACAAGATACTAACTGGACCAGTGCTTTCTTTGCAAACCATGCCTTGGAGCCCAGAGTGCCAGGATATGTCTCCAGGGCATGGAGTTGCCAGGGGCAGGGGGCTATGGGTGTGAGAGCTTCAGGCCCCTGCCCCCACTTCAACCAGGTCAGCTCTGCTTGTATCTGTTCCACATTCTGAGGCCTGGTAGAAGCTATATTCAACCCAAAGCCAGTTTTTTAAACGAAAACCAAATCCAAATCCAAACCTTAGGTAAAGTTCACCTAGGTAGAAGTCCAAAACTCTTAAGAGAAATGCCTGTCTAAATATATTCATAAGGATCCTAAAGCACATTCCACAGCTTCCAATCCAGAGCCATCAGCCTAGGTCATCAAGCCTAAAAGTTCACGTGGTCCAGGAAAAGAGCAGGGGGAAAGGGTCTAGGTGCCAGGTTATGGCTCTAGTTCTGTAATTTAGGCCAGCCTCTCCCTCTCTAGACTCTGCACCTCCCTTAAGAGAGCGGAGCGGCCCAAGGGTAAGGCAGGATGGTGCGGTGGTTAAGGGTGACAGCCTCTGGGAGAGGTGACCTGCCAGAGCGCTAAGTCTGGGTGTATATGGTCTCAGCCTAAACTTTTTGATCTGGGAGGCCCTCTCCAGTTCCAGTGCTGAGAGATTCTGACTCAGCTGGCAGCTGTGTGCCTGCTGTTGAGCGGAAGTGCTGCCTGCACATTTATTCTGGGTTTGGATATTTAAAGAGCTGGGAGTGTTGCACAACATTTCGGAAGTTCTTGGGGAGGGAGGGAGGGGGCTGCAGACTGGGCTTTTCTTTAAACAGTTATAGATATCCTGTCCTGATCTCTCGGTCCACAAAGAGGAATTTTCTTCCTCTAAGAATCTGACGTGGGTCCTGCCCATTGTGTCTGCCTGGCTGGCTCCCGGCTGCATGGCCTGGCAGGAAACAGGTGGCCCGAGGTGGGCCACATGCCCAGCCTCCACCCTGGCCTGCTATGGGTCCCCATCCAAATGCCACCCTGCTCCCTTAGAGAAAAGCGTGGCAGTGGCTGTGGAGGTGTGGGGAGGGCACAGAAGGTCAGTTGGGTTCTGTTAGAGCACCTGGACCATGGGGCTGCCCCTCCACCCATGGTGACATGTTGGAGCTCTCTGGGCTCTCAGGGGTCTTGGCATAGGTGGCAGCCACAGGGCCCCTGGGGACCCTGTTAAAATAAGGCTTCCTCTTCTGTGGTTGCTGTTTTCACTGGCTCAGGAAACTCTGGCTGAAAGCTGGGACTTTGTTTTCAAAACCCTGCGTCATTTTTACTATTTGAATGACCACTCTGGGCTGCTTTTAGGGAGGTGGCTCTTTTGTCACTCTCCTCACTCAGGATGTTGTTTCCAGTCGATTTCCTCACAGACTCTGTCTGCTGCCTTTGTTTTCCTTTCCAAACGCATATGGAGGAATCTTCCAGAATTGACACACCATCAGTGCATTGGACTTTGTGGTGCTGAGAGTTCCACACAGTTTAATTTTTCTCTTGTGACATTTATTGTTTTCATTTCTGCTCACAGAGGTCACTTTGCCCACATGGTTGTTATGGCACATTTGAGAAATACAGGAAGTAAATATGCAGATGATACAGGAGGAAAATCATCATCGCCCATTGACCCACTGGCCAGAGGCTTACCATTAGCATTCTGGTTTTCCTTTTTTAAAATTGGGCTCATATTGCACATACTGTTAAGGAATCAGCTATTTAGCTATTTACACCCAGCCCTGTGTCATTAACATTGTCACATGCTCTTGGATGTTCTGTGGGCACAGTTTTCAAGCCTCTGTAAGCTCTCCTTTGGTCCTGCCACTAACAAAGCAGCACCAAAGACATGTAGCCTGTGTTAAGGAGGAAGGCAGGACAGACAAAATATATAACATAATCCGAATTCACAGTTGAGACTTGGAACAACATGAATTTAAACTGCGCAGGTCCAATTATATGTGGATTATTTTCAATAAATGTATTGGAAAATCTTTTGGAGATTTGTGACCATTTGAAAAAATGTTTTGTTTTCTCTTGCTTACTTTACTGTAAGAACACAATATATAATACATATAACATACAAAATATGTGTTAATCAACACTTATGTCATCAGTAAGGTTTCTGATCAACAGTAGGCTATTAGCAGTTTAGTTTTTGGGGAGTCAGAAGTTATATGTGAATTTTCAACTGCATGGGGGTTTGGCATCCCCAATTCCCAGATTGTTCCAGGTTAGCTGTATATGGAAAACCTTGGTGGTTGGGATTGTGGATGACTTATTTTCTTTTTTCCCTTCTATGGTTTGCACATTTTCCTGTAACAAGCCCAGGAGAAGAGGCAGAACAATATAGTTAGTGATCAGAAGTACGGGCTGTGGCAGCAGGTGGCCTGGATCCAATCCTGTCACTAACCAGGAGAATTGCTCTGTGCCTCTGGTTTCTTATCTCTACAGTGTGGACAGTAATGCTACCTACCTCATAGGTAGGGTTTGAAGATTAGATGTAGGTGAAATGATGTATAAGAAGCTCAGTAAAGTCCTAGAAAATAGTATTCACTGTGGCTTTACATTAGCATTATAATCATAAAACTTCTAAAATTTTTAGGTTTATGGGCTTGTGTCCCCTCAAAATCCATCTGCTGATGTCCTAACCCCTGACATACCTCAGAATGTGGTATTTGGAGATAGGGTTTAAGAGGGTAATTGAGTTAAAAGAAGGTCCTTGGGGTGGACCCAAATCTCAAAGGACTAGTGTCATTATAAGAAGAGATTGGGACACACACACAGAGGGGCGACCATGTGAGGACATGGGGAGAAGCAGGCTGTGTGCGAGCCAGAGAGAGCCCTTGGGAGAAACTGGCCCTGCTGGCACCTGATCAGACCAGATGCAAGCTTCTAGTCTCCAGAACTGTGAGACAGACGATACCGTTCTGTTGCTTAAGCCGCAGGATTTCTGCTGTTTGTGCTGGCTCTCCTAGCAAACAGGTCAGCTCCTTTGTAAGACTACCGGTGTTACTGTTGTTTATGGCCTGAATCTCTGCCCTGAGTTCCTTATGACCTAAGAGCAGCACTAGGACATGTAAGATTCGTCTCATGCACGTTCAAGCAACTCGTGTGTGGGCCTAGCGGGATGCGCAGCTCTCCTGGCCCGCTCCTGGAGCACCCCTCACCTTCCCAGGGTGCCCAGAGGCTGGGGGTGGTCTTGGGGAGCCTCCACACTCGTGCCTCAGCAAGACCGTTTCTCCCTGCACAGCAGCCAAGGCTCTTGTTTGCATTCGGAGGGCGTTTGCTCCTTCCTCCTTCAGGAACGTACCCCCGCCATTCTCCCAGACGCGAGGTCCTGGCTCTTGAAGGTGTGCCTGCGTATAAATGCAGACGTTTGTGATCCTCCAAATACCAACTGGAGAATGTGTTCATGCGTGCTCCACCGGAAACACTAACACGAGGGTCTCTTAGGGTAGGACATTTTTTTAAATGTTTAACTTTATTTATTATTATTAAAATCTTTTTTCTTTATTATGCTGTGGTAATAACACTTTACATGAGATCCATCTACCTTCTTAACAAAATTTTTGTTGTAGAATACATTGTTCTTGACCAAAGGTACAGTACAAGCTTAATCATCTTGCTTGACTGAAACCTTAACACCTGTTGATTAGTAACTCCCATTTCCTGCTCTTTCTGGCCCCTGGAAATGACCATCCACTCTTTGATTCTGTGAATTTGACGTTTTTTCTTTTTAGATAACTCTAAGATTCTACAGTGAAATCATGTCTTTCTGTGACTGGCTTATTTCACTTTGCATATTGTCCTCAAAGTTCATGCATGTTGTCCCGTATGGCAGAATTTTCTAAGTGTGAATAGTCTTCCATTGTAGGCAGAGAGCACATTTTCTTTTCCCATTCACCTGTTGGTGGATAGTTAGGTTACTTCCACATCGTGACTGTTGTGGAGACTCTATAATGGATACAGGAGTGCTGACATCTCTTCAAGATCCTCATTTCAATTCTTTTGAATAAATGCACAGAAGTGAGATTGCAGGGTAGGATTTTGAAGACATGGACAGGAGCCTGCTAGGCAGAGTGTGTAATACTTGCAGGCCCAGGAAAAGAGCAGTGTTGTTGGGTAAGGATATTTTTTTTCCTTGTGAACTTGGGCCAGCTTTCTCCCTGGCTAGGTCAGTAACCTATACACCCTGTCTGCTAAGTCAGCCCCTCTTCAAGACTATTTTCTCAGGAGACAGTCTTACAAAACTCCCATTTCATTTCCCCAAACTTCATTAGAGGGAAATTATAATGAAGCTCCAATACTCACCAGGTTATTCATAGGAAAGACCTTTGGCTTAAAAAAAATGCATTTTCGATGGCTGGATTAATCTAGTGGCACATTACAATGTGGTCCTGCTGAAGTTTGCAGGAGGTTCCTGGCACCTGGCATTGTGCACTACACAAGGCTGCCAAGGAGCATGAATTATCTTTACAGGAAGAGGCGGGAATTAATATGTTAGATGGAAAAGACCTACTGGCTGTGCCTGAGGACAGCCCACGACCCTTGCTCCTTGTCAAGGTTCTGCAAGGCTGTAGTCATAATTACACAACTCAAGGGCAAGCACCCTGAGCAGCCCCTCTCCAGGAAGGGCGCAGAGACAGAGCAGCAGAGAATTTATGCACTGCCCTCTCCATCTGGCCCTGGGGGGTGAGACAGGAGTATTTGTAACCTTGAAAATAGGCACTTACCTACATGCTTAATTTATGACAGGCACATTGAAAAAAAATGCTGATTTCATTCCTCTTATTACCTCTCTGGCACAGCAAGTTAATTAAAAAAAAACTATGATTGCTGCTTTGTGCTCTCTTAAGGGAGTGATTTGTAATGTAAATATATGCATTTGTGTGGTACCTACATTAATATAAAAGGAATAATAATGATGATAGCACCTATCGCTAAATAAGCCCCAGGCCCTGGGGAAGGAGTTTATACACAGATCATTGATAACCCTGCCAAGCCAACTTTATTCATTTCACTGATGGAGAAACTGAGGCTCAGAGTGGTTAAGAGTTTGCTCAAAGTCACACAGCTGATAAGTGGTATGCTAGGATTTGCCTTAATTATAACATAGTATCTGGGTCAGGATGGACTGAAACCTCTCTCTGTACATCCTGTCCCAAGCCCACCATCTGCCCCCACCTAATCCCCACCACAGTCAAGAGAGAAAACTGGGCGTTAGAGAGAAATAAGACTGACAGGAAACCATTCATTATGTGATGTGAGGAATGAGGAATACAACCTAGAATAGATGTATGCTGTCTCTAAGAAATGCAGTTTTAATAAGAAGACACACTGGGTTACAAGTAAAAGGATGAGAAAAGATACACTGTGCTAACGATTAATCAGAAGAAAGCTGGAGAGACGTTAGTATCAAAATGATTACAGAACAAACAATATTTCCAGGGATAAAAAAATGTCATTACATAATGATAAAGGGATCAATTAATCAAGAGGACATAACAGTCCTAAACATTTATATACTGAATAACAAAGCTTCAAAACACGTGAAGCAAAAATTGATAGAACTACGTGAAGAACAAGTAAATCCACGATTACAGTCAAAGATTTTAATACCACTCTGTCAATAACTAATAGGATAAGAAGACAGAAGATGGGCAAGGATGCAGAAGACTTGGACAGCACTGTCAACCAGCTTGGCCTGATTGTCATTTAAAGGCCATTTCTCTCAACAGCAGCAGTGTCCACATTTTTTGCCAGTTCCCATGGAAGATTTACCAAGACCCATCAAACTCTGGTCCATAAAACAAGTCACAATACACTTAAAAAGATTGAAGTCAAATGAAGTTGTGTTCTCTGGACTTGATGGAAATAAATTACAAATCAATAACAGACAGATAGGATGGACTTAGAGGATATTACCCTAAGTGAAATAAGCCAGGTGGAGCAAGACAAATACCATATGATTTCACTTATATGTGGAATCTAAAAGCAAAACAAAATAAAATGAACAAAACACTAGTAGACTCACAAACACTGAGAAGTGGCCGGTGGTTGGGATGGGTGGGTGAAGTAGGTGAAGGGGATAAGGAGGTCAAAGCCTCCATCATAAAATAAATTAGTCACAAGGATGGAAGTGCAGCATAGACACTACAGTCAGTGGTTCTGTAACATCTTTCTATATTGACAGATAGTAACTGCCCTAGTTGGGGTGAGCATTTAATGATGTAGATAATTGTTGAATCACTATGTTGTACACTTGAGATCAATATAATATTGTATATCAACTGTACTTCAATAAAAAGTACATTAAAAAGCCAGACAGATATTTGAATAATTTCCACATAATTGTAAATTAAATAACACATATTTAACTAACCATTGAGTCAAAGAAGAAATTGTATGATTATCTCAATAGCCATAGAAAAAGTGTTTAACAAAATCCAACATTTGTTCCTGGTTAAAAAAAAAACTCACAGGAAACCAGCAATAGAAGAGAACTTTGTCAACCTAACAAGAGGCATCTACCAAAAATTTATAATCAACATCATAATTAATGGGGAAAGACTAAATTCTATCCCTCCTCTAAGATCAGGAATAAGACAAGGATATCTGCTCTCACAACTTCTATTCAACATTGTACTAGAGGTTCTAACTAGAGAAATCAGGAAAGATCAAGAAATAAGAAATGTGTGGACTGGACAGGGAGAAGTAAGTTGTCTTGCAGACAATGTGATCATCTATGATCAACACAGTCACCTAATAGGTGAATTATTGCAAGCCTGTAGGATACAATATCAGTACACAAAAATCAATTTTATTTCCATATCCTAGCAATAAATACTCAGGAATTGGAATTAAGAAAAAAAATCATTTATTTACAAGCATCAAAAGATATGAAACAGGAATAAATCTGACAAAAAATATGCCAGACCTATACATTGTGAACTATAAAACATTGCCGATAGAAATGAAAGAAGACCTAAATAAATTGGGAAACATAACTTGTTATATGGGTCTACAGACTCCATAGTGTTAAGATGCTGGTTCTTCCCAATTGATAGATTTAATGCAATCCTGACCAAAATTCCAGTCATTTTTACATAGAAACTGCCAGTTGATTTTAAAAGTCATGTGGAAATGCAGAGCACCTAAAATCTCCAAACAAGTCTGAAAAAGAACAGCCCTATCTGATGTCAAGACTGCTGAAGTCAGGCCTTCAAGGCCTTGCTTGCATCTCTTTTTTTTGTGTGTGGGGAATTGCTATGGACCACTATCTGCTGTGTCCCATTATTCTTTTTTTTCCTTTTTTATTGAAGTGTCATTGATATACCAGCTCATATTGGTTTCAAATATACAATACAGTGGTCCAACAGTTACCACATTATTAAATCCTCACACCCTCTAGTACCTCTTCCTATGCTGACATGCGTCTATTTTAAAACCTTGTCCCTGAATCTGCAGAAGTCTCATGGGTCTGAGGATGAGGACTGGGATTATAGGGAGGGCCCGTCCATAAAGGAAAATCTGGGGGCTGTTCTGGGAAAGGAGGGAACTGAAAGATGGGGCAGAAACAGGCAGAAGCAACAGATACACATTGTGAGAGGGCAACTAGAATAAATACAGTTCAATCTGAGGCACTGTCATTTTCTCTGGTAGCTCCCAATACAACAACTGTGGTTTCAGGGGGCCTGTATGTGCTGTGGAAGCTGCAGACAGCGGCCACAGAGCTCTGGAAGTGGTGAACGGAGAATCCATCTTGATGGAGATGTAAGGATTTCAACAGTCTTCTCTGTGAGGTACAGGAAAAATCCAAAGCTTCTACCTTTGTCCGTCCTTCAGTGATATTACCTTTAGAATCATCTAAAGGCAGTATCAATGTTCGGTGAAGATTCTCTTACATGGAATATGGTCCAGGGCCTTGGCCTGGCAGAGGTCGACAGGACCATGTGGTCTGAGGAAGCAGGAGGGGCCTGCTGCTCCCTCCTTGCAGGTCTGTGCCCTTCAGATGAAGGCAATGGAGAACGTGGCCAATGGCCGAAGACCAGGAGGACCTGGGGTTCCAGAAGCAGACTATGACAGAGAGAAGGAAAGAGTGACAGAGAAGGAGAAATAAAGACCCAGGCTTCAGATGACACTGTGGATTGGAATAGCCAAACTCTGCCAGCAGGAAGGGCTGCTGCTTAAGAACACTTAATGACACACAACAAAGAGTGACTTCAAAGTAGCTGCTGGCTCCACAGCCCCTTCCCAACTCCCTTCTCCTAGTACCCTGGCCAGGTCCAGGTAGCCAGCGAGAATGTGCCCCCACCATCATAAACTTCCAGGCAGCTGTGTCTATGCTGTAGGGTCCAGAGAAAGCAGACAGGAAGCCTCTAACAGAAAAAGACAATTCCCCCACCCCAGTCTTATTCCTCGCTCCCCAAATGACATATTGCCAGGTCATGTGAAAAGATGTGTTCTTGTTCTCTGGCTTCCAGAAAGATATTTCCAGGACACAGGAATGATCATAAAATTGCAGCACTTACTCAATGCTTACTAGGCACCAGGCTGAGTGCTGCACAAACGTAACTCTTGGAATGCTCAAAACCACTGTGAGAGGGCATCCCTCTCACTGTGCCCATTGAACAGCTGAGATAGTTAAGGCAGACAAGGGGAGGTGAGGCTGACATTGCAAGCCAGGCAGTTTGGCTTCACAGTCTGAGTTTTTGGACACTGTGCTCCAGCAGAATGTATCATTCCAGTGTTGGGACATTCTGGACTCTTCTGTTGTAAATAGCATTGCATGTGAGACAGCAAGTCTAGCTCAGGCTTCCTGCTCTTCTCTCTTCCCTCCGCAGCGATGGGTGTAAAGTGGCTGCATGCCTTTCCTGCACTGCTTTACATCCAACTCCATTTACCTTGGAAACAGCTGCCTCCAGAGCCACCTAGCACCATAGGCACATCAGCTAACACACGGGGCAGTGCAGTCTAACTCATAAAATCAAGACACTTCTCCAGAGGAAACAGCCACACCCAGCTCTAAATACATACATACATTCAATTCACATTACTAAAGGGAGACCTTAACTGCCTGGTCTTTTTCAAATTACTTTGTTTTTCCTATATACATTTAACATCACATTGAATAATGTTATAATTTCTGCTTCAAGCACAATTTAGAAAACTAAAGAGGAGAGGTCTATTGTGTTTCTCTTATTTCCCTTGTTCTTTCTTCTTCCTTCCAGATGTTCTAAGAATCCCTCTTTCATCTTCAAAAGACCTTTCCACCCTTCATTACCTCAAAGTTCACCTCAAGTTGGGGGGGGTCTTCCCCACTCCTGTGTCCCTCATCTTCCCAAAGAACCCTCTACTCCAAAGGACAGGGAAGGATTAGGTGTGACTGCTGCCTGCACCCCGGTGGCCGCTTAGCGGACAGACTCCCCAGATGGAGCGGAGACTGTCGGGGAGCAGGGAGCTTTCAACTCTCAGCTCACATCCCCCACTTGACCCATTCAGTATGCTCCCAACTGCTCATCCATTTTATTCACTAAGTGTTTTTAAGGGACTTTGTGCTCATTTGCGTGCGCGCGTGCACACACACACACACACACACACACACACACACAAAACCCTTCCAAAAGCGAAAATTTGTCACTGTGTCAGATTTGAAAAAAAAATCCTGCAAATGAGATTTTTTTCTAGAAGCAAAGTTATGGCATTGTTGCTGGAATGCAAGTTGTCCTCCAAGGGAGCTTGTTTATTTGGTGTATCACCTCTAAAGGTGTTTATCCAACAAAACCAAAAAAAAAGAAGTCACCTTCCTTTAGACGTCATCTCTCCCCTCTACCTTCAGTGGGCAATGGAGGATCCCTGGGGGCTTCCCTAGTCTTATGATTTCCTGGAGGAAAGCCAGGCTTTGGGCTCAAATAAATCAACAAAAATGTGTTGGGTGCCCAGCATGGAGGTGCCAATGGTAACAGAACATTGGCGTTAGCCTGGGAAGAGTCAATGAGCAGTTTCCCTGCAGGTAGTTCCCACATCTTTTCAGTATTGCAACCACCCACAGGCTGCATTTAACAGAAGTCCAGCATTTCCGCCAATGTTTTCTTTTCCAAATCTTCAATCATTTGTTCATTTAGCAGATATGTACTGAGTACTTATTTTGTATGAGGCATTTTTGTTCTAGGTGCTGGAGGTACAGCATCAAAGAAAATAAAACTGTTCCTTCCTTTTGGCTTACATTCTAGGGGGAGAGAGATATGCTACACCTAATAAAAACGTGAAATATTCTAGTATTAAAGGTGAGATGAGCTCTAGAGACAAATGCAGCAAGGAAGGGAATAGGAACTGCCCATGGGCGAGGTTGCAGCTCACAATAGAGTGGTTGGGAAAGCCTAGTGGAGAGGGTGACCTTTGCACAAGGACTTGCGGTTGGTGTGAGTGAGACATCTAGAGACATTCCGGGACAAGGACACTCCAGGCAGTGGTAATGGCCTTGAGCTGGAAGTGTGCTTCTTTGTCCAAGCAGCAGCAAGGAGGCCAGGGAAATTCTGCATTGGGTGAGCTTCTCAGGCTAGGTAAACGCAAGTTTGCAAGTGGGGTTTTCCAGGGGCCCACCCAGCACGGGAGCTTTAACTCTCTTCGGCCAGGCTGCTGCTCTTCTCAAAGATGGCAAGCTGTTGGTTGCAAGACTGTCATGAAACTGGAGAGGGAAGGATGAGAATAAAGCAACTTAAAACTCTGTAAAGCTCACGGTGCTTACTGAACATCTACCTTTTTTTTTTTTAAGCAAATGCTTCGATTGCTGTAAGCCTTTGGTTAATTTTCTGAGTTCTGAAAAAGTTGATTCTGCTGATTCTTGCCAGTGTTTCTACTGCTTTTCTGGAGGAGAGGATTTTCAGAGGTCTCTACTCCACTATTCCTGATGACATCACACTTGAAAGGACCCCTGATGATGGAAGTGGATGCAGCTGAAGCTGACTGAGGGGATGCTCCCAGAGGTTTCAGTGGAGGTGCAATTTTGAAAGAGAAGCAATCTTTGGCTAGATCAGCGGTCCCATGCAGCAGGAGAGTGGGGAAGGCCTGGATGGATAGATTGGAGCTGTATTCAACCCAGCTTTCAAAGGAGAAATTTCTGAGGAGAAATGTGAACATGGTGAAAATAGTATTTTAGGAAGATTAATCCTGCAGTGGTTCCAGCAGGTGATGGAGAGCAGAAGCAAGACCAGTTGGGTAAAATTGGTAACATATTTCCCTTGTTCTTTCAGGCCAGAATATCTGGCCTGGCTTTGGTACATCTGCATATCAATAGGCCTTCTGAGGTGGAAAGAAGTATGGCTTTAGTGCATTTGCATCATTCCTCAGGGGTGGAGAGAAGTTCATCTCCATATCAGTGGGTAATTCTGTGGGCAATAGAGGGCTTATCTGTACCTGAGAGGAGGTGGGGTGGTGGTGGTGGTTTTGCTTCTGCTGGAGGAGGAAAGAGAGAAGGCCCCGAACTGGAGTTTGTAAGCAATAAATGGGTTTTAAACTTTATTTTTCCCTTTGGCTGATTTCGGTTTTTAGAGGTGTTTTGCCCCGGGATTTCCTCTCCCTGGACTTACAAATAGTCAGAAGGGAATAATTGTGTTTCTGGGAGAAGCAATACGAATAGGGTGCTAGTTTAAGGAAATTAGTAAGTTTGTTATCCATTTACTGGGGAGGGGGACACTTTCCTTCTAGGGTGTCATTGCTAACCAGACTCTGTCTTCTGGGACAGGACAGGTAGTGCACAGGAGGGACAGTTATCACACACAGCAGACACACACAAATTTCTTCAGCTATCTCCAGACATTTGAGTCTTCTCAGATGGCCAGAGAGAGAGTCAAGCTCCAGGTGATGCCAGGGTTCTTGTTTGTGAAGCCAAAGAATGAGCTTCACACTCAAGTAGAAGAGCAATGTACAGGCTTTTATTTAGAGATAAAGTGAAAGGACAGAGCTCCCAGCTCACACCAGGAGGGGACAAGAGAATCTGTAGTGGTGCGTTGTCTAGGGGGTTTTATAGGCAGTTGATGATTTTTTGAGAACATCAAAAAAAGGCTTAGGGGTGTGGACTTGTACCAACTGCCCTGTCCTCAAGGTGGGCTGTGTCGTTGTCTGTTTGCTAGGGCTGTTTACAGTGAAGTCACGGGTTATGCTGAGATACCCTTGTGGAACACTCAGACATTCCAGGCCAAGTGGCTCCTGGCCTTTTGACCTATAACTGATCTCACTGAAGATGTCTATACCTTTACCCTAGAAAATTAGTGTGACTTTGACTTTGCATAATGCTTAGCACAGAGTTTCAGTAGGGACTTCTTTGTTCATTGTTACATTGCTCTGACTGTAAATATTCTGCCCTGCTTTTCCTGGAGGCCCTCACCCTACTCTGACTACATCCACAGTCCCTGTCTCACAGGCCCTCAAACATGGGAAGACCAATCAGGCCAGACAGTGTGTCCCAAAGCACGTTCCATGGAGTTCTGGCCCCACATGTGTCTCCTCCCTGAGAGGTCTAATGAGCTGAGGAAAGCTTCCTTCTTTATTTCCTTTGAGAAGCGTCACAGCAAGTGTTAGCATTTTAAAAGGTCTGAGAAATCCTGTGATGAAGAAACTTTCAGTCTATTTAACCAGCATGACCTGCCCTTTGCTGGCCATGCAATGCTTTTTGCTGTTGACAAGGCCTCTCACAAGTTTCACCTCCTCTCTACCCTTATCTTCCTCTGGTAAGATGCAACATTCATTTCACATCGATGCTCTGAGGGCTTCAATTAGTGCAGGATTCTTGAAAAA
This sequence comes from Manis pentadactyla, assembly GCF_030020395.1. Lineage (NCBI taxonomy): Eukaryota > Metazoa > Chordata > Mammalia > Pholidota > Manidae > Manis > Manis pentadactyla. The sequence continues at coordinate 117,277,155 of NC_080021.1, read as the reverse complement.
TGGGGATTTCAGTGAAGCACATGGCCAGTCACTTAGAAAGCCCGAATGTCATAGCCATGCTCTGCTGAACTGCCCCCAAAGCTCCTGAACAGCTTACAGAGTCTTAGAAACTTGGGAGGCTCCATCTGCCATCTTCTTGGAGGCCTTGCTCTAGGTTTCTCAGTGTAAACCGGGGCAAACAGTAACAGGACCAACCTCACAGGATGGTGACGAGGTAACTTAATCTGTAAGTAAAGGGCTCGGAACAGTTCTGGTGTTCTGGCACAATGTGAGCCTTAAATGTGTTAGCAATTCTTGGCCTGAGGACATTTCTTAATGATCCGAGTTGTACTCATTATCATTAAATTACTATTATTATATAATGTTGGTGTGGACCTATCATTCAACTTTTTTTGAATAAATGGTCAAAAAGTCCGAAGTAACAAGACATGATTGTAGGATGTGTGCAAACACTCTCTGTCTTTGTCTGTCTGTCTTTCCTACACACAATACTACCTGACTCCATTACTCTGAATATATTGATTCCCCCTGATCTGTGTCTCAGGCCCTGTGGCCCAGTTACAACCCCCCTGAGGCATTAGCTCAAAAGATGAAAGAGAGAAAAGGGTCTTTCTTTGGGGAAGAGAGATGGGGGGAGGGGTGGGGCCTGCACATATACAGGATCATTGTTCAGGGAAGGTCCCGACAGTTTTATAGAAACAACACAGAGCGCTCTGGGCCAGCCTTCCCACTGAGGGATGAAGAAGACACTGGTCTCCATAAATCTCAAGTTCAAGGTGTGTGTGTCATGTGTTAGAAAATACTGTTGCACTCGACAGGAGGAAAAAGGATGTAAGTGACTGGGAAGGATGTTTCCCCTACAGGTGAATGCTGATGGGAACTGGCTGCTCCCTGCCTCCTCCAGAGGAGAGGAAGTGGACATGTCAGGTAGGGATGCGCTGTCCCCCTTCCCACCTTCCCCCCCTGCAAGAAGCTCAGAGAACCGCCTTTCCCTTTCAATGCAGGCATTGGAAGCCAGGTAAATAGCAGAGCTGGTGTTCTGCCTCTCGCCAGCTAAGGAACATTTCTGAGCAAGCTGGCAGACTCTGGAGCCCAGCCTTTCCTCCCAGGCCTGCTCTTCTGGAAGAATGAGGACAGGAGGGGAGCCAAGGAGACCAGGCCAACATTCCCAAACAGAAAACCTGTGTCTCTGACCCTTAAAGGAGTAAGACTGGGGCAGGCCAAGGTGCCACTTTGGGAACTGGGCTGCAGGGTGAGGCGTGCTGTATGTGTGGACTCAGACTGTGATTTAATGACAAATAAAGAGCCCTTAAAAGAAAATACATGCCCCCACGTTCATCTTCAGGTAATGAATGACAGAAGGAAGAGCAAAAACAACCTTCAGTGGCTTACCTTCTTCCTGGGTGGGGGAAAAGCTGCAGTTGGAATGCCTCTTCCCTGAAAGTTTCTGTTCCCTGTAACCCCTGTGCTGAGACAACTAAAGTGGCCTCATACTATGTCACCAATGCCTGGCCATCTGGACTGGAAGTCTGGCAGACCCTCGTCACTGTGCCACCAGACAGAAGGCAAGGCTGGTCCCCTGTAGGCTGTCTGACATGTCACAACAGAGAAAGGACAAGCCCAATTTAAAATGTGTCACTGTCTCCATGCCCAGGCTGGGAGGGAGAGTGCTAACTGGAGTGGGGGCATTGTGCCAGGGAGGCTCCGGAGCTGACATGCTGCCTACCAGGTGGGGGCCCTGCTCAGGGTCTTGCAGATGCTGGCTGTGCTGGCTGACTTACAGACCCAGGGTCACAGGAGCCGCCTGCTTCCCCCTGGAGGTGCCTGTGTCCACGTCATGGGGTCTCTGGCTGCAAAGTGGGGGTGAGCATGAGCTCTCAGATAACAGATGAACTGCTGGGCTGAAGGGGACTTGGAGAGAACCTCAGACTTGAGCACATACCCAGCCCCCAGTCCACACTGCCACCTGCAGTGCGTGCTCCACCCTGATTTGTGTGGCCTTTGGTTCTGTTTGAAGAAACTATCCTCTGCTGAGGCTGCTGCTGGCCTGCCAGCCCTGGCTGCCTAATGGGCAGCTGGTGGCCAGTGGCTTCTCCAGGCCTCAGCACTCGTTCAGGGGGGGCCACGCCTGTAATCTGCTTGGCTGGCCTCTGGTACACTGGCTACCTCTCAGGTTAGGGTGTAAATCTTCCGTTTGTCCTGGGAAAGCCCCCACAGGTGATCTTGGCCTCGCTGGGGAGCCACAACATGGGTTTTTAGGAACGTGGGGGCTGTCACAGAGCTCAGCTCAGTCAGAATTCCAATTCAGGGAGGCATGTGGACGCAGTTTCTTTGTGTCCAGCGGAAGATACCAAAGGCCTGTGTGAAGAAGGGGGTCACCCAGCCGGACCGACCATTTCAGCTTATCTTTCCTGAAGGGTTAGGCGTGGCAGGACAAAGCCCTGGGTCTCCCGGCACAACCTGCACTCTGCACGTTGTAACCACGCAGAAGCCTCCACTAAGTGGGGGCTGGGGCTGGATTCAATGAGCTCAAGCAGAGCTGTTATCCTAGGCTGATGGTTTCTGCCTGCTCAGTGCTGACTAATTGTCGGAGGCAGGGCTGGGCCTCTTACCACTGAGCCTGGATGGGGTGATGCACATGGAAACACCCCTCCAAGGCCCAAGCTTCAGTCGGCATCACCCCTTCTAAACAGAGCGCCCTTCATCCAAGTGCTAAATTAAATTAGGCTGCAAATAGTCACAGTCAATACCTGGTTTACTGCTCCTGATGACTGTTACTAAACGCTAATTTTCTGTGGCCAGTTCTCTTTTCAAAGCTCTCACACTTGAACTGAACCCCAGGCTGCTTTTCCTTTGTGCCGGTGTCGTCGGTGTGTTTGCGGGCAGTGCTCTGTGGAGAGCAGACTGATGAAGCTGGCACCTTGTGTGCACACACATGCTCTCTTCACTGACCAGCTGGGCAGCCAGAGAGCTAATACCCACTCCTGGGCCTCTGCCCCCAGCCCAGTTTGCATGTGTCCCCTTCTCTTGGTGCTCATAGCAGCAACCTGCCCTAATGCCTGGCTGCATCTACCACAGCTACAAGTCCCAACACTCTGACCTTGATTTCAGCTCAGCCTGCCCCAGCTTCAGACCACAGCTGCTGATATTTTCCTACCTCTGCTCCAGGGCCATGGCACAGGTCTCTCAGCTATGGCTGGATTCAGGGGCCCAGGCCTGTGTGCCTGTGTGTTTGAGTTTACAATTAACATAAAAAAAATATCCAGTAAGTGCCAGGTAGTATATTACATGTTGGGGATAGATGAAGGATAGTGGGGGCAGAGCCACTACTGCTGCTCCTGAGGCATCAGAGGCTTGGAACAAAAGAGGTGCTGTGGTCCTTCTTTGTCTGTCAGTCAGTTCATTCATCTATTTACTTGAGCTTCACCAACAGCCTTTCTGGTGCCATACACTGTACAAGGCGACTCCTGACCCCAAACGGAGTGAAACCTAGCCCCTCCTTTACAGGAACTTGCAGCCCATGGGCAGCACTAGATAGACCCTTGTGCACAGTGCAAAGAGCCACATATTATAGCAGAAATATGACAGTAAATGGGGGCATGTCCACAAAGGCCATCCACAGCAGGAAGTTCCAGTGCAGTGATTTGGCAATGACGCTGGAGCTGAGTTTTCAAGGGCAGTGCTTAATGGCGGCTGCAGAGTCTCTGCTATTTCTCCCACTGGGACATAGATGCTAACATCTGCCCTTGAATCTGGCATGGGCTAACTTGCTTGCCCTCTGGATGCAGGAGAAGTGATGTTCTGGAACTTCCAAGTTGAGATAAGAAGAAGGCCAGCAGCATTTACTTCCTTGTTCTTGGAACCTGTAAGCAGTCTATCTGGAGAGGTGACATGTTGGTGCTTGGACTGGCATTCCTAGCTGGTCCAGCCTCCCAGCCATCCCCAGCAAGGCAGCAGACATGGATGGAGCTATCCCGGACCCTCCAGACCAGCCCATCTGCTAGCTGAGCAACACTAGTGACCTCTGTTGATACCGTAAGGAATAGAAGAATCTCTCAGCTGAGCCTTGCCCAACTTCTTGATATACAAAATATAGTAAGTTCTAGGCAGTAAGATCTGCACAGTGGTGGGTGGATGTGTTCCTGTAATCATTTTCATATTAAGGAGGACAGGGAAAGTGTGCAGGTTGGCTCCCTGGTCAGAGCTGCTGTTGGGTCCTCAAACCGTGTACTCTTTAAGGAAGTTTCTCTTCACCTAGATAAGTCTTCACCACCCCCCCACACTCCCTATACCTCCAAATTCCCTACTCCCCAGTTAGGCATCTGGTACCCATTGATTAATTTTTTGATCTGTTTGAAACATGATGATTTGATGTATATTCATTTACTAACAACACTTATTCAATAGCTCCCATGCTATTGAAGGGTCAAAGTGTATAAGGGAATAATTTGAGCATGATGTGAATTTTGATTTTGCTTTGTGTAATTCCACCCTCTCCCCCACCCCCACCCCCACAAAACTAGGCAAATGCAGAAGCCTGACTTCAGGTATACCTCATACACCTACCAGCTACCAGCCACACCCACCCACATCTGGTGTTACCACTTTCCATCCAAGTACAGATAACCCTCCTCCTCCACTTACAGTAACTCACACCCCATCACCCTCCTCTTCAGGCAAACTTTAGGTCTTGTTCAAAGTAAAGCATCAGATTTATTTGTAGTAGTTATGGTTTTCTTAACCATTGAACATGTGTAAAAAAGTGTTTCCATTTTTATTAGGTCCTTATCTTATGAGTCACTGATGAAGTTTTTGGGTGTTGTGCTCCCAACCCCATTTTCTCTATAAGCCCTTAGGTTTTTATCCTGTGATTTTGTATAGAATGGTGGTTTTTAGGAACACATACATCATATTGTGGCAGAAGTGGCTATACCATTATTTTCATTTTAAAGATGAAGAAACTGAGATTTTTAAAAGGCTGGCCCAAGCTCATAAGTGTAGGACCCGAAAGTCAAATTCCTGGTTGAGAAACTAGACTTTGCTGGCCCTTTTCCATTCCCTCTGAGCTCAAAGGCTGAACCACAGCACCGTGTAGCTTCTCAGCATGTGGACAGAAGAGGCCGAGGGGAGGAAGAGCAAGGCACCATCCCCAGGTCTTGGAGCTCTGGGCTCCCCCTCATGCAGGCTTTCCAATCCAGCCCCTCTCCTGGGACACTGGCCCAGCGGCCCACCCAGTCAAATCCTTTCCACCCCTCTGTCCTCTTCCTGCAAGGCTTGAAGGCCTGGTAGCCACTCACTCTCCACGATCCCCTTAGTGTGAGTGCAGGTCCTGGCACCTGACTGGCCTCATAAATGTTTCTGGAGTTGGACTGACTTGAACAGGAGGCTTGGCTGCAGGAGCCAACCTCCTTGGGAGGCATGGACAAAGGCCTGGAGGCCGGCGGCAGCCTCTACAATACACTCAACGCAAAGCAAACTGCTGCCCTGTGACATTCCAGGCACAATGGGAACCCTGCCCTGCATCTGTGGTCAGAAACCAGGGGAGACAGTGCCCTGCTACCAGAAAAGGACAATTCATAAGAACCTGTGACCGCCCTAGAGGTGACAGTCAGCCACATGCCCTTCCCAGCATGCATGGCTGCTTTTATTCGCCCTCCTTAACGGGCCTGCCAGAGCTCATCTGTGCTTCACAGCTGCTCCCTCAGTTCTCAGCCTCCGGGAGCCTCCCGCCCCCTGCTACCTGCAGGATTCTTTGTCTCTTCAGAACTCAGTGCCCAGCAGTTCCCGTGTGCCTTTGGTAAATTAGTTGTGTCCACTTGATGATGAGGCTCTAGCCATCATCTGCTGCTATGACTGACCTTCTCAAGCACAGGCAGATCCCAGCTTTGGAATGAAGTGTGTTTCAAGGTCAGTTGTCAGTGGGCCTGTTGGAGTCAGCACAAGTGCTCCCGTAGACGTGTTGCAGTGGCTCTGGGCCTCTGGGTCAACTCATAGCAGCCTGTTAACCCATAATGCACCAGACCATTGCACAGTCCAAGTGCTGCGGGTGGGGAGGTCAGGCAGGAGGGAGGGAAAGGCAGAAAAGGTTTGCTTCTTTCTGAGCACAAGGCCAGCTGACAGAACAAAACCCCAAACATAAATGGGTTGAATGTCTGTGCCTCCCCTTCTCTCCCATCTGTTGCTGTTTCTTTCCTCAGCTGTCACCCTCCCTGGGCTTTATGCCTGCCCCATCTAGGTGTGTCTGTTCTCCAGAATACTTCCTAGAGTTGTCTCCTCAAAACCTGCCTATCCTCATGAGAATTCTCCTTTTCTCCCTGGGCATTGTCTAAGCAAGATATTAGGAGCAAAGCTAATAAGTGTGCCTTCCCAAGAAGGGGGATAGCAGAGAGTCGAGTCCAGCAGATCTGAGTTCAAGTCCAACAAGAGTGGCTGGTGGCATTGGGTGAGTCTCCCCTCCTGCTGATGATGATGAGAGTCAGCAGAGTGAGGTGACCGGCTGTGAGACGGCCTGTGTGCACCAACTGCCTGCCCAGGTGGGGTGTCTTAAGAGGTCAGGGACATTTGCTCCTATTAGTGGACAAGGGTCAGCACCCAGCCTTGCAGTTACCCCTCTAGTGTGGAATCACCCAAGCTTCTTTGAGATTTTTTCAGCTTCTGTTTCTTCAAATATTGCTTCTTCTCTATTTTCTCCTATCAATCTAGGACTCGAATTTCTTGTATTTTAGACATTTTCATTATGTCCTATATGTCTGGTAAGCTTGAAAAATAATCTTTTCTCCCCTTATAGCTTCATTCTAGGTATTTTTATTCATTTCTCTCCCAAGTCAATAAACCTGCTTTCTGCTGTGTGTTATCATTGTTTAATCTAGTGCATTCTTAATTTCTATCTTTGCATTTAACAGTTCTAGGAGCTCCATTTGATTCTTTATTGTAGATTCCAGTTGTCTGGTAAAATTATCCATTTTTTCCATTATTTTCTTGAACTGTTGATCATGGCTATTTCACATTCCATGTCTGTTGATTCTAACATCTAAATCACCTCAGTTTGTTTCTATTTTCTGTTTTATCTCTTTCTACTACCTCCATTTTTTCCATTTGTTGCTGTCTCCTGATATGTCCGATAACTTTTTAAGTGAATGTTGGACATTGTATATGAAAATATTTTGGTTGACACACATTGTTTCAAAAGCTTGTACCAACACTAAAGTTTGGGAGATTTCACAAAAAATATCAGACTTCCACTTCTGTTGAAAAATTGGAAGATATGCCAACAGTAGTCTTTCTTTTCTGCCTGCAAATCTACCAGAGTTCATTTTCTCATCCTCTTCATGTCAGTGTGTGTTCTCTAGTTCCCCAGAGCCTTTCTTATTCATACAATGCATGCTTTTGACCAGGCCACTTTACCTCATTTCCATCACCTGCCTGACTACTGTAGGCAGGTGTTTGAAACCCCCATTGTAGAGGAAACTCAACTCTTAGACAAAAGCATGGCAACCCCATGGCCTTACCTCCCCTCCCTTTCTAGTGAGAACTGCCCACCCAGAGCTTGTGCCGCCAAGACGTCTATGTTTTGTGCCATGTTACTCCTCCTGGGACTGAGCAGTTTGGGCTGACGACTAATCTCAGGGACATCAATTCACAGGCAGACAGTAACACATAATTGGGCCTGGCATGGAGAAAGTGCTGAGCCAATCAAATTTTCTCTCTCAGCTCTTAAAACTAAGAAACACAGTGTGAACCAGCAAGTTTGCAATAGCTTTGATACTAAGGAGAACCTGGAAAAGTCATGAAGGATTTTGCTCATCAAAGTCATGAGCAATTTGAAAGTTTGGGGCAATTAAAAGGAGAAGTTCATTTTTAGAGGGATGAAGGGAGCATGTGAACACAGAGGCAGATTTACCCTGAGAAAGTATGTGGCCTGTGAGAGACAAACCAAGTCACTGGGCCCCAGAGCTGTCTTAGTTCCTTGTAATTTTTAGCTTCAGACCTAGTTCATTTTTTTTTTTTACAATAATCTCCAGTTTCTTGAGCTAAGTTGAGTGTTCCCTTCTTACTGCTTTCAAGATAAGCTAATCGGAGCCACTCTTAAGGCATCTGCTAACTTGAAAGTCTGTGGTTCTACAAATTGGGTTTTAGGGCTTATCTCCATGATTTGACTCCCCACCCTGTAGACAGATAACAGATGCAGTAGGAATCCACCTCTAAAATGGTTTTCTCTTCTTTTACTTCTGCAACAAAGGTATGCATCTAATTTTCAAGTCATAAATGTGTAAGCATCTTTAGATCTAATTTTATCACATTATCATATTCCCAACAAGAAAAAAATTCATGTAGGTAAACCTACTTGCTTTCTTATATACATCTGTCAGCCCTAATCAGACAAACCCCACTTAAGTGATAGAAAACTATTCAGATGTTGTCATCACTCTTGTGAACCTGAAGAATATTTAACTTGTTGATTAAGTACTTAACATTACAAATGAATGCAAAACTGACTATCAGTTCCAGTGTGATTATTTTGGAAATGCTGTACGTTTTCGGTTGCTGTGATAATGGACAGCCTTTGTGATATTGAAGGCTGCCTCCTTGTAACAGCCTTTTTGAGGAGTTGCTCTGCATGCTCGAAGGAGAAGAAAAAAAAGATGCACATCATAACTCATCATAAAGTCGCTGATTTGTCTTTTTTAAGCAACTGTTGTTGAAATAAGATGACAAAGAACTTCAGGCTGCAGCTGCCCCCGTGAAGGGAGGTGAAGAAGTATAAAGAAAATTCGTCACTGGGGAAAGCTGCCAGCTATGATGGCGTCTCCCTGGCACCAGCCAAACAATCTGAAACCTGTCTCTGAACAGTCACATAGATTGGGGGACACACAGAGACAAAACAGCTGGGTAATCGACTGAACTTTCCACTTTGCAGCCAAGTATTTTGGCGTCATGGAGATTAAGACTTGACAGATCTCACTGGAAAATTGTTCAGTCCTTTGCCACACTGTTTTTATAGACGTTAGTTTAGCCTTACTGGGGGAAAAAAAATCCACACCTGCTTAATCATTTCAAAAGCCATAGATACAGGGCATTTTTTACAGATTTGTAAAACAAGCAGTTGTTTCCTTTCCCCCCATTTTTGCTAGAATTTCAAAGATTTCCTTTGCTGGAAAAAGCTATTAGCAATTTCTAGTTACAAAGACAAATTGACAAGAAAAAATGGCAGAGAGAGGAAGTTTAATTTTTCTCTTTTAAAGTTTACTTTGAAGTCACACACAGTAAAATGCAGTAAAATTCGTTCTTTGTGGTGGACAGTTCTATAGATTTTGACAAATAAACAGTACAGCATACCCATCAACACAATCTACAGGGGAGAGTTTCAGCAGCCTCAAAATTTTCTTTGTAGTCACCCCTTCCCTCCACCCCTTCCTCTTGCAGCCATTCATCTGTCCTCTGTCTTTATAGTTTTGGCTTTTCCAGAATATTCTATAAGAGGAATCACACAGTGTCTAATCTTTTAGTTTAATTAATAATTTAACGGATTAACTTACTTTTGCTAAAGTCTTCACAGATGTAATGTTCTGTACAGAGTGGAGAAAATCAGGAGACATATTTTGGGGTGGTGGGATCTTAGATGACATGGAGGAAGTGGGGAAGTGGCTGTGCTCATCGCTGGACTTGTTTTCGTCTGTACAGAGAATGTATATCAAAGGTGGTTCGGTGTGGGCACCAAGGTTTGGGCATTCAAACTTAGCCTCTGTACAACGCTCGAAGGAAGAATTAGAACTCTAAGCCCTCGGATACCTTTAACCAGCTTAGGGATCTGACCCAGGGCTGGGTAATTAACACGAGTAATTAGCTCCTGTTTAGTTAAGAGACAGTCGAGGTGTGTGCAGCGTCAGGCTCGTGGAGAAAAGCGCAAATTAACTCTGCGTTGTGCTCCTGAGCAGCCACCTTTATTATGCTTTATCAACACAGCAGCTGGATTAGCCCTGCGTTCAGTTTGCTTTCCCTCATAACTATAATTGCCTTCTGAACAATGGCATGTGTCAGCTTGATCCTCCTTACTGGGGGAACATGATTTGTTTGTACAAGGAAGTCTGCTGGCAGGAGGGGCAGCTGGCTAGGCTAATATTTGGATCTTGAGAATTGATATTAAGTTTTAAGAATCATTCGATGTGCTTTACTAGAGGTTCGTGGAAGGCTCACTCTAGGTCAGGCCCCAGGCGGGAGGCAGCCAGCCCACAAACACATACGGCAGCCCTGATGTTCAGATGAGGAAATCTGTGTGCTGGGGCTGCCCTGCCCCGGCTCTCAGCTCCACACCATCTAGTCCTCCCGGAGCTTTAAGGCCCCACAGGATGGCGCTGCAGGGGCTGAGCCCTCCGGAGGTGGTGATGTACCACAGGGGTCACGCTATGCGGTGTCCAAACCCACGTTCCCGGGAAACCTTGTGAGAGCTTCACAACCACCCTGTGAAGCCGACTGAGAGCAGGAAAGTCAGTCACTGGAACTCCCTGGAGCCCCTTTTAAAGGGTGGCTCTCCAGCCTCTCCATGGGCGTCTCCAGCCGCAGTTGGCAAGAGGTCTGGGAAAGACTGACTATCCTGACAAATAAGGGGGCGCCGTAACTCAGACTCTCTGGAGGAGGCCTTGATCCCTCATAGCTGGAGCAGTGAGCGCCGCCTGTGAGCTGCTGGGAAGGGGCTGTCCTGCCACCCCAGCGAGTCCCCCTGGTGGAAAGTGAGAGTGCAAGATGAGAAAGTATGAGAAACGGGAACAGTCTGTTCTGTGCAACTTGATAAAGGGAAACTCAGGGACACGGCATGGGGAAGCCAGCAGGTGAGTGCTCACACCCACCACTCCTCCTCCTTAATAAGATCCTGCAGTTAAAGCTAATCAACTGAAGACTGATCCCAAAGCCTTTGGGCCCTAGGCAATTCTAAGTCATGCCCTTAGTCGACTTCATAGGGTAGGTGTGAAGCTCTTGGAAGGTTACCTGGGAGGATGGGTTTGGACAGTGCATAGCATGTGACCCACATGGTGGTATCAGATGCCACTTTGTGAGGCAGGGCCGTAAAGCTCTCAGAGGAGGAGAGGCTGGAGGAGCCCCCACTCCCACCAGAAGGAAGGTAGGGAAACCTTGCAATTCATACTGCTTTGGCTGCTTTACTACTACCCCGTAGGAAGAGGAAAGAGTTTCTGCCTCCCCAGCAACAGCTCAGCCAATGAGAGACTGTCACAACACAGCCAAATGAGCAGCCTCGACACTCCCATTTTCCTCCAGTGGACTTTTTGCTTAGGAGAGTCCACCCCACACCCAATTTCTCTATAAAAGAGCACTCCTCTGCCTTATTCTTCAGGCAGTCCTGTGGTTTTGCAATAGCTTACTTGTCCCAAATTGCAATTCTCTGCTGTTCCTGAATAAACCTACTTTTGCTGGAAAAAAATAACTGATGGTTTAGTTTTTGATTAGCAGTTCTTTGGAAGTGTTTGCTGGGGAACAAAACCATAGCTGTGTCAAACAACTTGGTGACATAGGTCCTTAAGATACACGCATCCCATAGAGTCATATCCTTGTAGGAATGGTGGAAGTAACTTGGCAGGAGATGGGCACCACAGACTCTGGAGTCAGGGAAATGTGGGCTCAATTTCCAACTTTCACTTACTCTCTGTGTGGTGATGAAGCAAGTTTCTTAACTTCTGTGGGCTTCAGTCTTCCCACCAGTAAAATGGAGAATATTATTACTGCCCTCATAGGGTTATTGTGATTAAAAAATACATACCACACAGATAACGCTAATCAACAGAAGACTATTTGACCCCAAAATCCATGCTCCTAGGCTCCAGGCAGATACATATACTTTTGTATATGTGTAATAGATATATGATTGTACGTGTATGCACGCACACATGTATTTCCATTACAGTGAGCTCAGCTGGGAAAGAAATCCATTTAAGCTTTTCTCAATTCTGAGGGTCTCACAGTAGAGCTAATAGGTTGAATGTGGACATGTAAGGCCTTTTAAGAACTGCTAATAAATATTTGGAGTACAAGATAGCATCTTGGCTTAATTGCAGATTCCACCTTACTAGGGCCGATAGGTGGTCTGTTGCAGCCTTGTGATTAAATGGTTTCTACCAAACCTTAGGCAGCCAGCGGTGAGCATATAGTTATCTGGACTGAGTATAAAAGACTGATTATGGAGGGATTATGTGCCAGAGTACCAGCCAGCTATTATCTAGTGGGTTTATTTATGGTTAGTCAAGTGAGAAGCATCCTTTATGTGGTTTTATGTAGATAATATGGTGTTATCAGGCATGGTTTGGGCGCTTCACTTCCCACTGGGACACTATTATAAAGCAATATAGCAACAAATAACTAACAACATAACCCCTACGACTGTGGGCTTTCAATACTTGTTTATAAGAAAGCTGCCAAGTGCTCATTAAAAAAACAACATTAAAAATTACCTAAGTAATATGTGTTTATTGTAGAAAAGTGGGAAAATACAGTTAAGTAAAGAAGAACAGAAGAGAGTCACTTTTAAGCCCCCCTTCCTCTCCTCTGCAACATAACCGTTGTTAACATTTTGGTGTGTATCACTTCAGGATCTTTTAGATGCATGCACACACACACCATGTGTATATACATATGCATATGCCTATTTATAGAAATGGGATTGCTCTATACACATAGTTTTATAACCTGAATTCTTCCCATACTATCTTATGAACATTTTCCAAATTATGAAATCTTTAGGGCACTGTATCTCTTTATAGAGGGAGTAGTTGCAACATTAGACATTTACAGTGTCCCTACAAAGTGCAGCCCTCCAGAGGTCTGGCCCCTGGGCTCACCCCTCAGGTGCATTGTGATTTCAGAGAGTGTGAATAGGCTCTGGTGACCCCACATGCAAGAAATCAGCTTTCCTAGAGCTCAAGTAAGACCCAGAGTCATTGTGGCTTCTTCAGAAATATGAATTGGAATAACAAATGCCTCCTGACATCTCAGCCAGCGAGGACCCTTTGCTGTGTGTGTACATTTGCAACCCAAATAAGGTATCAAAAACAGAGGAGAGAATGGGAGACCGAGGCTGGGAGGCTGGGAGGCTGGGAGGCTGGGAAATGCTTCCTTGTCACTTGTTTGGCAGTGAAATGGATCTGCCCACCATCTTCTTACCTCTGTTGCACCATAACCTTGCGGTGCATTTCCCTCTGAGGCCTTGTGGCAGCCAGACCTCCAGCCTGCAGATAAAAGATGCCATCTCGTTTCACCAGCAAATGCTATATTCCTCTGTTCCTAAGAGCTTTCATGTTAGCTGGGATCAGTGAGTCTTGGTGTCCTGAATCTGACACGAACTAATCCTCAAGGCTCAGAGAAAAGAGTTTTGATGTCATTTCAACATGATATTAATAGCATTAATCATGATTTATTAACCAGCAAAAGCTAGGGATTTCAAAAGTTACTAACAAGTATGGAGGGGCTATTTCTGAGATGTGGGGTGCTTGCCTGATTCCAGGCAAGGGGGTCTGACCTCCTAGGTGGCTGGGCAGGTTGAGCCCCCCTGGACACCCCTGTTGTGTGGTGCCATCTCTCTTGTGTGCTCAGGACTCTTGGTGACAGGTGATACTAGAACTAGCTGAGGCTTACGTGGGAAAGACTATTTTGGTAACTCCATGTATCAAGACCAGAGGAAGGGCAGTGGGCACTGGTGGGCTCTAGGAGGCCTTGGGGGCCATGGACTATGCCTGCTGCCTCTCTGTTGTCTCTACTGCTCTCTGAAGGCCTATTTCATTCTCTGTTCGAGAGTGTTTCTGTAGTTTCTGCCAAACAAGGCCTTGGCAGTGGGTGGGGGCCTGGCTGCCTGATGAGGGTGCATACCTGCTCCTGTGCCCCTGGTTGAGAAGAGTAACCTCAATGCTGGCAGCCCTTCTGTGGCCTCATGGATGGAGTTTAGGGTGGGTTCATCAAAAGGTGGGAAGTGTGTTTCTCCAAAAATGTAGGTAGAGTAAAACCAATAGATATACTCAAGCCTTCCCGCCCAGTTTTATTTTTCAGTTCTTTCAGACACAGCCGTGCACATGCTGGTGTCTCTTCAGTCCTCTTTGTCCTCTGTCCACTTCTATTCATGTACTTTTGTTCACACTGGCTCCTAGGCACAAATTCCTCCTCTTCTCTCTATTTATCCAAATACTACCATTGACCAGGGCCTAGATCTCATCAGGAAGCAATCCGCCACCTATCCCAGCCCGTTTGCACCTCCTTTCCTCAAACATGTAATGGTAAATGTCTCGTGTTCTGTGCCCTCTCCTGTTCACTGGGCTGAGTCTGATCTCCAGAGCCCTCCTGGGGCCCCTGCCAGGAGAAGTGACCACCCATTCTGTCTCTGCCTCCTTGTTTCCTTGGGTGAGAAAGTTGCCTGGAGAGCTTTAACCCATTTCACTCTGGCTTTGTTCTCTTTCTCTTAGTGGCATCCACATGACCCAATGGGCACTTTTTAGTTTTTACCATACTTGACCTTTCAGAAATATTCAACTCAGCTGATCATTTTTCATTCTTCTTTTGGGTTTCATGACACCGAGCTTCCCCTGTTTTTCCCCACTTTAGATACTCCTATACAGTTTTTCTTTTTTTTTACATACAATAAAAAAAAGCACAAATCTTAGTGCATAGCTCAGTGAATTATGCCGTGTGTATACAGTCAAGTAACCATTGCCCAGATCAAGATACCAAACATTCTCACTAATTCTTTCTCCCTTCACCTTTCGTCAATCTCTCGTCTCCCCTCTGGCAACCACCAGTCTGTTCTGTGTTTCTGAGTCTATTTCTATTTGTTTTGTTTTTTTTAGATTCCATAAAAAAATAGAAGTAAAGTAAAATCATACAGTATGTGTCTTTCTCTGTCTGACTTATTTCAGTTAGCATAATACCCTCTAGGTTCATCCACATTGTCATAGATGGTAAGAGTTCCTTCTTTTTTATGGTTGAGTAATATTCCATTGCATACATATACTACAAGTTCTTTATCCATTCATCTATCAATGAATATTTAGGTGGCTTCCATGTTCTGGCTACTGAAAATAACACTGTGATAAACATAGGAGTGTTTCAAATAGTCTTTGGATTACCTTCTTCTACCTGACCACGTTCCTGCCCTCTTTCTTCCTACAGTCTCTCCCCACATATTAACCATTTTATAGACCAATTATATTTATACCTTCTACTACATTTATACCTTCATCTAGCTCTTCTGAACTCCAGATGTATATATCCTATAGTCCATTTGACCTCTCTGCTTATATGTCTTATAGGGATATCAAAGTTGACATGTCCAAAATGAATGAATTTCCCCCAGAAGTTAGGTTCTTCTCTAGGGTTCCCTGAGTAAGTGGTACCTTCATATACCCAGTTTCTTTTGCCAAAGTGGACCTTGACATTTCCCTTCCCACACATTCCCCATCCATCACCAAATTTCAGCTCTAAAACATACAAAGGCATCTATTTCTATCTCCATCTACACTACAACCCCTCTTACCTGGACTAACCTCCTCACTCAATTTGTGTTCCCTTCCAAGTCACCCTAACTCTTTCTCACCCTGTAGCCAGGGATGTTTTCATATAATTCTTCTGCTCCAACATTTTGATGGAGAGTCATTGCTCTTAGAAGAAAATCCAAAATCCAAACCCTGTTTTATTCAGGTCACATTAGGCCTGCTTTCTTCTCCAGCCTTATTTTCACACCAGCTTCCTGCTGACATTCCCAGACACACTGACAATCTTTGTTCCTTACGCCTCTGAGTGGCTGTGGTCTCAGGCCCTCCCACAGACATTCCCCTACATCCACTGTCTGGAACTTTCTGTGCTTCATTCTTTGCCTGTGTCCTTAGGGTCACAGCTTAGGTCGCTCCTAGGAGAAGCCGTCCCTGCCTTCCCCAAACTAAATAGAGACTGTGTATGCTACTCGGCCACAGCACTTTTTCTATATAACACGTATTACCATTTTCATTATATGTTACCTGTGTGATTATTTGTCTATGCCCAATTAAATGGTCTGCTTCATGAGGGCAGGGGCTCTGTCTTGTTTAGGAACAGTGTGGACTCAGTAAAAAAGTATTGAATGAAGGAATAAATAAATAAACATAACTAGATTTTAATATTCCCACAGGACAGAGTGGTTTTTCATTCTTTTCACCCCCAGCCAATAGTTAATAAATATTTGTTGACCTCAATACTGTACTGTGAAAAAAACCCCAAGAATTACAGCAACTCTGTCAAGCAAGAGAGTTACAGCATTATAAATCTATCTGACAGAATGAAAATTATGTGCCCTAATGTAATTAGTTGTGGCAAATGAGAGATAGGTTATACCCACAGGATCCCTGC
This sequence comes from Manis pentadactyla, assembly GCF_030020395.1. Lineage (NCBI taxonomy): Eukaryota > Metazoa > Chordata > Mammalia > Pholidota > Manidae > Manis > Manis pentadactyla. Next base: position 117,260,784 of record NC_080021.1, on the reverse strand, counting down.
ATTTGTGAAATAGCAAAGTGCTTAATAATGTAATTTTATTATATTTTGAAACAGCACATGAATTGAACACACATCTGGATATTTCGCATTGTGGAGACAAAAACATCTGCATTATTGGCAAAATACTTCCACTTAACTAATATGTTTTGGGACTGTATAAATAGTCACAGATTACTCTGAAATTATATTTCTTGGGAGGTGGCCACATGAATAAATGGGGGATATTTCTAGTTCCAGAAAGATGGTGGACTAAGAAACTTGGAATCTCTCCTGCTACAAATGTGAAAATTCTGGATGCATATAACCCTTGAAAATTGCATAGCTGAGGTCATGAGTATCTGAAATGAGGAGGAGACCAAATATCAGGGCTGTGTGTTCATGAACTTATTTCTGGTCCCAGTACACCTCAGGGCTTGGGTCTGACCACCCATTTGGAGAAAGGAGATGAGGTCTTGGAATCCTGAGAAGCATAAATCAGGACTTTTGAAGAGCAGAACTCTCAGTGGGAGGGGGAATTAGAAGGAATCTGTCTCTTGGCACATGGAGGGGACAAGGACGCTGCCTCAGCTTGAGTTTAGGGAAACAGTCTTCCAAGAGAAAATTAAGCTCTGGCCTTGCCCTTGGGCTCTGGGTCCAAAACATGCCTGTAATCCACTCAAAAAACATGACATATCTCTACAAAGCCCAGGCAACTCCTAGCAGAGAAATAACTGTAATATTCTGTCCCAAAGTGGACACCCCTGGAAAGCCTGCAATCCTGAATCACCCTGAAATGACTCTCCAAACACAGGCTTCACTATATTTTCTCAGAAAATAAGCCCCATTACCAATGAGCTCATGAGTTTAAAAAATTAGAAAACATACAATGGAATAATTCACTATGAGCAAGGGTCAGAAGACACAGCAAACAGGAAGATGGAAGTCCCATGAACCTGAGATAACAGAAGCACAACCAGAGAGGGAAAAACATAGGCTAAGAATGCTTTAAAACCTAAGAGAAGGAATCCAGCTCTGGAGGGAAGTCCAAGATACTATAAATAAAGAAAAGAAGGTTTGAAAAATAAGTAAATAGAAATGATAGACTCACTGAATGAAAAATTCAGTGGGATGGATTACACAACATGTCAGTATGCTGAAGGAGAGAATTATTGAACTAAAGGTTCGAGGATATTATCGAAAATACAGCAGAGATGACATGAAAAATGAAAGAGAGTTTAAGATAATGAAAAAGTCCAATACAAATGCATTAAGAGCCCCAAAGGAAATAATAGAAGGTTTTAGAGGAAATATTTGAAGGTAAATGAGTGATGATTTTGAACTGGTTAGTCATGAACTCTCAAATGGAAGAATCCTAAGGAATCCCAAGCTGGGTAGGTATTCACAAAAATCACAACTAGGTACATCCTGCTGGAACTATTTAAACACTAAATGAAAAGAGAAATTCTGCAAAGCAGAGGGATAAGAGGTCACATACAAAGTAACAAGGATTAGAATGGTAGAACATTTCTCTGTACCAACAGTAGAGATCCAGAGAGAATAGAATAAATACCTTGTGAAGTTAGAGTGTTAATCAAGAGTGAGGGCAAAAATACAGTTGAGTTAACAAGTCATGTAGAGAATTTGCTGCTCACAGACCTTCATTAAAAGAATTACCAAATATGAATCTAAGAAAGAAGGAAATAGATGGTTGAAGGGGGTTATAAAAAGCAACTTTAGAAAATAAATCAGAAAACTTGTGGGCAGATCTAAACAATCATTGACTGAAAGGAGAACAGTAATAATGATTTACCTGGGGCTTTAACAACATGAATCGAAATAGTAAGCCATATGAATAGGTACGATGGGATAGGAATGTAACCGTTAAGGGATTTTAAGATTCTTGTGTTGTTCCACTGGAGGTGAAAAGCTATCAGTTAACTTCAGATTTGCTAAATCAATATGACTGCTAAAAATTACAGAGTAAATACCAAAACAGTAAAATTAGAATACATAACTTCTAAACCATTGTTGGAGAGGAAGGCAAAAAATGGAAATCTGATTAGTCCAAGAGAAAGCTGGCAAAGAGATTAAAGAAACAAGGACAGGTCATTGTAAATAGAAGGTAGGAAATAACAGTGAAAATAATCTAAATATATCAATCTAAAGTAATCACAACACATTTAAATGAATTAAATACCAGGTTATTTTTCATTTTTCATTCATTTAAGCCCATTATCTTTGTTTCTTTTTAATCACTTTCTGAGGCATAAATAACTTGCAGTTAACCAATTTAAAAAGTATACACTTTGATGAATTTCAAATACCGCAACCACCAAATCACAAAACAGAACATGACCATCACTTCTACAATTTACCTCATGCCCCTTCTCAGTCAATACTATCCTTCTACCCTATCCACCCTGCTAACCATTGATCTGCTTACAGTAACCATAGTTTGACTTTTCTAGAATTTCATATAAATGGAATCCTACAGAATGAACTCTCTCTTTTTTTGGGTGGGGGCAGGCTTCTTCTTTCACATAGCGTAATGTTTTTTGAGATTTATCCTTGTCATTGTGTGTATCATTAGTTCATTCCTTTTTTATTGATGAGTATTCTGTTTTCCTTACCCATTTACCAGTTGATGAACATTAGATTTTTTCCAAGTTATAGCTATTTTGGCTAAAGCTGCAATGAACATTACAAAGTCTTTGTGTGAACATATGTTTTCATTTCTAGTGGGCAAACATCTAGGAATGATACTGCTGGCTTGCACGGTAAGTTTATGTTTAATTTACAATAAACGGCCAAACTGTTTTCCAAAGTGGTTGCACCGTTTTGAATTTCCACCAGTGATGTCTGAGAGTTCCAGCTGTTCCACGTCTTCACCACCTGGTGAGGATTTAGTAGCTTAAACCACACAAGTTTTTTAGATCAGAAGTCTTCTTGGACTGAAAATTAAAGTGCTGGCAGGCTTGCATCCTTTTCTGAACGCCAAGGGAAGGACCCATTTTTGTGCTTACTTGCTGCTCATTTTCTTGCTGGTTGTAAATTGATGTGCATTCCCAGTTTCTCTTCTGGCCCCCTTCCTCCATCTTAAAAGCTATCAAGGGAGAGCATCCTTGTCACATCGCGTCTCTTTAACTCGTCTTCTATTATTACATCTCTGACCACAACAGGAAAAGGTTCTCCACTTCTAAAGATTCATGTGGTTAAGTTGGGTCCTCCTAGAAGATCCAGAATAATTTCCCCATCTTAACATCTGCACTCTTAATTGCATCTGCAAAGACCCAATTTTGCTATATGAGGTGACATAGTCACAGATCCAGAAATTAGAGCATGGACATCTTTGGGGGCCAATTAGTCTGCCTGCTATAGTTGTGCTCAGTCCAGAGCAAATAAATGTTTTATAAATATTTTTCCCAGTCTGTGGTTTGCCTCTTAATATTTTTTTAACACTGTCTTCTGAAAACCAAAAGTTTATGATGTCCAGTTTTTTCAAGTATTTCTTTTATGGTTCCACTTACGGTATTCTACCTAGGAAGTCTTAGACTAACTCAAGGTCATAAACATTTTGACCCATTTTTTCTTCTAGAATTTTTGTAGTTCTGGGTCTACATTTCAGTCTGTGATCCACTTCAAGTTAATTTTTGTGTAAGGTGTAAGGTTAAAGTTAAGTTTCATTTTCTTGGATATGGGTATCCAATTGTTTCAGCACAACCTGTTGAAAGCACTGTTTTTTCCATTGAATTACTTTGGTGCTTTTGTCTTAAATTAATTGACCATATATGTGTGAGTCTATTTGGGAAGTTCTTAATCATTTCATTAATATGTATCAGTCTATCTTTTAATACCCCACTATCTTGTGTACTATACTTTGTAGTAAGTCTTTAAGTCAGGTGGTATAATTTCTCCAAACTGTTTCTTTTTCAAAATTGTTATGGCCAGTCTAGGTCCTTTGCCTGTCCATATACATATTCAAATCAACTTATAAATTTCTACAAAAAACATCTTCTATGATTTTATTAGAATTGCCTTGAATTCACAGGTAAATTCACACGGAACTGACATTTTAACACTATTGGAGTCTTCTGATCCATGAACATGACTTATCTTGCTCTTTATTTGGGTCATTTTTTATTTCTCTTGGCAATGCTTTTACAGTTTTTGCTGCAGTGGTCTTGAAAATATTTTGTTAAATCTCTCCCTAAGTACTTCATACATTTTGATGCCACTGTAAATGGTATTATTTTTCAAATTCAGTTTCCAACTGTTAGTTCCTGTATTTTGTATGTTGACCTTTAATCCTGACACCTTGCTAAAATTATTATTTCCAGCAGTTTTTTTGAAGATTCTTTAGGTTTTACATATTGTCCAAATGCATTTTATTTCTTTTTGTTGCTTAATTTCCTTAGATAGGTATTCAAATATACTACTGAACAGAGGTAATACGAGTGAACATTCTTGTTTTCTTCTCAATATTAAGGCTAAAGGATTCAGGCATTCACCAATAAATGTACTTTCAGTTGTAGGTTTTCATATATGCCCCTCATCAAGTAGATAAAGCTTGTGTAGTACTAGTACTGCTATTTATATTATATTTATAGTACTATGAGTACTATGTCTTCCTTTAAAATGTGGTAGAATTCACCAGTGAAGCCATCTGGACCTGGATTTTAATTTTTGTGAGGAGGGTTATGCCCCATATTCACTTCAAAATAAATATTTGGCTGTTCTGATTCTATCTGGTTATATAGTGAGCTATGGCAATATAGCAATATTCCAAGTAATTTGTCTATTTCATTTAAGTTGTCTTATATATTGGCATAAAATTGTTCATAATATTTTCTTATTATCCCATTAATGCTGCTGGATCTGTAATGATGGTTCTTCTTTCATTCATAACATTGGTAATTTTTTTTTCCTGATCAGTTTGGCTAAATGCTTATTAGTTTATTGATCTTTTCAAATAACCAGCTTTGGGTTTCATTGATTTTCTTAATTCTTTTAAAACTTCTTTTCATTTCTATTTCACTGATGTCTGTCCTTTTTGTTTTTTTTTCAGAAGATATTTTTGTCATTTATTGAACTTACTAGGCAATTTAGTGAATCTTACCACGGTACATTTTTTTATTTTGTTATCATTAATCTACAATTACATGAGGAACATTATGTTTACTAGGCTCTCCCCTTCACCAAGTTCTCCCAACATACCCCATTACAGTCACTGTCCATCAGCATAGTAAGATGCTGTAGAGTCACTACTTCTCTTCTCTGTGTTGCACAGACCTCCCCATGCCTCGCCCCACATTATACATGCTAATCGTAATGTCCCCTTTCTTTTTCCACCCCCTTATCCATCCCTTCTCACCCATCCTCCCCAGTCCCTTTTCCTTTGGTAATGGTTAGTCCATTCTTGGGTTCCGTGAGTCTGCTGCTGTTTTGTTCCTTCAGTTTTTTCTTTGTTCTCATACTCCACATATGAGTGAAATCATTTGGTACTTGTCTTTCTCCACCTGGCTTATTTCACTGAGCATAATACCCTCTAGCTCCATCCATGTTGTTGTAAATGGTAGGATTTGTTTTCTTCTTATGGCTGAATAATATTCCATTGTGTATATGTACCACCTCTTCTTTATCCATTCATCTACTGACGGACACTTAGGTTGCTTCCATTTCTTGGCTATTGTGAATAGTGCTGTGATAAACATAGGGGTTCATCTGTCTTCTTAAAACTGGGCTGCTGTAGTCTTAGGGTGAATTCCTAGAAGTGGAATTCCTGGGTCAAATGGTGGCTCTATTTTGAACTTTTTGAGGAGCCTCCATACTGCTTTCCACAATGGTTGAACTAATTTACATTCCCACCAGCAGTGTAGGAGGGTTCCCCTTTCTCCACAACCTCACCAGCATTTGCTGTTGTTTGTCTTTTGGATAGTGGTGACCCTTACTGGTGTGAGGTGATATCTCACTGTGGTTTTAATCTGCATTTCTCTGCTGAATAGCGATATGGAGCATCTTTTCATGTGTCTGTTGTCCATTTGAATTTCTTCTTTGGAGAACTGTCTGTTCAGCTCCTCTGCCCGTTTTTTAATTGGATTATTTGTTTTTCATTTGTTTACTGTGTGAGCTCTTTATATATTTTGGATGTCAACCCTTTATGGGGTCTCTCATTTATGAATATATTTTCCAATACTGTAGGATACCTTTTTGTTCCATTTATGGTGTCCTTTGCTGTACAGAAGCTTTTCAGCTTGATATAGTCCCACTTATTCATTTTTGCTTTTGTTTCCCTTGCCCAAGGAGATATGTTCATGAAGAAGTTGCTCATGTTTATGTCCAAGAGATTTTTGCCTATGATTTTTTCTAAGAGTTTTATGCTTTCATAACTTTCATTCAGGTCTTTGATCCATTTTGAATTTACTTTTGTGTATGGGGTTAGACAATGACCAAGTTTCATTCTCTTACATGTAGCTGTCCAGTTTTGCTAACACCAGCTGTTGAAGAGGCTGTCATTTCCCCATTGTATATCTATAGCTCCTTTATTGTATATTAATTGACCATATATGTTTGGGTTAATATCTGGACTCTCTAGTCTGTGGGTCTGTTCTTGTGCCAGTACCAAATTGTCTTGGTTACTGTGGCTTTGTGGTAGAGCTTGAAGTTAGGAAGCAAGAGCCCCCTGCTTTATTATTCCTTCTCAGGATTGCTTTGGCTATTTGGGGTCTTTTGTGCTTCCATATGAATTTTTGAACTATTTGTTCCAGTTCATTGAAGAATGCTGTTGGTAATTTGATAAGGATTGCATTGAATCTGTAGATTCCTTTAGGCAGGATGGCCATTTTGACAATATTAATTCTTCATAACCAAGAGCATGGGATGAGTTTCCCTTTGTTAGTGTCCTCTTTAATTTCTCTTAAGAGTGTCTTATAGTTTTCAGGGTATAGGTCTTTCACTTCCTTGGTTAGGTTTATCCCTAGGTATTTTATTCTTTTTGATGCTATTGTGAATGGAATTGTTTTCCTGATTTCTCTTTGTGCTAGTTCATTGTTAGTGTATAGGAAAGCCACAGATTTCTGTGTATTAATTTTGTATCCTGCAACTTTGCTGAATTCCGATATTAGTTCTAGTAGTTTTGGAGGGCAGTCTTTAGGTTTTTTTATGTACAATATCATGTCATCTGCAAATAATGACAGTTTGACTTCTTCTTTGCCAATCTGGATTCCTTGTATTTCTTTGTTTTGTCTAAACACCTCCAGTATTATGTTGAATAACAGTGGGGAGAGTGGGCATCCCTGTCTTGTTCCCGATCTTAGAGGAAAACCTTTCAGCTTTTCGCTGTTCAGTATGATGTTAGCTGTGGGTTTATCATATATGGCCTTTATTATGTTGAGGTACTTGCCCTCTATACCCATTTTGTTGAGAGTTTTTATCATAAATGGATGTTGAATTTTGTCGAATGCTTTTTCAGTATCTATGGAGATGATCATGTGATTTTTGTCCTTCTTTTTGTTTATGTGGTGGATGATGTTGATGGATTGTCAAATGTTGTACCATCTTTGCATCCCTGAGATGAATCAAACTTGGTCATGGTGTATGATCCTCTTGATGTATTTTTGAATTCAGTTTGCTAATATTTTGTTGAGTATTTTTGCATCTATGTTCATCAGGGATATCGGTCTGTAATTTTCTGTTTTTGTAGTGTCTTTGCTTTGTTTTGGTAGTAGGGTGATGCTGGCTTCATAGAATGAGTTTGGAAGTATTCCCTCCTCTACTTTTTTTTTGGAAAATTGAAGGAGAATGGGTATTATATGTTCTCTGTATGTCTGATAATATTCCACCATAAATCCATCTGGCCTGGGGGTTTTGCTCTTGGGTAGTTTTTAAATTGCCGCTTCAATTTTGTTGCTGGTAATTGGTCTTTTTAGATTTTATGTTTCTTCCTTGGTCATTCTTGGAAGGTTGTATTTTTCTAGGAAGTTGTCCATTTCTTTTAGGTTTTCCAGCTTGTTAGCATATAGGTTTTCATAGTATTCTCTAATAATTCTTGGTATTTCTATGGGGTTTGTCATGATATTTCCTTTCTTGTTTCTGATTCTGTTGATTGGTGTTAATTCTCTTTTTCTATTAATAAGTCTGGCTAGAGACTTATCTATTTTGTTTTTTTTCTCAAAGAACCAGCTCTTGGTTTCACTGATTTTTTTCTATTGTTTTATTCTTCTCAATTTTATTTATTTCTTCTCTGATCTTTATTATGTCCCTCATTCTGCTGACTTTAGGCCTCATTTGTTCTTCTTTTTCCAATTTCGATAATTATGACATTAGACTATTCATTTGGAATTGTTCTTTCTTCTTTAAAAATGCGTGGATTGCTATATACTTTCCTTTTAAACCTGCTTTCACTGCGTCCCACAGAAGTTGGGGCTTTGTGTTTTTGTTGTCATTTGTTTCCATATATTGCTTGATCTCTATTTTAATTTGGTCATTGATCCATTGATTATTTAGGAGCATGTTGTTAAGCCTCCATGTGTTCGTGAGCTTTTTTGCTTTCTTAGTACAATTTATTTCTAGTTTTATGCCTTTGTGGTCTGAGAGGTTGGTTGGTAGAATTTCAATCTTCTTGAATTTACTAAGGCTCTTTTTGTGGCCTAGTATGTGGTCTATTCTGGAGAATGTTCCATGTGCACTTGAGAAGAATGATATCCTGCTGTTTTAGGATGTAGAGTTCTATAGATGTCTATTAGCACCATCTGTTCTAGTGTGTTGTTTAGTGCCTCTGTGTCCTTACTTATTTTCTGTCTGGTGGATCTGTCCTTTGGAGTGAGTGGTGTGTTGAAGCCTCCCAAAATGAATGCATTGCATTCTATTTCCTCCTTTAATTCTGTTAGTATTTGTTTCACATATGTTGGTGCTCCTGTATTGGGTGCATATATATTTAGAATGGTTATATCCTCTTGTTGCACTGAGCCCTTTATCATTATGTGTCCTTCTTAATCTCTTGTTACTTTCTTTGTTTTGAAGTTTATTTCGTCTGATACTAGTACTGCAACACCTGCTTTTTTCTCCCTGTTGTTTGCATGAAATATCTTTTTCCATCCCTTAACTTTTAGTCTGTGCATGTCTTTTGGTTTGAGGTGAGTCTCTTGTAAGCAGCATATAGACGGGTCTTGCTTTTTTATCCATTCTATTACTCTATGTCTTCTGATTGGTGCATTCAGTCGATTTACATGTAGGGTGATTATTGAAAGATATGTACTTATTGCCATTGCAGGTTTTAGGTTCGTGGTTACCAAAGGTTCAAGGTTAGCTTCTTTACTATCTTACTGTCTAATGTAACTCACTTATTAAGCTATTATAAACACAGTCTGATGATTCTTTATTTCTCCCCCTTCTTATTCCTCCTCCTCCATTCTTTATATGTTAGGTGTTTTATTTTGTGCTCTTTTGTGTTTCTTTTGACTGCTTTTGTGGGTAGTTGATTTTGTTTTTTGTCTTTAGTTAGTATTTGGTTGTTCCGCTTTCTTTGCTCTGATTTTATTTTCTGTGGTGACATGTGTTTAGCCTTAGGAGTGCTTCCATCTAGAGCAGTCCCTCTAAAATACCCTGTAGAGGTGGTTTGTGGGAGGCAAATTCCCTCAACTTTTGCTTGTCTGGGAATTGTTTAATCCCTCCTTCATATTTAAATGATAATCATGCTAGATACAGTATCCTTGGTTCAAGGCCCTTCTGTTTCATTGCATTAAATATATCATGCTATTCTCTTCTGACCTGTAAGGTTTCTGTTGAGAAGTCTGATGATAGCCTGATGGGTTTTCCTTTGTAGGTGACCTTTTTTCTCTCTCTGGCTGCCTTTAATACTCTGTCCTTGTCCTTGATCTTTGCCATTTTAATTATTATGTGTCTTCGTGTTGGTCTCTTTGGGTCCCTTCTGTTGGGAGTTCTGTGTGCTTGCATGTTCGAGTGACTATTTCCTCCTCCAGTTTGGGGAAGTTTTCAGCCATTGTTTCTTCAAATACACTTTCTATCCCTTTTTCTTTCTCTTCTCTTCTTCTTCTGGTACCCCTATAATGCAGATATTGTTCTGTTTGGATTGATCACACAGTTCTCTTAATATTCTTTTGTTTCTGGAGATCCTTTTATCACTGCCTCAGCTTCTCTGTATTCCTGTTCTCTGGTTTCTATTCCATTAATGGCCTGTTGCACCTCATCCAGTGTGCTTTTAAGTCCTTCCAGAGATTGTTTTATTTCTGTATTCTCCCTCCCAACTTTATCCATTAGCTCTTGCATTTTTCTCTGCAGCTTCATCAGCATGGTTATTACCTTTATTTTGAATTCTTTTTCAGGAAGATTGGTTTAATCTATCTCCCCATGTTCCCTCTCAGGAAACGTCTGTGTGATTCTGGTCTGGATCACATTCTTCTGCCTTTTCATGGTGATAGAGGTAGTTGTGTGCAGTTGGTGCGTGTGTCAGCTGGGAGAACAAAGTCCCTTCCTGCTTGCTCGTAGCTTTCCTCTCCTGTGAGAACGGCGACCCCTAGTGGCTTTTGCTGGGCGCTGTGTGCCGGCTGCGGGGGAGGCTCTGAGCAACTGCTGTGGGCATGGCTGGTCTCAGGTTGCTGCTCCACTATGGCGAGGCTGTGCCAAAGGGGGAATGGGCAGGGGGCTGTTTATTGCTGTGAGGGGCCTCAGAGCTACGCTACTGCCCAGGGGGTTAGGGCTACCAGCATTCTTCCAGATTCGCAGCTGCTGGGCTGTGTGTGCCGGGACTCTTTTGTCCAGCTGTGAGGCTCCTGTCTCTTTAAGACTTTCAAAAAGCACTTGCTTTTCTTTTGTCCCAGGGGTGCCAGCTGCGGGGACCTGCTCACAGGTTTTACTGTTCTGTTTCCCTAGTCTCCAGCACACCATTCACTGCTGTGTTCCCTGTGTGTGTCTGTGCTCCCAGTGAGGATGACTAGGGCTAGGAATTTAGCAGTCCTGGGCTCCCTCTCCCTCCCTGCTCCGACTCCTCTCCTCCCGCTGGGAGCTGGGGTGGGGGGCACGCTCAGATCCCACCAGGCCGAATCTTGTATCTTACCCCCTTCTTGAGGTGCTGGGTTCTTGCAGGAGTAGATGTAGCCTGGATGCTGTGCTGTATCTTCTGGTCTCTCTTTTAGGAATAGTTGTATTTGTTGTATTTTCAAAAATATATATGGTTTTGGGAGGAGATTTCCGCTGCCCTGCTCATGCTGCCATCTTGGCTTCTCAAATGATGTCTGTTCTTTTACTATTTCTTTCTTTTTACTTACTTTGGGTTTAATTTGCTCTTTTTTTTGCTTTCTTAAGGTGGACGCTTAGATAATTAATTTGAGATATTTCTTTCCTAATGTAAGCATTTAATGCTACCAATATCCTCTAAGCACTGCTTTTGCTGTATCTCATAAATTTTGTTATGTTGTGTTTTCATCTTCATTGTGTTCAAACCACTTGTTTCCTTTGATTTGTGGGTTATTTAGAAGTGTGTTCTTAAATTTTGAAATTTGATCATCTTCCAAATATTTCCATTACTGATTTCTAGTAGTATGAAATTATACTGTGTTCAGATAATGTACTTTGTATGAGTTCCATTCTTCAAAATTTATTGAGACTTGTGTTATAGCCCAGAATTTAGTTTATCATGGTGAATGATCTGTGTGCCCTTTAAAAGAATGTACGATTCAACCATTTTTGGATGGAGTATTACCTAAATGACAGATAGATCAATTTGGTTAATAACAATTGTCAAAATTTTAGATAATTACTGATTTTATATTTCTTACAATTACTGAGAAAGTGTATTGCCATCTCCAGCTATAAGTGTGTACTTGTCTATTTTTCCTTTCACTTTTAGTTTTGCTTCATATAATTTCAAGTTCTGCTAATGAGTGCACGCACATTTAATTTTATTATATCCTCTTGCGAACTGACCTCTTTATCATTATGAATGTCCCTCTTTATCTCCTATAATCTTTGATAATACAGATTTCTCTGTAATCAACTGTGATACTGACATAGCCACTCTAGCTTACTTTTGATTACTGTTTATATGGAACATCTTTTCCATCTTTTACTTTTAGTCTATCTTGTGTCTTTACACATGAAATGAATTTCTTGTAGACAGCATGTAGTTGGGGCTTGCTCCCCATCCACCCAATATGATAGTCTCTGCCTTTTAAATACATTGTTTAGATTATACTCATATAATGTATTTAATTATGTCATTGGATTTAAATCGTACTATCACTTTTCTGTTTGTTCCATCTTTTCTGTTTTTTTTTCTATTTATCTGCCTTCCTTTGGATTAAGTGTTTTTAATGATACCGTCTTGTCTCCACTTTAGGCTTATTATGCATTCCCTCTTCTTTTTTTTCCCAGTGGTGTATCTAGGGTTTTTTCTTGCATATGTTATAAACTATATAATATGCTATTATTACTTTTGTTTTAACCACTTATCATTTAAAGAAATTTAAATGTGATAAAATGTCTATATGTTTACCCACTTATTTACTATTATGGCACACTTCATTCCCTTGTACATCCCAATTGCCATCTCATATCATTTTCCTTCTGTCTGAAGAAATTGCTTTAATACTTCCTATAGTTCAGATGTGCTGGCAATGAATTCTCTCAGCTTTTGTTTGTCTCCAATGAGAATGAATGTAATGAAAAAGGAGAGCAATAGAAGTAAATCCAGATATTTTACTAATTGTGATACATTTTAAGGTATTTTACCACCAAGACAGAGGGCTCAGACTGGATTTTAAAATACCGTTCTATGCTGTTTTCAAGAAACATACCTAACACATAATGACACTGAAATGTTCATAGTAAAGGCAAATACTAATTAAACTGCTAAAGTTATTTTAATAACAGAAGATAAACTTTAAGGCAAAAGCACTATTAGGAATAAAGAGGTTTGTTATATGATGATCAAAGAAAATTAAACACAAAACATAACCATTCTGAACTTTTATAATTTAGCCTAAAATTATGTAAAAACAAAATGAACAACAGTATAAGTACATTCACAAATCTATAATCTTGGTAGATCCTAACACCCTTTCCCTAACCATTGATAGATGAAATAGGCAAAAAATTAAAATGACACAGGGGTTTGAATAGTATAATGACAAAGCTTATATATTGGATGTATCTATGTCTACATCTATTTATAGAACATCACACTCAGCAATTAGAAAATACATTCATTTAACTATGTAATTTATAAAAACATAGAAAATCTCAAAAGTATTAAAAATTCAGTACACTATACCTCATATTCTATACAATAAACAAAAGAAAAATACAAAAGAAAACAAATAAAAAACACTTTAATAAATTTTAAAATCCACTTTTAAATAATTAATAATCAGAGGAGAGGCTCAAGATGGTGGCATGAGTAGGGCGGTGGAAATCTCCTCCCAAAACCATATATAGTTTTGAAAATACAACAAATACAACTATGCCTAAAAGAGAGACCAGAAGATACAGTACAACAGCCAGGCTACATGTACAACTGCAATAACTCAGCATCTCACGAAAAGGGTAAGATACAAAGCAGTGACCCGGCAGGACTCAAGCACTCCTCCCACCCCAGCTCACCGGCGGGAGGAAAGGAGTCAGAGCAGGGAGGGAGTGGAAGCACAGGACTGCTAAATAAAAAGCCCTTGTAATCTGCACCGGGAGCACAGACACACACTGCATGTTGTACTGGATATTAGAGTAACGGAAGGGTAGGGTCCACTGGAACAAGGTCTGGAAGGAATGAAGGGGTGCTGTTCTAGCAGGAGAACACACCCTACATGTCTGACACTCCCTGCAGGGCTCTGGGCTAGTCCAAGGGCCACCACACCACAGCAGCTCAGGGGATTAACCCAGAGACTATCTGCAAGTAACTGACACAGGCAGTGGAGAAGGGCAAGGTGACCAGCAAGCAGGAAGGGAGTTTGTTCTTCCAGCTGACAGACGTAACACCTGCCTATGACCAACTCTATTGCCATGAAAAGGCAGAAGAATCTGGTACAGTCAAGAATCACTCAAAACAACCCCAGACACAGGGTCTGGGGACATAGATATAACCAATCTTCCTGAAAAAGAATTCAAAATAAAGGTCATAACCATGCTGATAGACCAGCAGAGAAATACACAAGAGCAAAGTGATGAAGTCCAGAGGGAAATAACAGAAATGAAACAATCTCTGGAAGGATTTAAGAGCTGACTGGATGAGGTGCAAGAGGCCATTAATGGAATAGAAATCAGAGAACAGGAATACAGAGAAACTGAGGCAGAGACTGATAAGAGGATCTCCAGGAAAGAAAGAATATTAAGAGAACTGTGTGACCAATCCAAACAGAACAATATCCACATTACAGGGATACCAAAAAAGAAGAGAGAGAAAAAGGAATAGAAAGTGTATTTGAAGAAATAATTGCTGAAAACGTCCCCAAACTGGGGGAGGAAATAGTCACTCAGACCACGCAAGCACACAGAACTCCCAACAGAAGGGACCCAAGGAGGACAACACCAAGACACATAATAATTAAAATGGCAAAGATATCAAGAACAAGGACAGAGTATTAAAGGCAGCCAGAGAGAGAAAAAAGGTCACCTACAAAGGAAAACCCATCAGGTTATCATCAGACTTCTAAACAGAAACCTTAGAGGCCAGAAGAGAATGGGATGATACATTTAATGCAATGAAACAAAAGGGCCTTGAACCAAGAATACTGTATCCAACATGATTATCACTTAGATTTGAAGGAGAGATTAAACAATTCCCAGACAAGCAAAAGTTGGGGGAATTTGCCTCCCACAAACCACCTCTACAGGATATTTTAAAGGGACTGCTCTAGATGGGAGCACTCCTAAGGCTAAATAGATGTCACCAGAGAAAATAAAATAAGCAAAGAAAGCAGGCCAACCAAATACTAAGGGCAAAAAATAAAATCAACTATTCATAAAAGCAGTTAAAGGAAACAGAAAAGAGTACAGAATAAAACACCTAACATACAAAGAATGAAGGAGGAAGAATAAGGAGGGAGAGAAATAAAGAATCATCAGACTGTGTTTATAATAGCTTAACAAGAGAGTTAAGTTAGATGATTATGTAGTAAAGAAGATTCCCTTGAAACTTTGGTGACCATGAATCTAAAGCCTGCAGTGGCAATTAGTACATATCTTTTAATAATCACCCTAAATGTAAATGGGCTGAGTGCACCAATCAAAAGACACAGAGTAACAGAATGGATAAAAAAGCAAGACCCATCTATTTGCTGCTTACAAGAAACTCATCTCAAACCCTAAGACATACACAGACTAAAAGTCAAGGGATGGAAAAAGATATTTCATTCAAATAATAGGGAGAAAAAAAGCAGGTGTTGTAGCATTTCTATCAGACCAAAAAGACTTCAAAACTAACAAAGTTACAACAGATAAAGGAGGACATTACATAATGATAAAGGGGTCAGTCTAACAAGAGGATATAACCATTATAAATATATATGCACCCCACACAGGAGCACCGACATATCTGAAACAAATACTAACAGAATTAAAGGAGGAAATAGAATGCAATGCATTCATTCTAGGAGACTTCAACACACCACTCATTCCAAAGGAAAGATCCACCAGACAGAAAATAAGTAAGGACACAGAGGCACCAAACAGCACACTAGAACAGATGGACCTAACAGACATCTATAGAACTCTACACCCAAAAGCAGCAGGCTACACATTCTTCTCAAATACACATTGAATATTCTCCAGAATAGACCCCATACTAGGCCACAAAAAGAGCCTCAGTAAATTCAAAAAGATTGAAATTTTACCAACCAACTTCTCAGACCACAAAGGTATAAAACTAGAAATACATTGTACAAAGAAAACAAAAAGGCTCACAAACACATGGAGGCTTAACAACATGCTCCTAAGTAATCAATGGATCAATGACCAAATTAATATAGAGATCAAGCAATGTATGGAGACAAATGACAACAATAGCACAAATCCCCAATTTCTCTGGGATGCAGAAAAGGCAGTTCTAAGAGAAAAGTATATATCAATCCATGCATATTTAAAGAAGGAAGAACAATCCCAGATGAATTGTCTAAAGTCTCAATTATTGAAACTGGAAAAAGAAAAATGAATGAGGCCCAAAGTCAGCAGAATGGGGGACATAATAAGGACCAGAGAAGAAATAAATAAAATTGAGAAGAATAAAACAATAGAAAAAATCAATGAAGCCAAGAGCTGGTTCTTTGAGAAAAATAAACAAAATAGATAGACCCCTAGCCAGACTTATTAAGAGAAAAAGAGAATCTACACATATAAACAGAATCAGAAATAGGAAAGGGAAAGTCCTGATGGACCCCACAGAAATACAAAGAATTATTAGAGAATACTATGAAAATCTATATGCTAACAAACTGGATAACCAAGAAGAAATGGACAACTTCCTAGAAAAATACAATCTTCCAAGAATGACCCAGGAAGAAACAGAAAATCTAAACAGACCAGTTACCAGTAACGTAATTGAATCAGTAATCAAAAAACTACCCAAGAACAAAACCCCCAGGCCTGATGGATTCACCACTGAATTTTATCAGACATATAGAGAGGACATAATACCCATTCTCCTTAAAGTTTTCCAAAAAAATAGAAGAGGAGGGAATACTTCCAAACTCACTCTATGAAGCCAGAATCACTCTAATACCAAAACGAGGCAAAGACACCACAAAAAAAGAAAATTACGGACCAATATCCCTGGTGAACATAGATGCAAAAATACTCAACAAAATATTAGCAAACCAAATTCAAAAACACATCAAGAGGATCATACACCATGATAAAGTGGGATTCATCTCAGGGATGTAAGGGTGTACAACATTTGAAAATCCATCAACATCATCCCCCACATCAACAAAAAGAAGGACAAAAACCACACGATCATCTCCGTAGACACTGAAAAAGCATTCGACAAAATTCAACACCCATTTATGATAAAAACTCTCAACAAAATGGGTATAGAGGGCAAGTACTTCAACATAATAAAGGCCATATATGATAAACCCACAGCCAACATCATACTTAACAGCGAGAAGCTGAAAGCTTTTCCTCTAAGATCGGGAACAAGACAGGGATGCCCACTCTCCCCATTGTTATTCAACATAGTGCTGGAGGTCCTAGCCACAGCAATTAGACAAAACAAAGAAATACAAGGAATCCAGATTGGTAAAGAAGAAGTTAAACTGTCATTATTTGCAGATGACATGATATTATACATAAAAAAACCTAAAGACTGCCCTCCAAAACTACTAGAACTAATATCGGAATTCAGCAAAGTTGCAGGATACAAAATTAACACACAGAAATCTGTGACTTTCCTATACACTAACAATGAACTAATAGAAAAAGAAATCAGGAAAACAATTCCATTCACAATAACATCAAAAAGAATAAGATACCTAGGAATAAACATAACCAAGGAAGTGAAAGACCTATACCCTGAAAACTATAAGACACTCTTAAGAGAAATTAAAGAGGACACCAACAAAGGGAAACTCATCCCATGCTCTTGGTTATGAAGAATTAATATTGTCAAAATGGCCATCCTGCCCAAAGGAATCTACAGATTCAATGCAATCCCTATCAAGTTACCAACAGCATTCTTCAATGAACTGGAACAAATAGTTCAAAAATTCATATGGAAGCACAAAAGACCCCAAATAGCCAAAGCAATCCTGAGAAGGAATAATAAAGCAGGGGGCTCTTGCTTCCTAACTTTAAGCTCTATCACAAAGCCACAGTAATCAGGACAATTTGGTACTGGCACAAGAACAGACCCACAGACTAGAGAGTCCAGATATTAACCCGAACATATATGGTCAATTAATATATGATAAAGGAACTATAGTTATACAATGGGGAAATGACAGCCTCTTCAACAGCTGGTGTTAGCAAAACTGGACAGCTACATGTAAGAGAATGAAACTTGGTCATTGTCTAACCCCATACACAAAAGTAAATTCAAAATGGATCAAAGACCTGAATGAAAGTTATGAAAGCATAAAACTCTTAGAAAAAAACATAGGCAAAAATCTCTTGGACATAAACATGAGCAACTTCTTCATGAACATATCTCCTTGGGCAAGGGAAACAAAAGCAAAAATGAATAAGTGGGACTATATCAAGCTGAAAAGCTTCTGTACAGCAAAGGACACCATAAATGGAACAAAAAGGTATCCTACAGTATGGGATAATATATTCATAAGTGACATATCCGATAAAGGGTTGCCATCCAATATATATAAATACTCATGCACCTCAACAAACAAAAAGCAAATAATCCAATTAAAAAACGGGTAGAGGATCTCAACAGACAGTTCTCCAAAAAAGAAATACAGATGGCCAACAGACACATGAAAAGATGCTCCACATCACTAGTCATCAGGGAAATGCAAATTAAAACCACAATGATATATCACTTCACACCAGTAAGGATGGCCACCATCCAAAAGACAATCAAGAACAAATGCTGGTGAAGATGTGGAGAAGGGGGAACCCTCCTACACTGCTGGTGGGAATGTAAATTAGTTCAACCATTGTGGAAAGCAGTATGGAGTTTCCTCAAAAAAATCAACAGAGAAATCCATTTTACCCAGGAATTCCACTTCTAGGAATTTACCCTAAGAATGTAGCAGCCCAGTTTGAAAAAGACAGATGCACCCATATGTTTATCACAGTACTATTCACAATAGCCAAGAAATGGAAGCAACCTAAGTGTCCAACAGTGGATGAATGGATAAAGAAGATGTGGTACATATACACAATGGAATATTATTCAGACATAAGAAGGAAACAAATCCTACCATTTGCAACGACATGGATGGAGCTAGAGGGTATTATGCTCAGTGAAATAAGCCAGGTGGAGAAAGACAAGTACCAAATGATTTCACTCATCTGTGGAGTATAAGAACAAAGAAAAAACTGAAGGAACAAAACAGCAGCAGACTCACAGAACCCAAGAATGGACTAACAATTACCAAAGGGAAAGGGACTGGGGAGGATGGGCAGGAAGGGAGGAATAAGGGGAAAGAAAGTGGCATTACTATTAGCAGACATAATTTAGCAGGGGAGGACACAGGGAGGGTTGTACAACACAGAGAGGATAAGTAGTGATTCTATAGCATCTCACTACACTGATGGACAGTGACTGTAATGGGGTATGTTGGGGGGACTTAACGATGGGGGGAGTCTAGTAAACATAATTTTGCTCATATAATTGTAGATTAATGATACCAAAATAAAGAAAAATAATAATTAATAGTCAAAGAAAGACTATAATAAAATCTAGAAAATTAAATTAACTGAACTTGTGGGATACAGCTAAAACAGGTTTTAGAAATAAATCTATATCTTTAAAGGGATATGATAGAAATGTAGAAGTACAGTTATTAGGAAAAAAGGCAATATATTAAATAGAAAGTACAAGAAAGAAATAATTAAAAAACAGAAATTAACAAAATAGAATACAAAGAATTGAAAAGATTAATATATCTAACAGCTGGTTCTTTGGGAAGACAAGTAGAATAACTCAATTTCTAACAAGGTTTAGTTAGAAAAAAACTTAATATACCTATGGTTGACATTTTAGAAATCTTGAGCAGATTCTATGAACAGAAATAGGACAATTGATATTAAACAGCCAGTTTTCTAGAAAAAAGTAGCCTATAAGAATCTGCTCAATAATACAAAGAAACTAACTAGATCTAAAACCCATAAAGGAAAGACTTTGAAGTTAAGTATCTGCTTATTTCCCATTCTTTTATACAAAGAAAATCCACTAAATTCTGCCAGCACTGGAAATGATAAACACTTTCTATTATATGCTAATTGTTCATTGAGTATAGAGAAAAAGGGAAAGACCCTTCCAACTCATTTTATGAGATTAGTATAACCTTGACATCAAAACTCAGAGAAGAGTAAGATAAAGAAAAAAATCATTAAACAATTTCACTTAAGAATATTGATACAAAATTGTAAATAAAATAGTAGCAAAATAAATCCAGGAATACACACAATACACTCTTAACAAATTCTGGGGTTTTCCTAGAATACAAGAGTAACTCAACACATTAACAAATTGTAGGAGAAAATAATGTAATCATTTCAAAAGATGCTAAAATAAATTTTTATGTAATTCAAAATGCATTCTTAATGAGAATCCTTAGTAAATTATGAATAGAAGGGAGCTTCCTAAACCTAATACCCTACCAAAAACCTACAATAAACATACTTACTGGTAAAATATTGGAAGCATTCCTTTTTATATCAGGATCAAGATAAAGATATCTACCATCACAACTTCTAGTTAATATAGAAGATCTAGCAATAAGGAAAAGAAAAAATTCTAACTAGTAACATTTCAAGATAATATGTTTATTTGCAAGTAAACTAACTATTAGAAAAGCCAACTAAGCTGCAGATAAACTTATGGGAGAATTCAGCAAGTTTTCTAGCTATAAGACTAATGTACGAAACCTGAGAGTCCTCCTATACCCCAGGAATAAGGTGAACAATAAATAAACTGCATTTAAAAACTATATTTTCTATAGCAGCAAAAATAGCAATAGGATATAATTTGACAAAGATGATAGATCTTTATAAAAATTATGAGATTTATCAAAAGATATTAAACAAGACCTAAAGTGAAGAGATATCTTCATGATGGAAAGGCTCAATATATAAAGTTAATAGCTCCCCTAAATTAATTTATAAACACAATGCAATTCTAATTCTGACTGGGAATTTTCCAAATTGACCCTAAAATTATTATGGTACAGTAGAAAAGGCCAAGAATAGCAAAAGTAGTTCTGTGGAAGAATAATGGCAGGGTGGGAGGTTGTAGACAACAAGACATTATAAAGATAATAAAGAAAAGGCAGTAGAACTGGTGAGGGGAAGAAGAAGAGACCAGTGGGACAGGTTATCACTTCAGAAACATGTGTCATATTTGGTCACTTGACATTTGACAGAGGTCTCATTACCAATCAACAACGAAGACGTGGACTATTTAATAAACAGCATTGGGACAATTGGCTATCTATAGAGGAAAAGAAAAATAAATTTTGTTTTACTTCACTCACAAATTACAGACATGTATGAAAAGCTGAAAAACCTTTAGAAGAAAATATAGCTGAATACTTTTATGACATTGGGGTATGGAAGCTGTTCTTAAGAAACAAAAAGCCCAGATAACAAAGTTCAGTCATGATCATTTTGCATAGATTGGTTTTAATCCTACATTACCAAAGAAACCACAGATAAAGTGAAATATAAGCCACAGAAAGGGAAAATGTATCTACAATTACTGTAAGTGACAAAGTTCATATAATCTACACTATGTGAAGAAATCATATAAATGAATAAAATTAAGACAAACAGTCCCACAGAAAAATAAGGAAAGGATGTGAACAGACAATTCCAGAAGGGAATTCCAAGTGGTCAATGAGGAGATCTCAGCCATAGTAATAACCTGGGAAATAAAAATTCAAAAGGTAAGTTATTACTATGCCCTTCAGAAAGGCAAAATTTGAAGTCTGATTAGGACTGACAAGTGGAATATATGTCGGTAAAAATCCTGGAGAGAAATGGGGTAAGCATGTGTTTGAAGATGTACACACACTATCATTCAGCAATTCCCAAAGGAGCAATTCCCACAATACAAGGGTGTGTGCTGCTGTCAGCCCTCTGGGTAAGAGTCATCATTCCACAGGAATAAGACCAGGCAACAGTTAACCTGAAACACACAATCTGTCTAAATTGACAACCTGTTTCCCACCCCTACATACACACTCTTAACCCCCTTTCTTCCTTAAATGTTCTCCTTAGAACCTAGTGCTGCCATAGTATATTTTTCACATGTCCTATATTTCTTTTTTTTAATCATAGTATATTTTTTACTTATTAATCTTTTTTATTGTCTGCCTTATGAAGCTAGGGGTTTTATCTTTGCTCTTTTCTTTCCCAATTCTACTACTTCAGCACCTAAAATACTGCCTGGTTTATTGCTGGCACCCTGTAACCATTATAGCAAATATAAATGAGTGAAATCTCAAAAACACAATGCTGAGTGAAAAAAGCAAGATACACAAGGGTATGGGTATCATTCATTTGCATTTTAAAGCACATAATAGGATTTAGTTTATGGCTCCTTAAAGGATATGTAGTAAAAAATATTCATATTAACTTTAGGATAGTAGCTGCCTCTAGGGAGAGTATGTGGGGGATGTCTTGGGGGTGGGGTTTTAGTCACATTGACAATTTTTTATTTCTTAGATCAGTTGATCTAATATAAATTTGGCAAAATGTTAACATCTATTGTGTTTGAAATATTTTATAATATTTTGAAACATTTTATAATTTAAAAAATGTGCAGGTAAATTAAAAAAGAGGAAAAGATTGTCAGGTAATCTTATATTAAGGCTTTTCTCCTGTACTGATGCCAAGGCCACCTTGGGTATATGGAATTCTTCATGTTAGCCCTTAAGGTTGCAGACACCGCCTTCAGCGATCATGCACAGGTGTTTCTGGTTCTGTTTATCTTGGGAGATCTAATTCTGCTGGTTTTATTGAATCAGGGCTCTCTCTTTTCCTGTGGGAAGAGGGCATCAGCTACTGGAAATGCGCCCTTCTCCACCATCAGCCATAACGTCATTGCCCACTAACCCAGGGCGGGCAGCAGACTCAGGCATCTCATTGATCAGATGATGGGTGTACACCAGGCAAAACAAACTCCAAGGCTACAGCAGACAGAGACATTTATTACCACAGATAAGTTTGTATTGCATTATGAGGGACCACTTAGAAGGAAGACTCTGGAGAGTAAAGGGATTAAGTCATTTTGAAACATTTTTCTCCTGTCAAGTGAGCAAATGGAACATCCGTGTTGCCATCTGATTCTGATTCTCTTAAGCTGAGTAGAATGGCAGCCTCTGCAAAGAAGGAAAATGCTCCCAGGCAGTTATCAAGGAAAGCCCCTACTGATAAGAGTCAGGGAAGACTTTTCTATGACCAGAATATCCAGAGTATGTTACTCTGATCACAAAGGAAGGCAACATGTAAGGTACCACGATCTTTTTTTGTTATTGAAAAATGTGCTTTTTAATAAACAACATTGATGTGCTTTCCTTTGATAAGTTGTTCTTACTGAGGGTAGAACACTTAACATAAAATGTCCACCATCTTTGCCACAACCATGTAGCTGTCATTGTGCAGATAAGGCTGTGGAGCTCCAAGAGGTTAAGTGATGCTGGTTAGGGATCAAGGATAGGACTCCACGTCCACTGCCTTCAACACTGTTACCTTTTTGCACTGCTTGCCCTCCTCTTTTGAGGCTGTCTGATGACCCAGCATCTTTGGCTCACACTCTGATCATGAACTCATGAGTGAGGGATTGTTGAATGTGTACTGAATTGAGTTTATACTCTACAAACTATTTCAATGATTATTTCTCTTTTATAAGATTTCTCTTTGATTCCTTTTCCCTGTCTTTTCTTATTTCATTGCTTTCTAGTTTTGTTTCATAAAGTCATGCTAATATATTTGGCTAGCCTTTATAGCTTCAAGAGCTTAAACATGCTCTTTTTAAAATCACTTTGAGAGTCCTTATGTTACATGCATTCCAGAGAATAGGTCTCTCTGTTGATTATTGAGTTTGTGGGAGCACTTTCTCAGAGCAACAGTTGCCATGTATTTCAGAACTTCTGTTTGCAGGGCTGTCTGGATTGGGAATTTCCGGTTTCTCTCTTGCTGATTTTATGGTTGCCTCCACCGGTTCACCTGAGATGGTCTATATTCCTGAACTGGGACTTCATTCCTTGGTGATCCTTCGCCAGCTGTGAGGGTGCCTTATGACATCAGCTGACCTCCACCCTTCCTGACTTACTCCCTCAGGAGCCAGCCTCCGGTTTCTTCCCAGGAAAGGGAAGTTTTCCATCCCAGCTCCCCCATGACTGAGCTTGGGCCTCCTCCGCCTGGAGCCGCACAACTCCTCTGACATCAACACTCACCACTGTGTGCTTGTTCGGTTTCTAATCCTTGGATATGTTTATTTTGGTTCTATCTGTGGCCCTGTCTTTTTTAGGTAAGGAAAAAGTCATCTATAACTGCTATGCTTGGAGGGTAGGGGGAGATTCAAAAGGTAAACTCCCAATATTACTTTGACCTGAAGCCCCAAAGCTGCTATTAATTTTCTAAAAATTCTTTGTACAGGAATGTTTTAAATATTTTTTCCTGCCTTGTTTTATTTTATTCTATTTTATTTTTTCACCTAAAGGTGAATGCATAACATTCTCCTCTCCCTGTGGAAAGGCTTGGTTTCTGAGGGTATTGGCAGATGGTTTGGATTTTTTTCAGATTTTTATGGTAGCACATTTAGCTATGATAGGTGGAGTCTGGCCCATTCCTGTATTAAAAGGGCTAAAAATTGGAGGAAGGGAGGGAGGAGTTAAGAGCTGCATTCCATGCCTTATCTTTAGCATTTACAAGAACCATATAAATGTATTCAAAATCCCTAAAGCAGGAAGAGAGTAGTGAAACCCACGTGTTCATAGGAAATTCCGTGGCTGTTTGTTCTGTAGTGTGTTCTAGAAAGAGCCAAAGGTAGAGAGCTGAAAGGGAGGTGGCCTGGGAGGCTGGTGGAAAGACAGCAGGACCAGCTGTAACTCCCCCAAAGTGGAGCTGCTGTGCTCTGTCACCCCTCACAAGCTCCCCCTGAGCCTGTTGTGGGTACAGAGATTGAGAAGCCGTGTGAGCCAGGATGGAGCTGGTCTGCTCTAGGCCTACCCCCTGCGTCATTGTGTCTAGGACAAAGGGTCTCAGGGCCCAGAAACTGGGGAGACTGTCCTCCTGTTTTGTTGCACTTCACTTTCCACAATAAAATGGACAACTGGCAGAGACGGCCCTCCAGTGGGGCACGCAGCATGGCACAAAAGCCAAAACCACAGGTCCAGGGAGCAGGAGGACTGGCTGGGGTGGCAGCCCTGGCCTTTCCTGGCATGTGACTTAGGCTTCCTTCCCTCTAGATCTCAGGCTTCTTGGCTAAGGGAATCTGCCTCATGTGAAGGCTCCTTTGAAGATTAAAGGATGGAATGCATAGTAAGCATTTAGCACTAGGTATGTACTCTTATTTTATCAGCTGGGACCATAAAGGCATTGCAGGCAAATTAAAAAGCCAACATTGTTGCTCCTGGGCCCAGTTCTGAGAACTAAACTATCCCTCCCCCACTCCCCACCCCACCCAACCCCAACTGGGACACTCTTTCAAATTCATCTGGTAATTCTCACTGCATTGCCTGTGTCTTAAGCTTTCCTGGGACTTGATTTCTTCTCACAGTCTATCTGAAATACCGCTGTTTTCACAAAGTCAGGTGAGGAATACATTTCTCCAGGGACTCAAATTGGGAGATGGTGGTGAGGGCTTTGAGGCCCTGGGTGAACCCCCTTCACTGTCCTCCCACCCCCAACTTCGATGGAAAAAAGACAGCCCCCAAAGGGACCATAGTAAGCACTCCTTTATGTTGAACCTGTGCTGCTGAGGCCTTCTGACCCATGCCCTCCACCCTTGAAATATGCGGAAAACAGGAAATTGTTTCTCTATTCATAGTTGCAAAGAGCTGTGTGCCACTGTTTTTAATGTGAACCATGTTTGTGCAGAAGAATCACAAAATTATTTCTGATATGACCCCTGCTATAGTATAAGCATGGGTGGGAATATTTGTGCATATTTTCAAATAAATTTCATCTATATTTTTGGTGCTCTAGAAATGTAAATATGATTAATCTTTAAAATATGATTAAGTTTATTTTGACCAACTGCACTTTTCCCATTTTTCCCATTAACTAATTATTGCTTCTCTGCATTGATTGTCTACATTTTTTCCCCCTTGAATCAACAAGCCACCTTCTCTAATCAAACATAACATTTTAATTTTTCTGCTTTTTGCTTGAACTCTCTAATGATTTTTCTGACTGTGCTGGGAGGGGCTCTAGGATTCCAAGGACCAGAACAAGCAGGGAGAGGAGGAGGTGGGGAGGAGCCAGTGGAATAAAGGTACCCTACCTTGTTTTAATCCAATCAGTGCAAGTTTTATATATCATATCAGATTCTAAGTGTGAGATTTCACACTTAAAGGAAGAACTCTTCTATTCCAAAACAGCTATTCCAGTGCATTTCATGTGTGCCTACACCTCATGGATTGGTAATATTATGAGTATGATTAAAATGATGTAACTATTTAAGCCAACCAGAACTCATACTAATGTAAATAGTTCTCTTTAGAATTTATCACGTTAAAATACTATACACATATCCTTATGATGCCATTTGTCAAAAAAATTTGGCATTTTTAAAGTACTGATTTCAGGACTAATTATGTTTTGCTTTGGGTATCTTTACTAGAGACAAAATCTCATACATAAAATGGGGATAAAAATAATAGTTTTTTTTTGTCCTGAGGAACAGAGGAAATATATGTAAATTTTACTTTGCAAAACACTAAACAAATGTTGTGTTTTAAAAAATTATCTGAGGATAGGTTTAAATTTTTGAAATAATACAAAATTAAAACTATTAAACAGGATGGATAATCAATCTAGGTACTGGTCCAAAGATAGGTGTGACTGTAATGGGGTTGACTTTCTTGGTGGTTTAACATTGATTCTAAAGGCAGTTCCAGAAGAATGATTTTGAATATTATTTCAGGGCAACACCTTTGAAAGGCACCATAGGTGGATATATCCTGCTTGTTATTGTTGTGGTCCTACCTTTGGGTCCAGACATTTGGAGAGTGTAGGTCCTATGGGTAGGTGAATGCCGTAATTATTGTCCCAGAACCTGGCACAGTGACTGGCAGGAGACAGGTAATGAATGAATGTTGGTTGAAAATAGAGCTTTCTCAGGGCTAATTAAATTCATTTTTATAGAAATATTGATTCCTGAAAGATTGATTTTTTGAATAGCAAACTAGTTTTAAAGTTTTGAATTTTCTTCATATCTTTTTTCTTTGCCTTGGTTTGTCAGATGACCCAGAGGAGCTAAGTGACTCACCCATGGTCACACAAAAAGCACATGGCAGGGTGAGGACCAAACAGGTTACTGACCCTCAACTTGGTGCCCTCTGCACCCCCCTTGTTACCCTGTACTTAGGCCAGCTTTGTGGTCTGTGACCTGTGTATTCACACAGGTCTGTGGTTGCTGTCTTGAAATTCTTCAAATTTTTGAACAAGGGATGCTGCATTTTAATTTTCCACAAATTATATGGCCTGGCCTGCCAGAACCTTTGTGGGTATGATTCAAGGATTAGTCATGTCTCCTTGGAGAAATGTGTTCTAGAATCATGACTTTCTAGTATGCTACCTTCAGAATCACAGACAAAAGCTGAGAGTAAAGGAGCATCACCCACACTCTCTATCTTGGACTTGACATCTGTTTGGTGCTTCATTCATGGCAACTGCTTACAGCTGGCTTGTCCCACACGGAAGACACTTCTTCTTAGGCAGCTTCCTGTGCTAGGAGGTAGCCTGGGTCAACACTAGCCAACATGGCCTGAGTCAGCCATTGTCAAATAGCCAATTGCAAAGTGAAAAATTCTCTCCTTGGGCATAACTACTGGCTGTGGGGTGTATTGCCAAAATAGTTTAGTTCTTGTTTCTGTTTATTTATTTCCTACTGAACCAACTGGGAGTTGCCTAAGTGAACGGTTGTTCTGGTGTTGTGTGAGGCAGCTACTGGCTTTTGCTGTACAGAAGCTGGTTTTTTACTAATGAGATGGCACTTGGGTGATGTAATTAAATGGGGACCCTGCTCATAGAAAGTCAGTTTTATCAGCTTAACCATCTTTTTCCTTGCAAAGCTGGTCGTTGGCAATAGTAGGGATGAATAACACCTGTTTGACCCCATCTGCCTTTCCTCTGGGCATTCTCTGACAGCCTTCTTCACACATCAAGTGCTCAAATGCTCAGGGTCGCTTCTGTAGTCCCCCTGCCTGGGACACACACTGCACCTTCGGAATTGCTTCCCCATCACAGTTTACCCATGTTGGCCCTTATTTCCTTGGAGCTTGTTTTCTCTGCTACCTGCCTGCGAGCCACCTTCAGCTGACACCTTTACCCCCATGGCTGTCTTGTGTTGGCTTGCTCGTGTATTCCTCTCCAGGCTGATGTAGGCCTCACCTCAGCTAACTGGGTTTGCAAGCTGTAGAGATGCTGTCATTGTCCTGCCCCACCTTTTGGCACTGCACCTGTTCTAGACTGTGTTAGCAGCAATCTATTGCAAATACCTACAACTCCCTGCCTGTGGGGTGGGGAAGAGTGACCCCCTGAGGGGTGAGCAGCAGCTGGAGGACAAATGCCCCAGTATTTGTCAGCAGGCAGGGATCCTGAAGCATGTCTCACACCGACCCAGCCATCCCCAGCAGGATGGGGCCCATGCTGCCTGCAGTGGCAAACCGCAAAAAACATACTTTCGGCGGCTTCCTTTCATTGGGTCTCACTTCCCACTTCCACGTTGGTGTTCCCTGGACTACCTGCCAAGTAAATCACTTGTATCTAAATTTTCGTCTCTGGGTCGGCTCGTGGGGGAACTGCCCTAAGACCATCAGTACCAGGAAAGGCATCAGAAACAGAACCTATGACTGGGTTCTGAAGCCACATCACCCCCTGGCTGGTAGCACCTTCCAGGGTGCTGGAGAATCATACTTACTGAGGCTTGTACCTGCTGTGGGTCAGGGCGGCTGCAGGTGCAGCGGCTTACAGCTCCAGAGAAGGGGAGATATAAGGTAACAACTGTTTAAAGGATTCGCTGTAACTGTCATGGAAACCCAGAAGAAACAACATAACATGCTCGGGTCAAGCATTTATCAATTCAGCACACTACACACAAGCCAGAGGTCTCCATAGAAGTTCCTAAAGATTCCTTGTCTCCTAGCCAGAGGGACATGCAGGAACCAGCCCCAAATTTGGTTGTACAATCCTGGCAGGTCTTTGCTAAAGTCAGGACTCTGTCAGGAAAGGAGAGGAAATAGGAGACCTTCAAAGGGACTTTAGTGGATGAACTTGATCCCCAAAGGCCTGGGAATGGTGGGGGACTGGCCCCCCTTGTTGCTAGGGGGGAGCACCCTCCATTCGTGTGCAGGCCAGCCAGAGGCCTCACCTGTGGTAGATGCCTTGCACAATGATGGGTATTGTCCCCAAGAACTCTCTTGCCTCTCCTCATGGTTCGGAGCCCAGTGATGTGCCCCAGCCTGGCCTGAGCAGAGAGGCCTTGTTCCTGCCCCTGGAAGAAAGGGCTATGCTCCCAAGTTCTACAGCATCTGCCTAACATGCCAGCAGAGACTCTGGGTGCACGCCTGGGAGTGGATCATGGAGGCAAGACTTGAGGACCAGGGAGGAAGGACTATAAGACTGGGCAGGGGACAGTTTCTGGATATAGTGCCACACTGTGTGACTCAGTAATTGGCTCTGTGGCAAGGAGAACCCAAAGCCTCTCCTATACATTTACCGGGTGGCTTCTTGAAGCTGCGAACCACAATGGCCCAAAGTCTGTGAGGTGAGCATGCTGGAAACAGCTGGTAGAGTACCAAGGAAGGAGTGAACATTCTCAGGTGAGTGTTAGGATGCATTTATTCCATAAGACCAGGAGGGCTGAGTACATGCGCCCTTCACTCACATGGAGAGGAACGTGTGAGGGAGCCAGAGCTGCCGAGAGGCTCCTGGGTGGCTGTCCTTGGGGCCCTGGTTGATAGGAGGAGATGCTATTGTGGATCTGGGCTCCCGGTATTAGCATGCATGACAGAGGTCCACGCTTCTGAGTCCAGATCATGGCCCTTAAACATCAGAAGCAAGGAATAACTGACACAGAGAGCAGGAACAGACTGGCCATGGGGGACACTCCCCCACAGATCTGTGGCTATGGCAAATCATCCACAGAGTTTGTAGTGGCCAAGTAGATAGGAAACTAATAAGGCATTGTTGACTTATCTTAAATGAGACCATGAGCAATTGAGCAGAGGTGGATGGCAGCCACAAC
Source organism: Manis pentadactyla (assembly GCF_030020395.1). Lineage (NCBI taxonomy): Eukaryota > Metazoa > Chordata > Mammalia > Pholidota > Manidae > Manis > Manis pentadactyla. The sequence continues at coordinate 117,230,708 of NC_080021.1, read as the reverse complement.
TGTGGAAATGGGTACCCCTTGTCAGCGGCCAGGACTGAGCCTGTGCTCAGATATGAGACCAGTCCAAGAGGAGGCGGGGTTCCTTGGTATTCCTGAAAGCCCTGCAATGCCAGCATGGACGTGGGGCAGATGCTCCTTTAACCCTTCCCCAAAGGGGCCTATACCTATTCCAGAATATACACACCGGCCGGGAGAAGGGGAATGGAGGGACTTGCAAGGCAGGACTGAAGTGCCAAGGAGTCAGAGCCAGGAGCGGCCTATAGCCCTGGGGGAGTGGGGCCCAGCCCAGGTGCCCCTCGTCAGTCACACGCCCACTAACACACTACGGGCTTGCTTCTCTGCCTTCCTACCTCCCTGGGGTTGTTTCCTGAGACCACTTCTCTAAGTACTCACTCCCACTCAAATTTAGTTTCAGGGTCTGCTGTTGTTGAGCCCAGCCTGCGATGTAGGCCATTGCAGGATGAGCACTGCACCTGCCCTGGTGGGAGTGCACCCATGTCTTTGGGGCAGAGAAGGATATATCAGCAGGTTGCAGAAGGAGCCCAGGGGCTCCAGCTGCCTTTTGAGGAAAGTAGCCCAAATCAGTGCTTTCCTGGATACATGCTATTCATGCAGAGGGACACCATTGCTGCCCTTGTCACAACAGGTGACAGACAGGGACTGCTGTCTGAGTCAAAGATGATGGCATGAGTTCGACACCTCAGGAGTAAATGGTGCCAACTGGCAGGTTAGAGTGCCCCAGGTTGTACAATGACAAGAGCATCCAACAGATCCGTGACCTGGGGAAGGTGATGCTGGACAGACAGACAGAAGGCACTTTACTCTCCAGACCTTCTCAACACCATCCTGTCATGGCTGAGTCTCCACCAGGCCAGCAGCACAGACTCTGCAGAACAAGTGTGGCTGCAGAGAACACCTCACCCTGGGTTCCTATTACTTAAGTATCTGCCTTGCAACCTAAAAGGCCCACTCAAATCCACTGCGTGGCCATGTGCAACATGCTAGGATCAGCAAGTTCAAGCCAAGGTTGGCACAATGTCCCTGCCAGAGCCCCGGGGCAGCACTTGCCCCTGGGTTCATCAGGGTGTAATGCTGCTGGCTGTCCTCTCTCCAGCCAGGAGGCTTCTGGGTTGGAGCCCCTTCCATGGCTACAGAGGAGGCAAGGAGCCCCCAGATGGCCACCAACAGGATGCTCTGGATGAGGAAGGCAGGGGGCCTGAAGATCCACGGGCACATCACCATCCATGTGTTCTCACAGCCCCGAGCCCTGTGGTCCCCCACCCAGCTGCCCATCATTCTCCCTGAGGAGTGTTAGATACGAATATGTCCCCACAGTCTGGAGGCCACAAGCCCAACACGGGATGTAGCACAGCTGCAAGCAGAATGCCGCCTTCTGGCTGTGTCCTCACCTGGTGGAAGGCAAGGAGGCTCTCTCGGCCCTCTTTCGTCCGAGCACTGAGATCTCACTCTCGAGGGCTCCACCTCCCAAAGGCCCCTCTTTGTCACTGTGGGCCTCAGGGCTCCTCGTATGGATTTTGGGAGAACACAAGCACGCAGACCATAGGACGTATGAATGGGTGTGTGAAACGGTCTTTCCTGCCCTTGTCAGCACGTCTTCTCCTATTTCTGTGCTCTACTCAGGTGCTGCAACCTCTCGTTTGGATTCTTCAGCTCTCATGAAACTATTTTCATGTGTGGATGGTTGTTCAAATTGACATTTCTGTGAGGGACAGTTACTGGAAACTTCTCTCCGCCCTCTTGCTGTCATCGCTCCTATTAACTTACTTTATGTATTTTCTTACTTTATGCATTCTTGACACCCTGGCACTTGGGGGCCTTACAGACCCTGAGATAGACTACCCCTCCCAGGACTAGCCAGTTCTTAGAGCAAAGAGCTTGGTCAGAGCACGTCTTTTAGATGCCAACCAAACAGTTCTGAGTTTGTAGCCATCTCATCAGCCACCATCTCATCTAACTCTCACACATAAGCCAGTATTCCCTCTTTAAATCACCCCACAGCCAGGTACCAGGCAGCCAGAGGCCATTCTATTGCCCATAGCCCACTGGAATTGTTCATCCTACTCATAGTCTCTTTACCCACCCCTGACTTGCCTTTCCTGCAAAAGCCCCCCCAAAAGGCTCCAAATCAGGCTGTCTGCTTGCTCCTGTCTTTTGCCTCCTGACCATTCTGAGGCTTCCCGTGTGGCTCTGCCTGGAGTGGTGTGTCCCTTTCTCTTGGAAAACATAAGTAATAAATTCTTCCTCCAATGGCATTGGCCTTTCTGTGTCTCCTCCACAAATTAAAATCCATAGTGTATTTCAGAATAGAAGGTGCTTAATAAATACTTGACTGTCTTAATGAATGAAAGAATGAATGGATGAATTAAAAATAATGTCTGGTGATCTTAAGTGGCTTGCCCAAAGTCACTCAGCCAGGCAGTAATCAAACCCTGAAGCCCTTTGTCTCTCAACTTTTTATTTGTTGCTGTCTTCCTTTGGATCTCAAAGTACTTGCTGTATTGGCGTAGAATGAGCTGGCATGTAATCTAAAGAACACATACAGCTAACAAAGTACAAAACTCTGTCATGTAAATCTGACATCCCAAAACCATTCTTTCAGGCTACCACAAATAATTGTATCTGCTTTTTTAGATTTTAAGAGGGCTCTGGGTTGATTCTTATGTTTCTTTCAAAAGCTGTTTCAGGGAGAATTGAATGGAAGCCCTCTTTTTCTTGTAGTAAGTTGCTTTGCAGCAAGCAGAGGCTTCCAGAACTATCCTACTGATCAGGCTTCTCAAGGGGAGTTATTGCATCTTCTGAGTTTTTGAAGACATTGCTAAGGGACATCACCTGGGTCATCTTAAAAACAGTATCTCTTGAATCATTTTCACCTTATTTCTGATCTTCACCATCTCCCACTACCAAGGGCAGCCAAGGCAGAGGGGAGTATATATAGATTGAAGATCTTCCCTGTGGCCTTCCTATCATTGCTTCCTGAGTGGAGAAGGCCCTCCAGGTTAAACCAAACAATGACTATAGGCCTTGAGAACTGCTCATTTACTAGACAATCTGAAAGTGTTGAAAAATGAGAGTAGTGAATACAAGGTAGGAATGGTTCAGAGAAGAGTCTGCAGGATAGCCAGACTTGGGTTTGAATTCTATCTGTATAACTTTGAATATGCTGATTAATCCTCAGTATGCCCAGCTGTAAAATGGGACTAAAACCATCCACTCTCCCAGCTTGTACTTAGAATTAGATGGCATAGTAACCCACAATCAATTAGGTGCTCACCAAAAGGAAGCTACTATTGCATTTCATGGGGCAGGTTTATGGAGAGGTGATCACCTCACAAAAAGGGTCTTACATGTATGGTGCTAATGTGAGGGCAGCTAGTATCTCCCTATTCCCAGGTCACACTAAATGCCCAGGCTCAGAGACTGCAAGAGGGAGGAGAGAATTGCACATTTGTACAAAGGTGCACCGTCCCTCCTTCCCTGAGCTGGGAACTCTGCCAGGGGAGGCCCAGCAGATGTGATCTCATTGTTCACCTTGGTGCACAGGTTGGCTGGTCACCAGCTAGCCCCACAACAAATAGGATATGCTCAGGTCCAGGAATTTGATAGTCAACAAACCAACTAAACTTTGAACACACTTTATTGATCACCTACTATGTGCAGTGCACTAATATTACATAATCCATTCTTGTCCCTCCTCATGACCCAAACAAGGAGCTGAATTTTCCTGGAAGCAAATAGGCTGGAAACCACCTACTTCTGTCAAAGGTTGAAGCTTTCCAGAGCACTGTGGAAAAGAGTCATTGTTGACCTTAAAGTCAGTGGCTGGCTATTTTGGACTTTCAAATGCAATTCAACCAAAGGCCATTGCAAAACTTAAGGAGGAAAAGGTGGAACAATGTGATTTTCAAACCTATGAGTTCCTAAGAACTAAAAAAAGTAAGAATTCAAGGGTAATTTTTCAAAGATAACCATCATCCTGTTGAATTAGCTACAACATTTAAAAATAATTTTATGTCTTATTTTCATAAATGTTTATTTCTAAATTTAAAAAATAATATGTATGTTTGTATCTTACACCATGTACAAAAAGCAATTCAAAATTGATCAAAGACCTAAATGTTTAGAACTAAAACTATAAAACTCTTAAAAACAAAAGGGAAAAACTTCATGACATTGAATTTGGCAATAATTTCTTAGATATGATGCCAAAAGCACAGGCAGTAAAAGAAAAAATAAACAAGACTTCCTCAAAATTAAAACTTCTGTGCATCAAACAACATGATCAATGGAGTGAAAAGGCAACCCCTGGAATGAGAAAAATATTTGCAAATTATTTACCTGATAAGGGATTAATATCTAGAATATATAAAGTACTCTACAACTCAACAACAAAAACAAACAACTTGATCCAAAAGTGGACTTGATAAAAAGGACTTGAACAGACATTTCTCCAAAGAAGGTATACAAATGGTCAATAAGCACATGAAAAGCGGTTCAATATCACTAGTCATTGGGGAAATGCAAATCAAAATTGCCATAAGACACCACTTCACACCTATTAAGATGGTTATTACAAAAAAAACAAAACACCACCACCACCCAGAAAATAGCAAGTGTTGACAAGGATGTGGAGAAATTGGAATGCTGTGCTTTGCTGGTGAAAATGTAAAATGCTGTGGAAAACAATTTGGAAGTTCCTCAAAAAGTTAAACATAGAACTGCCATATGATCCAGCAATTTCACTCTTAGACAAAAAAATTGAAAGCAGGGATTTGAACAGATCCTTGTCCACCAATAATAGCAACATCATTCAAAATAACCAAAAGATTGAAACAACCCATATGTCCATCAACAGATGAATGGATAAAAGCATGTGGTATATACACACAATAAAATATTATTCAGCCTCAAAAAGAAATGAAATTTTGACACATGCTACAATATGAATGACCCTTGAAGACTTCATCCTAAGGGAAATAAGGCAGACACAAAAAAGACAAATATCATATGAGTCTACTGATATGAGGTGCCTAGAGTAGTCAAATTCCTAGGAATAGAAAATGAAATGGTGGTTGCTCCAGGGGCTGGGAGCAGGGGGAATGGGTATAGAATTTCCAGTTGAGAAGATGAAAAAGTTCTGTCAATAGATTGGTGGTGTTGTTTGCACCACAATATGAATGTACTTACTGCCATTGAACTGTACACCTAAAAATGGTTAAAATGGTAAATTTTGGTATGCATTTCACCACAATAAATAAGTTATGTGCCCAAGTTAAAAGCATCACACAATAACAAAAAAGTATAAAATATGAAAAGAGTGCCTCCTCTTTTCTACTCCTCCTTGAATATTTTAAAATGTTCCTATTGGTCATGCCCACGATTCTGAATTACCTGCAAGTACCTCTGTTCCTTGGTCTCCTACTGTGAATAGTGCCTGAGGCCTCCTTTCAAGGATGGATGAGGGGGCGTGTACTTCCACTAACTCCCCTCAACCCTCTGCCTTTATCTCCTGACTTTTGATATTTACATTATACATTGGATTTTCTAGTGGTTAATGTTTAGCTTGCAATGACACACTCAAACCTTTATCTTCTAAAGCTTTTCAATATGGGCATTTTCAAACGTATACAACAGTCAAGAGAAGCATGGAGTAAGCCTTTGTGTGCCTAATACCAAGAGTCTATGATGAACCCATAATCAATTTTGTTTCATCCACATCCCTATTTACTCTCCCTTACTGATTAGTTTGAAGCAAATCTTAGACATTAAATATTTTGGTATTTCTTTCTTTAAAAAAAGACTCAAAGAAACAAAACCCATTAAATATTTTGGTATTTCTTTCTTTAAAAAAGGACTCAAAGAAACAAATCCCATAATATAACTGCAATGCCACTACCACACCTTAAAAAATGAACAATAATTCCTTAAGCCAGTCACTATTGATATTTTGTTCTCATTTTTTTTTGTTTATTCAAAGGAGGATCCTAATCAGGTCCCTATAATACAATTGGTTGATATGTCTGTTTACTCCCTTTTAATCTATAGATTCCTCAGCCCTCTTTTCCTTCCTATTGCAACATACTTTGTTGAAGAAACTGTTATTTGATTTGTAGTTTCCACTGTCTGGATTTTGATGATTGTATCTCAATGGTGTCACTTAACATGTTTTTCTCTTGTATTCCCTTGTATTTCTTATAAATTGGTAATTAGATTTAGAGACTTGCTCAGATTGAGATTTGATTTTGTGGCACTACATACAAAGTTTTGTTAACTTCCACCAGATGGTACATCATGCCTGGCTTACCTTTTTTAGTGATTCTTGCAGCCATTGATGACCATCTACTAGATCCTTTAATGCATTAGGGGCAGTGATGGCTTCTCAGTCCTTAGTCACTTACTAGTTGGAATGCTTCCATAAAAAAAAAAAATTCCCCTTTGGCTATTTAGTTATCCTAAGATATAGGAAAAGCAGAAATAATTGCTTGACTCTTTTGATTAATTTAAAACTAGTTTAATTACCAGTTTCAAAAATGATGAATTGATTCCCTAGCATCCTCTAATGGTTACCACTGGGTTTCTCTTCCTATCAGAATCATGATGAACCCATATTTGATGTGTTTCAGGTCACTGCGTTTCAATTATTGAGGTTCAAATGGTCCTGTCTCTGGCCAATGAAAGCCTCTTTAAATTTGCTCCTGAATCTTTTTGACCTGATTCCAGTGGTGTTTAGTACCTTCCTCTTTTTCTAGTATGAGTAGATGTTTCAAGAACACAGGAAACATTTGCTGTGCCAGGCCTGGAATTCTCCAAGGAGTTCTGGTTACTTTCGGTAGAAAATGGCATTTGGAGTGTTCATTGCGGCTAGTTTGGTCATTGGTTAATAATTTATACATCCATAAAATTCAGACCATATTTATTAACTCCCTTCCTCATATAAATGGGAAATTGTCTCAATTCCATTTTTCTCTACTCTTTTCTTTAGTCTTCTCAATTTCTATCAACTATTAACATTACTTTTAGTCATCTTCAAGACTTGTAATCCTGACATTTGATTCCGTGACTATAATTAATCCTCCTTCATAATGAATGCACTGATTATAAAACCTATAAACCCAAACAAAGAATTTGCAAATTTACAATTATAGAAATATCACCTACTGATGAAGCCCTCCAAAATATGATTAGATCCATTGCAAAGGACCACTGGAAGGAAAACTTTGTACACCTCATGGCTAAATGGATTATTTTTACAATTACAATCCTTTGCTCGATGTCATGCCACTTTTTATGCTGTTTCATAATTGTTCTATGGTGTTGCAGGGCTACTTCTTTTCCCTGGAATGTCTAGCTGTTTTATTGTTGTTGTTGACAGAAGCAGCATATACTATCATCTGGTCAAAAATTTGTAGGCTTCTAATCTTAGGGTTGTGTAATGGAGCCCCCTTGCATTTGAAGACATACATGGTGGAGTCATTTGATACATCTCATTTTAATTCTCACCTATTGTTTTTCAGATCTGTTGCAGAGTTTCAAGCTAAGATTTATTTTCATGGCACTCCTGAATTAATTTCACTTTTCCTGCAGCACAGATATTTCTCTTTCCTGGATTCCTATTTGCTCTGATAAAAATACATCTTCAAATGTTTTTTAATTCTAGAAAGGTTTATGGAAGATATACTTTCTGATTCCTTCCTACCTGAATGTGGCTTTATTTTTATCATCTCTTTGATTGATATTTTGACTAGGTATAGCTTTTCAGCTCTGAAATATTTTTCACCTAGAATTGTAAATGAATTCCTCTGCTGTCTTCTAGCATCTAGTGTTGTCAGTTATAAATCTCATATGTTTGAGTAACAGCTCTTGGTAGTAGACTTCCCATCATCTAGTTTTTACTTCTTCCTTCTCAGCAAACCCTGATTTTGTAAAAATGTCAATACCATTATTTGAAGGAGGCTCTTTCCAAGCTCCTGGGTGGGACTGATGATTCATTTCAGCCAATCATGATAAATCCTTTCTTCTCATCAGTAATTGATTTAGGAATAAACTTTTGGATGTTTCTGCTTGAGGATTTGATGATTCTAAATTGTTGTAGCTATCTTGTGACCATGAGAAGAAGAGTAAAGCATCAGCGAGAGCAGAGTGGAATGACAAAGAATCCAAGTTATTGATGATATCATTGCACAGATGAATTAACTAACCCTAAAATTAGGTACCTAACACTGTAGAATTTTCATTTGTAAATATATTGTAATTAGTCTTAGATTGAGGATCACTTTGCCTCTCAAAGAGATAATTTTATTTATTTATTTATTTATTTATTATTTTGGTATCATTAATCTACAGTTACATGAAGAACATTATGTTTACTAGACTCCCCCCTTCACCAAGTCCCCCCCACATACCCCTTCACAGTCACTGTCCATCAGCGTAGTAAGATGCTGTAAAATCACTATTTGTCTTCTCTGTGTTGTAGAGCCCACCCCGTACTCCCCCCACATTATACATGCTAATTGTAATATCCCCTTTCTTTTTCCCGCCCTTATCCCTCCCTTCTCACCCATCCTCCCCAGTCCCTTTACCTTTGGTAACTGTTAGTCCATTTGTGGGTTCTGTGATTCTGCTGCTGTTTTGTTCCTTCAGTTTTTCTTTGCTCTTATACTCCACATACGAGTGAAATCATTTGGTACTTGTCTTTCTCCACCTGGCTTATTTCACTGAACATAATACCCTCTAGCTCCATCCATGTTGTTGCAAATGATAGGATTTGTTTTCTTCTTATGGCTGAATAATATTCCATTGTGTATATGTACCACATCTTCTTTATCCATTCATCTACTGATGGACATTTAGGTTGCTTTCATTTCTTGGCTATTGTAAATAGTGCTGTGATAAACATTGGGGTGCTATGTATTTTTCAAACTGGGCTGCTGCATTCTTAGGGTAAATTCCTAGAAGTGGAATTCCTGGGTAAAATGGTGTTTCTATTTTAAGCATTTTGAGGAACGTCTATACTGCTTGCCACAATGGTTGAACTAATTTACATTCCCACCAATAGTGTAGGAGGGTTCCCCTTTCTCCACAACCTTGCCAATATTTGTTGTTGTTTGTCTTTTGGATGGTGGCAATCCTTACTGGTGTGAGGTGATATCTCATTGTAGTTTTAATTTGAATTTCTCTGATGACAAGCGATGTGGGACATCTTTTCATGTGTCTGTTGGCCATCTGAATTTCTTCTTTAGAGAACTGTCTGTTCAGCTCCTCTGCCCATTTTTTATTTGGATTACTTGTTTTTTGTTTGTTGAGGTGTGTGAGCTCTTTATATATTTTGGATGTCCACCCTTTATTGGATCTGTTTATGAATATATTCTCCCATACTGTAGGATACCTTTTTTGTTCTATTGATGGTGTCCTTTGCTGTACAGAAGCTTTTCAGCTTGATATAGTCCCACCTGTTCATTTTTGCTTTTGTTTCTCTTGCCCAGGGAGATATGTTCATGAAGAAGTCACTCATGTTTATGTCCAAGAGATTTTTGTCTATGTTTTTTTATAAGAGTTTTATGGTTTCATGACTTACATTCAGGTTTTGATCCATTTTGAATTTACTTTTGTGTATGGGGTTAGACAGTGATCCAGTTTCATTCTCTTACATGTAGCTGTCCAGTTTTGCCAGCACCATCTGTTGAAGAGACTGTCATTTCCCCATTGTATGTCCATGGCTCCTTTATCATATATTAATTGACCATATATGTTTGGGTTACTATCTGGGGTCTCTATTCTGTTCCACTGGTCTGTGGCTCTGTTCTTGTGCCAGTACCAAACTGTCTTGATTACTGTGGCTTTTTAGTAGAGCTTGAAGTTGGAGAGCGAGATCTCTCCCCACTTTATTCTTCCTTCTCAGGATTGCTTTGGCTATCCGGGGTCTTTGGTGTTTCCATATGAATTTTTGAACTATTTGTTCTAGTTCGCTGAAGAATGTTGTTGGTAATTTTGTAGGGATTGCATCAAATCTGTATATTGCTTTGGGCAGGATGGCCATTTTGACGATAATAATTCTTCCTAGCCAGGAGCATGGGATGAGTTTCCATCTGTTAGTGTCCCCTTTAATATCTCTTAAGAGTGTCTTATAGTTTTCAGGGTATAGGTCTTTCACTTCCTTGGTAAGGTTTATTCCTAAATATTTTATTCTTTTTGATGCAATTGGGAATGGAATTGTTTTCCTGATTTATCTTTCTATTAGTTCATTGTTAGTGTACAGGAAAGCCACAGATTTCTGTGTGTTAATTTTGTATCCTGCAACTTTGTTGTATTCCGATATCAGTTCTAGTAGTTTTGGAGTGGAGTCTTTAGGGTTTTTTATGTACAATGTCATGTCATCTGCAAATAGTGACAGTTTAACTTCTTCTTTACCAATTTGGATTCCTTGTATTTCTTTGTTTTGTCTAATTGCTGTGGCTAGGACCTCCAGTACTATGTTGAATAACAGTGGGGAGAGTGGGCATCCCTGTCTTGTTCCCGATCTCAGAGGAAAAGCTTTCAGCCTCTTGCTGTTCAGTATGATGTTGGCTGTGGGTTTATCATATATGGCCTTTATTATGTTGAGGCACCTGCCCTCTATACCCATTTTGTTGAGAGTTTTCATCATTAATGGATGTCGAATTTTGTCGAATGCTTTTTCAGCATCTATGGAGATGATCATGTGGTTTTTGTCCTTCTTTTTGTTGATGTGGTGGATGATGTTGATGGATTTTTGAAAGCTGTACCATCCTTGCATCCCTGGGATGAATCCCACTTGGCCATGGTGAATGATCCTTTTGATGTATTTTTGAATTCGGTTTGCTAATATTTTGTTGAGTATTTTTGTATCTACGTTCATCACGGACATTGATCTGTAGTTTTCTTTTTTGGTGGGGTCTTTGCCTGGTTTTGGTATTAGGGTGATGTTGGCTCCATAGAATGAGTTTGGGAGTATTCCCTCCTCTTCTATTTCTTCGAAAACTTTAAGGAGAATGGATATTATGTGTTCTCTGTATGTCTGATAAAATTCTAAGTTAAATCCATCTGGCCCGGGAGTTTTGTTCTTGGGTAGTTTTTTGATTACCACTTCAATTTCATTGCTGATAATTGGTCTGTTTAGATTTTCTGTTTCTTTATGGGTCATTCTTGGAAGGTTGTATTTTTCTAGGAAATTGTCCATTTCTCCTAGGTTTTCCAGCTTGTTAGCATATAGGTTTTCATAGTGTTCTCTAATAATTCTTTGTATTTCTGTGGGGTCCGTCGTGATTTTTCCTTTCTCATTTCTGATTCTGTTGATGTGTGTTGATTCTCTTTTTCTCTTCATAAGTCTGGCTAGAGGCTTATCTATTTTCTTTTTTTCTCAAAGAAACAGCTCTTGGCTTCATTGATTTTTTCTATTGTTTTATTCTTCTCAATTTTATTTATTTCTTCTCTGATCTTTATTATGTCCCTCCTTCTGCTGACTTTAGGCCTCATTTGCTCTTCTTTTTCCAATTTCGATAAGTGTGACTTTAGACTACTCATTTGGGATTGTTCTTCCTTCTTTAAATATGCTTGGATTGCTATATACTTTCCTCTTAAGACTGCTTTCGCTGTGTCCCACAGAAGTTGGGGCTTTGTGTTGTTGTTGTCATTTATTTCCATATATTGCTGTATCTCCATTTTAATTTGGTCGTTGATCCTTTGACTATTTAGAAGCGTGTTGTTAAGCCTCCATGTGTTTGTGAACCTTTTTGCTTTCTTGGGACAATTTATTTCTAGTTTTATACCTTTGTGGTCTGAAAAGTTGGTTGGAAGGATTTCAATCTTTTTGAATTTACTGAGGCTCTTTTTGTGGCCTAGTATGTGGTCTATTCTGGAGAATGTTCCATGTGCACTTGAGAAGAATGTGTATCCTGCTGCTTTTGGACGTAGAGTTCTATAGATGTCTATTAGGTCCGTCTGTTGTAGTGTGTTGTTCAGTGCCTCTGTGACCTTACTTATTTTCTTTCTGGTGGATCTGTCCTTTGGAGTGAGTGGTGTGTTGAAGTCTCCCAAAATGAATGCATTGCATTCTATTTCCTCCTTAATTCTGTTAGTATTTGTTTCACATATGTTGGTGCTCCTGTATTGAGTGCATATATATTTATAATGGTTATATTCTCTTGTTGGACTGACCCCTTTATCATTATGTAATGTCCTTCTTTATCTCTTGTTACTTTCTTTGTTTTGAAGCCTGTTTTTTCTGATACTAATACTGCAACACCTGCTTTTTTCTTCCTGTTGTTTGCCTGAAATATCTTTTTCCATCCCTTGACTTTTAATCTGTGCATGTCTTTGGGTTAGAGGTGAGTCTCTTGTAAGCAGCATATAGATGGGTCTTGCTTTTTTATCCATTCTATTACTCTGTGTCTTTTGATTGGTGCATTCAGTCGATTTACATTTAGGGTGATTATTGAAAGATATGTACTTATTGCCATTGTAGGCTTTAAGTTTGTGGTTACCAAAGGTTCAAGGTTAGCTTCTTTACTATCTTACTGTCTAACTTAACTCACTAATTGAGCTATTATAAACACAGTCTGTTGATTATTTCTCTCCCTTCTTATTCCTCCTCCTCCATTCTTTGTATGTTGGGTTTTTTATTCTGTGCTCTTTTTAGGAGTGCTTCCATCTAGAGCAGTCCCTCTAAAATACCCTGTAGAGGTGGTTTGTGGGAGGCAAATTCTCTCAACTTTTGCTTGTCTTGGAATTGTTTAATCCCTCCTTCATATTTAAATGATAATCGTGCTGGACACAGTATCCTTGGTTCAAGGCCCTTCTTTTTCATTGCATTAAATGTATCTTGCCATTCTCTTCTGGCCTGTAGGGTTTCTGTTGAGAAGTCTGATGATAGCCTGATGGGTTTTTCTTTGTAGGTGACCTTTTTTCTCTCTCTGGCTGCCTTTAATACTCTGTCCTTGTCCTTGATCTTTGCCATTTTATTATTATGTGTCTTGGTGCTGTCCTCCTTGGGTCCCTTCTCTTGGGAGTTCTGTGTGCTTCTGTGGTCTGAGCAACTATTTCCTCCCTCAGTTTGGGGAAGTTCTCAGTAATTATTCCTTCAAAGACACTTTCTATCCCTTTTCTCTCTCTTCTTCTTCTGGTACCCCTATAATGTGGATATTGTTCTGTTTGGATTGGTCACAGAGTTCTTTTAATATTGTTTCATTTCTGGAGATCCTTTTATCTCTCTGTGCATCAGCTTCTATGCATTCCTGTTCTCTGGTTTCTAGTCCATTAAGAGCCTCTTGCATCCCGTCCATTCTGCTTTTAAGTCCTCCTAGAGATTGTTTTATTTTTGTAGTCTCCCTCTGCACTTGCTCCTTTAGCTCTTGCATGTTTCTCTGCAGCTCTGTCAGCATGTTCGTGATTTTTATTTTGAATTCTTTTTCAGGGAGACTGGTTAGGTCTGTCTCTGCAGATCCTCTCTCAGGGGTTGTCTTGACTACTTTGGACTCGACTAAATTTTTCTGCCTTTTCATGGTGATAGTGGTGGCTGTAGGCAGGTTGCGGGTGTGTCAGCTGGGAGAAGAAAGTCCTTTCTTGCTTGCTGGATCCCTTGCTGTTCTCCGCTGCCTGTGTCAGTTACCCGCACTCCTGGAGCAGACACTGGGTTAATCCCCTAAGCTGATGTGGGTGGGGTCTCCGTCAGAGCAGTGCAGATCCCTGTTGGGAGTGGCAGGCATGCCAGGTGTGCTCCTCTGCAATTGTGGTGCCCCTGCGGGGCAGCTGTGTGTCAGCAGCAACCTTTGGGTCTGGCCTGGGCAGCTGTGCATCGGGCTGGGATTCCAGTTGCTGCTGGGAGTGCAACTGCTGCCTCTGGCATCCGCTGCAGGTGCGCGTGGGCCTCTCCTGGGCCCCTCTGGTGGCACAGTCACCGGCACACGCGGGCCACTCCCAGGGCACTCGGTCGCCGCTGCCGCAGGTTTATGTGGAACTTTCCTGGGCCCCTCTGGCGCTGCGACCACCGGCATGCACGGGCACCTCCCGGGCTGCTTGGTCACCACCACGGTGAGCTCGCACGTGCCGCTCCTGGTCCCCTGTGGCGCTGCCACCACTGGCACATGCTGCCACTCTCCCACTACTGGGCTGGTGTGTCGGGGTCTGCACCAGTTGGGGGAACAACTGGCAGGCTGCTTAGTGCCGTGAGGGGCTTCAGAGCTGCACTGCTGCCCAGGGGGTTAGGGCGCCTAAAGTTCCCTGGGATTCCCAGCTGCTGGCTAAGTGTGCCGGGACGACTTCATCCAGCTGTGGGGTCCCTGTCTCTTTAAGACTTGCAAAAAGCACTCAGTTTTCTTTTGTCTCAGGGACGCTGGTTGTGGGGACCTGCCAGCAGGTTTTGCTTTTCTGTTTCTCGAATATCCAGCACCCAGTGCACCTGTGTCTGCACTCCGGGTGCGGATTTCTAGAGCTGGTTGTTTAGCAGTCCTGGGCTTTCACTCCCTCCCCGTTCTGACTCCTTTCTTCCTGCCAGGTTCTGGGGTGGGGGGGCGTTCGGGTCCCGCCTGGCTGTGGCTTGTATCTTACCCCCTTTGTGTGATGCTGAGTTCTCACAGATGTAGATGTATCCTGGCTATTGTACTGTATCCACTGGTGTCTCTTTTAGGAATAGTTGTATTTATTTTATTTTCATAAATATATATGTTTTTGGGTGGAGATTTCCACTGAACTACTCATGCCGCCATCTTGGCTCTGTTCTCAAGAGATAATTTTTATTATTATTTGTAAGTCTTATTTTTTAATCATTGGCAACTAAACATGGCTGATTTTTTGCATTAAAATGATTCCTACCTCTTCTTGTAGGGGATAAGGAACTATAAAAAAAGTTAAAAAAGCATTTCTAAAATAAATTTGACAGATTTACAGAATTAAAAAGGCTGTCAATAGTTAATTTAATCTATTGCCTTGACTCCAAGCAAGCCTGATGAGAAATTACCTTATAATATTGCTTCGTATGTTTCAATGAGTGGAAATGTCATTGCCTCCCTTGCTGTGGTGTAATTCCAGCATGCTGAAGCCAAAGACAGAGGCATGGCATCAAAGTTCTATCCTGAAGTAAATGTGGCAGCATTTGTCCTGATAGAACTAGTTGTTATTAGTGTGTGGATGCATTTCTTGCTGCAAGAAAACCAACTAAATGCAAATTTGCAAAATAGAAAGATTCAGGGAAGTGAGAGTTTGAGTTGCAGAAATGGCTTTGTTTTTAAAAAAAGTTTCCAAGAGTGTCCTTTCAACATAGAACTCACCAAATAGATAAAAAAGTGTAACTTAATTTTGCAAATAAGTATCTAAAATGCTACCTATATAATGGATAATTTATTTTAAAGTTTAATGCTGTTGTATTTACAAAGCCCCTCTCTTATGTAGTAGCTATGGGGAAGCCTCTACTTTGGGAGTGGCATTTGCCTTCTCCCCGCCAGGGACTTTCCAAGGGTGGGGACAGGCTCAGTTACCCTAATTCCTTCCACATGGAGGCTATGGCCATCTGCAGTTGTAAACCACGATTCTTTGACACGCAAATCCCAGATGGAGCTTTGAATTTAAGGCCCATATTTCATACAGATTTCTACAATGTGGCTTAATTTTTTTCTTATTGTTACTCAATGCATGCTCATTGTGGGGGAGAAAAAGGTAGATATATACATAAAAAAAGAAAAAATCTTTCATAGCCCCATGACTAATAATATTTTGAAATTCATCCTTCTAGATGTTTTTTAGGCCTACTGATTTATATGTACTTTATTTTTTCTTCCAAAAATGGTATGATAGCCTCCCCTGCTCCGGGCTACTCATCGTGTTCATGCTGTGGATGCCATTCATGGCCATGGGTGACCTGGACATACCCACCATGAGCTATTATTGCTCAGGAGCCCATGAACCTAACAAGAGAGTTACCAGCTGTTCACCAAGATGAAGGGAAGTGCAAAAGGCCTACTGGACCCCAGAACTACATATATTGAACACCTATACTTTGCTGGTTAAGACTCTACCTGGATGATCTCTACCTACTTCTCACACCCAACCTCAAGGATGATTCATTATCACCCCTGTGCAAAAAGGAAATGTGAGCCATCACGACCCCTCAGAGTGCTTTCTTGGCTAGAGCTACCTAAGGAAATACATTCATATTGTGAGGTTAATGGGTATTATTGGCTCAGTGTGTTTCTCTCTCCCAAATATTTGCACTTTAACAGCATTGTTGGCTTTGAGTGCTAGAAATACAAAGATGAAGCCACCATTTCTAAAGCAGCTCATTGAAGTGGGGAGACAGACACTTAATAAATGAACGTGACATAGGGGATACAATAGAGGTGTGTGCAAATGGTTAAGTTGCCTTTGTTTTTCCCTTGGAGAGAGATGGTTTATTGGAACCCTGGAAGGAGAGATTTGAATGGGGCTTTGAGGGATGACTAGGAGTTGTATACCAGACTTTGGAGGGATGGTCACTGGGAAAGGAAAGCAGCATAACTGATGCCTGGAAACAGAAGTGGCCTCCACTCTGTCTAGATCCAGTGGGCAGAGACCAGTGGGCAGGGCTGGACAATGGAGAGCCTTGCGTGATATCATAAGACAGTGGGGCTATATCCTGTGGGTAGCTGGCCTCATCAGATTTAAAATTGGTTTAATCAGGGCAAGACTGAATCTGATCTGCATTCTGGAAAGATATTCTTGGTAACAGTGAGGAGGCTGGATGAGTCACTTGGAGAGATGGAGAGCATATTCCAGAGAGTTTAGTAATGTGGACATTTTCAGAGAGGGTGAGGGTGAGTTTGGGTCAAGGATGCTTTTCCCATGGTTCTGATGAGAGACAGATGAGCTCTAACCTCAGGGAAAGGAATTGCAGGAGTGGTATCCGGTTCCCAGGGAGGTAGGAAGGGCAATCCCCCCACCATCCCTGCTTCTCGCAGCCCCTCAGAGACCCAGGAAAGAAGTGAAGACCTCAGTTATTCATGAACTGCAACATACCCAGGGACTGGCCAGTGGGAGGACCTGGATACTTTTCTGGAGTTCACTTTTCACTGGCAGCCAAGCTTTGTTGCTCGGCTTCCAGAGGTGGGGACAACACAGGAAGGCAGCCATGTGATGATGGGTCAGGGACAGGGGTGCAAGGGGTGTCCAGGTGGCCAGGAGGAAGGTTTCAATCCAGAGAGAAAGCTAATCACAGATTTTGGGGAACTTTCCACAGGGTGAAAGCCAGGCAGGCAGGATGTGGGCTGCCAAATACCTTCTGGGTAGCATAGTTAGTTTTAAAATGCAGTTAGACAGTGGAACGTCCTGGTTAAGAGCAGAGATTGAGCCAGATGGTGGGTTCGAATCCTAGCCTTGCCACTTCCTTGCTGCTTACCTTGGGAAAACCATTTTATCTCTCTGTCCTGGATTTTTTCATCTGTAACACAAGGCAATAGTGATACCCATGTTGCAGGTTTGTTGTGAAGATTCATTGAGTTACTACATCTATAGCATTTGGAGCATGAGGGCTTTGTGAATACCAATGCTCATATTTGCTCTACCAGAGACACAGGCTCAGGAAGTCAACCTGCCCAGATGTGCCCTGGCCCAGACTCTTCCTTCCTGCCTCAACGTAGATGGCAGCTGTGCCCCAGACACCACTCCACTTTGTCCCCAAATTCCTGCAGGTCCAAGTATCAGCTGATGCCCAGACATACCCAATTAGACCATCCAGAGCCCACCACAGCCAGGGAGCAGCCCTCCCTGCCCAGACTATGCAGCTGTACCTGGACCCTACCCCAACAGCTCACCCCGGGAACTTCAAAGTGGTTTATTTTTTCCTTTTGCATTTGGATTCCAGGAATATTTAATGGGGCGTGTTAGAGCAAAACAGCCATAACTTGCAGTCTTCTTCTCATGATTAAACAGGTGCATAATCCTTCTTTAGCCAAGCTTGTCAGCTGCAGCAGCTGGGAGCTCCCCACCTCTGTGGGCCTCTGTGGCTGTGTGTTCCTCCTGCCTTTGGGGGCTCCCCAAGTGCTCCTCTGTTCAGGGCCTTCCCGACCCCCAGCTGTCCTGGCCTGCTGCAAAGTAACACATGCCCTCACCATGCTGGGCAGAGCTATCTTAGCTGTGAGAGTCTTAAGTGAAAACGGAAACAATTTTTTTGTCAGCTGTTGCCTTTGGCTGAATTTGCCTGAATTCTGGGTTGAGGGGTGTTAAGCAGAGTGGAGAGCCCACGGTGACAGGAGCCATTTAGGCGAGCCCTCCCCCTCCTAGATGGCTCCTGCCCCCACGTTAGGGGACGCCCCGGCATCTGCTCAGGAAGAGGGAGGCTGGGAATCCTCTCAGCCCACGACCCACAGGCCCTTGAAGTGGTCCTGCCTGGCAAGGTGGCTGGTCGGGCACAATGGCGCGTTTGCTGCCACCCCACTTTTTCCATAAGTGTCACCATCGGGTTCGAACGCAAACAGCATTGCCGGGAGTCCGGGGGCCCCTGGGGGCTCTGCTGAGCGGTGATGGATGGGCCTAAGGATGGGTCCACATTAGTCACACCTCTCGCCTGGCTCCAAACCCGGCCTGTTAGCACAGCCTGACTCGTATCATTTGTCTCCAAGTACCAGGGGATTTTCAAACAGCTGTGGAGCCAGCCCTTTCAGAAGGGAGCATAGTTTTGGTCTGTGGTAAGAATAACACACACCACATGTGCTTCAGGATCCAGGCCCCCGAATTCCTGGAGTGCTGGGCGTGGTGGCCGTTTCCTCCCCGGGTGGCTGCCGCTGCACTCCTCACGCGGTCAGGTCTTTTAGAGCCACGCGGGATGCCCACTCAAGGCACCCTTAGGTGGAGGACATTTTCCTTTCTACCTGTTTCCCTGCAGCCTCATTTCTGTCAGACTCCTTTGGGGGAGCAGTGCTTGGTGCCAAAACCTAGGACAGGAAGGACATTTCCTTCCACACATGCTAGGTTGTTTTCTTTTCTTTCTCCACCTTGCTCCTGTTCCCTGTGTCCCTCCCTCTTTCTCCATCTGCCCCATCTTCTGCTTTCTCTCCCCTCATTTCCTTTCCCCAGGGACACCTTGCTCTGAGGAGGGATGAATTCTGTTCTGGAGTGTTGGTATGAAAAAGCAAGAGCAGAAAGTGGACAGGGTGGCCCTCCTCTGCCTCTGCAGCCAGCGTGGGAGCTGAACCGGGACGGGCAGCCTCCTCCTCCTGGGCCCCAGTGCCTGCTGGGAAGCTGGCCGCCGGCCTGCCAGGGAGGCCGGCGTGGGCCCTGGATCCACGGAGCGCACTCAGCCTGGCCTACTCCGTCTGGGCCAGCGCTGGGCTCCAGGGTGACGATGGAACTGAGGCTGGTGACAAAGTGAAGATGAACAGGAAGAAAGAGAGACCAGGAGAGCAGCCAACAGGGTGTGAGAGGCTGAACGCCAGCAGGACCCAGCCGCTAGAAGGGGAAGACAGAGAGGGAAGTGAGAGCAAGAGCAGAGACACACGGGGCCATGGGGTGGGAGCCACAGAGGGGCCCAGAGTCAGAGAGGAGGAGGGAGAGGCAGCGAGGGCCCCAGGAACACCCCTGCCTGTCGCAGCACTCCAGAGCCTGGGACCCCTTTATCTCTTCTGGAACTGCCAACCCTATTTGAAGAAAAGGAGGGGGCCTTCCCCACCCTCCCTGCCCAGCCCTGGTCTGGCAGAGTGGGTGCCTCTGGGTGCTGGTGCAACCTCCTCAGCATCCCAACCAGTTGTATTCAAGAGAGCAGGGAAATTCTGGAGCCCAGGAGACTCAGCCAAGGGGTCAGCCAGCATGCAGACCACCACCTTCAGAAGGTTCCCTCTTCTTTCTCTGGGGTCTGAGCCCATGTGACTAGGATCACAGGAGCCTCTGGTGGACGCTCAAGGGCCACAGGAAATCAGGACTTACACGTCCCAGGGGTGTACATGAAATTGGATTGGTTTATCTACTGGGTGTCATACAGCCTAGTTGGGGATTAACTAGTTCTGTGCCCACCTCAAAGCTCTCTCTTTAAGGGAAGAATTCCAGTCTTGGAGACGTCAGCCCAGGCATGATCCTCAAGGATGGCATAAGCAGACTACTTGGGGACACAGGGACCCCTTAGTGTGACTTCCCTGCTTACCTTTCAACCAAGCAATCAGCATTTGCAAAGCCCAGATGCTCCCTTCCCTCTCTACCCTGACTCCTACGGTGTGTGAAGACAGGACCCCCCATATAAGTACCCTACTCAGCACACATGCACATGCACACACTCATGCATAAGATTTACTATGTCATCATAACCACATTACAAAACATTTAGAAAACAGAAGGAAAAAAATCCTCCCATGATCTCACCTAAGAGCTGTCATGACCATTTAGGAAGTATTTCTATTTATCCTTTTTCATATGCAAAGAATAGTTTAAAACACAGTTGTAGTTTTACTCGATACAATTTCTTATTTGTGTTTCTCCTTTTCTCATGTTATGAGCGTTTAAGATGTTGTATAGTCTTACCACTTATCATAGAAAGTGAGAGATTAATATTCCAGGAAGTGGATGTGCAATAGCTAATAGCTCCACATTTTGTTTGGACATTTAGGTGGCTTCTCTGGTTTCATAGCTCCAAGGAGTCCTGCAACATAGCTTCCACCACAGTTTGAATTTGTCTCTGGCAGTGGTGAACCACCAGTTCCACATTTCTTACATTAGTCCGGTACCAGACTGGGGCCACCATCTTTCAGTCCTCTGCCACTGGGCACAAGGGAAACAGGGCTAGGAGTATGGGGGAGTCCATGAAAACCTCTGCTGGTCAGCTCAGCCCCTTGCAGGTGAGGGATGCCACGGATTACTGTGTCACTGTAGTTTCTAAATCATTGACTTAACTGCTGGGAGTAAAGCAAGTAACAGGCCCACCATTCCCATGGCTGAGCTTTGGAAAATGGGCTTAGCTGGGGCTGCTGAGATGGCTTTTGGGGGACACGTGTGGCATTTCTGAAAGGTACCAGGGTCCTCTCAGTGTGTTCCTCTCACCTGCTCGCCTCCCCCCAGTTGCTGAGCAGGAAGCAAAGTTGCCAGGACAAAGGTGCAGTCAACTGCTCCTCCCATGTGCGAACTATTTATCAGTACTCATTTGCCTGGTATTCCAGAATTCCACACAGAGGTTCCTACCAGCAAGAGTAAGGGCAGGTGGAGGGCAAGGCATTTCTCAGGACCGCACCTTTTGCTTTGATTGAACTGGATCCAATAAGAAGATGTAACTCCCAGCAACATTTGTAAATGTGGAAAATCTGAAATGGCACACTAACAACAGAGGACACTATTTGTCAAAATAATAGCATAAGGAACATTTTACTGACATAAAAGGCTTTTTGTAATACATACTTGTGGAGAAAGCATGATTCCCATTTTTTACTGAAAAAATGACACACATACATGCAAGTCTGGAAGAGTTAAAAACATATACATTAATGTTAATAGTGTTTTTTCGGGAAGGTGGAATATGGCTGAGTTTTATTTTCCTCTTTTCACTTCCTTACATTTCTATTCAATTAGCATATAATAGTTGTAAAACTGTTAAAAGATGCTCTTTATAGTCCAATAATTTCTTTCATCTTTGCTTTTCACTTCACAAAGCTCTTGCATAAATACAAGTATTTGATCTTCACCACAACACAGGAAAGAGCCAAGAAAACAGCATATGCTTTAATTTCCCATTTTACAGAAGAGGAAAGAAAGGCTCAAGGAATTCTCACCGTACCACAATCCCTGGGGTGGAATTCTCACCGTCCCAGGACTTCAGCTCCCTTAGCTGCATTCCACTTCCAAAAAACACTGGTTTCCTAATTCTCCAATATGGACATGGGATCTAAGAACACATCTCAGACTATTCCACACCCTGCCTCGAGCCTTCTGTGGCTCCTCATGACTCTGGGGCAGGTGTTCTCACCTTGGACATTCTGAGTGAGAGAATTCTTTGTTGTGGGGAACTGTCCAGAGAACTGTAGGGTTATTTGCAGCATCTCTGGGCTTCCTACTAGATGCCAGTAGCACCCCCTACATACACTTGCATCAATCAACATGTCTGTAGATATTTTGTTCTAGAAAAGATTGCCCCCTCTGGGGACAATCCAGCCTCCACCCTGGCCACTGGTTATTTCGGTGGCATCAGATTCACATGTTAGCCTCAGTAACTGGGCCCTCCTTCACCTCCATCTTCATGTTTAACCGGTCATGCAGGTAAAACCTTCTTTGTCTATGAGCCCACCCTATGGGGGCCTTTCTCTGTCGTACCCCAGCCATCTCCACGCTAGTGTGTGGAAATCCCCAACTGCTTGTCTGTCTCCTCAATAGTATGTGAGCTTCTGGGAGCAGGGACTGTGTGATGTTCATCTTTGAACCTCTCTTGCCTGAGAAGGGGATACTGTAAATGCTTCATAAATACCTGGGCTGGAGGGAACGAGGGAAGGTAAAAGGGGCCAGTGCTACTTACTTGGGCACAGTGATTAAGAACATTTCATGATCTAACCTAACAGTCTAGGGTGTTTTATTGTTTGTTTGTTTGAAGCTCCATTTATGACTTGCCAAGTCTTTTTTTAAGAGTCACAGCCAAGCTTTTCTTTACCAACCTGGGAAAGGGGGAGATGTGCTAACCCCCTTGCAACAGCGCCTGCAGTAACAGCAGAGGCAGCTGGCCCCATGGGACAGAACCCCCAGAGAGGGTGTATTTCTCAGTCATTGTCACTTTGAGCCTCAGTCTCCCAATCTGAAAATAGGAATAAAAAAGATGCCTGCCTCAGAATTGTCAGTGGGGATGACCTGAGCTGGCTTGTGTGGCTCACCCAGAAGTTGTGGGTATTAAAAAATGTTCAGCCCATGTTTGAATTGAATCAAAGTCAAAATCTAACCTTTAACATGGGTAGGGCCACATCCAGCAGCTGTGAGAAACAGGCCATGATCTAACATGGAACCGGCTGGCTGCTGAGGAATCTCATTTCCCGGCCTG
Source organism: Manis pentadactyla (assembly GCF_030020395.1). Lineage (NCBI taxonomy): Eukaryota > Metazoa > Chordata > Mammalia > Pholidota > Manidae > Manis > Manis pentadactyla. Next base: position 117,207,715 of record NC_080021.1, on the reverse strand, counting down.
GTGTCATCCAGAAAGGGGTGGCGAGGACAGCCCTTTTGGTATCTGCTTTCCTGGGATTTGCATTTTCTGAGATCTCAGAAGTGTTTTGACATTTCTGCCACTTCTCACCCTGGTGAGTACCCAGTTGTCGGGCTGTCTCCCAGGTGGCTGCATCCTTCCCTCTTGGGGCACAACTAACGGCTCATGCCATGGTGCATGGGCAGTTACCTGTCGTGAACAAGACCTCACACAGCGGAGTGCCTTGTGCGGCCCTGGGAAGCCCACTGCTGCTCCCTTCTCTGGGGCTTGGCTCCGAGGAGTGGCAGTGACAGCGGTAGCAGTGATGACCCTTTCTGCCTCCGCACAGTCTCCCAGAGCCTTTGGGTCCCTGCCCTCAGAGACACCCCCCTTGCTGCCACTACGGGTCTGAAATGGCCAGCTTGGCGTCCGAGGACATAGATGTGAAGGCTGCTGGTCGCAACAAGTGCATGCGTGTGCTGTTGAGGATGCTGCCAAGACAAAAATAATGAGGTTTCAGCACCAGAAAAAGCTGTGCTTCCTCTAAACCATGGGTTTGTTTTTATCCTGCAGACACCATGGCTCTTGCAACTGATTATTTCCCTCATTGCTTCAGCTGCTAGGTAGCTCGGAGCCCGAATTGTGTTCTGCCTCTCTGCAGATCGGTTAGTGTGTACATCTGTGAAGTCATCTCACTTTTATTTTCCTATTCATGTTTCCCTTCAGTCCCTCAGTGGCTTTTCTCATTATTATCCTGAATAAAATCTGCTGGCATGAGGTTCACAGAATTATTTCTCAGCAATCAGCAAGCTGGGCAGTGAGCAGACCAGCACCTGTCTGTCCCATTGTTTCCATGCTACAGTTCCAGGCTGCAGGAGTCAGCAGCCCAAAGAACTGGTTGTGCTCTTGTCCTATTTCCCATGTTCATTTAAAATCCTGCCCTGTCACTTATTTTCTTTTGGTCCCTGGTGAGGCCATGCTGGTTTTCACAGCTCTCTGCAGGACTCAACACCTGGTGGCAAAGAGGAATTAAAGTGGATCCATGAGCCAGGCACCTTTCTGTAAAGTCAAATGATTTTCAAAAGAAATTCTCTGAGATTTCTCACAGCCCTTTCTTCAGGTTTCCCTCCCTCCCTCCCTCTCTCCCTCCCCAGCTCTCTTCTCCCTCTGGGGCTTCCCTCCTTCCCTCCAACAGATACGTCACTTACTAGCTGAACAAGTTACTTCACTTCTTTGAGCCTCAGTTGTTTTTTTTTCTCATCCATAAAAGGGGGATTAAAAAACACCTCATCAGATGATTGTGTGGATTAAGTTAAATTATTCATGGAAAGCACTTAGTGTATTGTCTGACATAGCAGAAGTGCCATAAGTGTTAGCTGTTATTATGCATTCATTCAACATTTATCACAGACCCCATTAAGGCCACCATACAAAATCAACCATTTCTTAAGGAAAAATAATTCTCTTTATCTCAGCACACATACACCCCATAGTAATTTGGGGTAGAGAAGTACTGAGGTCCCCCTAAAGGTGAGCACTTGTTACAATTCTGGGAAAGGCCGTAACTTGCATGCTGCTTTACGCTCCTCTGGAAGCCTTCAGGAGGCTGTTTTCACGAGTCCTCATCTCCTGTCCTTGCTCCATTCTGTGCCATCCCCCTCCTTTTGCCTCTAAGACCTCCTTCTCTGGTTTGGGGTTACCTCTGGGGCCCAGCCTTTGACCACATTCAGGCTGGCTACCTCCCAGAACTGAATGTCACTGTCTGTTCCTGCCTGGACTACTTCAATGCTCACCTTTTTGCAAATCAGCCTAAAAACCATGGGCCTCAGCATTGTCTTTGCCCCTTGCCTTTCTAATCATGACCTGATTACTTTCCATTTTCCTTTCTGCTTTTGTGAACTGCTTGTCCCTCTGGCTCCCACAGGCTCTGAAACCCTCCATTCAGTGACGCCACGAGTGATTAATCTGTGGCTAGTTTCCACCCATCTTCCCCAGAGCGAATGCGGTGCCCATTCATCAAGATGCCCCAATAATTGAAGTAATCCACCTTCGTTCAGGGCCACGCTCTGGGCCATGATGCTAGCCTAGAGATGTGCTGTGCTCAGTGTAATTACTCTTCCTGAGTGAATCCCTGGGTCTCCTCTCAGCCTCTTGCAGATCTCCATCACCTTGTATGTCATGCCTCTGCGAATGCCTCTCTCCTCCCCGACAAGTCCATCTGCGAACTTTAATCCTAGCCTGGCTTTAGCAAGAGTTTTACCCTGACCCTGAGAAGAGCTGCTTTCACAGAAGAATTATACAGATGGACTGCTCTTAAATTGCAGTTTGGGGGAGTTGAGTTGGCTGTTCAGAAGAACTTTTTTCCCTGAGGCCTGGAGACCACGAAATATATACTACTGAGCAGAGTGATGGGGTCTTTTAAAGAGAGCCTAGGGGGAGGACAGAAAGTGGATCTCTCTTGAGAGGCTATTCAAGAACTGAAAGACCTCCCCTGGCCCGTCCCCATGTAAGGAGAACTCAGAATTGGAAGGGACCTTAGCAATTCTCTATTCCAACTTCCCTCTCAATGCCAATTTGGGGATACATTTTATTAATTAAGCAAGATTCTTAGCATGAATCTTGCTTAATTATCCATATACCATTCATTCACTCATTTCCACAGCTAACTATGACTCACAGCTTTACAGTGCCAGATCTTCAGTCCCAAGTCCAATGTGGGTATAGGTGACAATAGCAAAATAGTGTCCCAGTAACCTGGAGGAAGAAAAAATTTATATAAATGGCATCAATTTTGCCTCTAGACTATCAAGTTAAAGGCAACATGCATCAATAGTTATTTCAGAGAATATTCTACAAGGGAGGCTTAGCATTCAAGGGGACATTCTCTCTCCCAACCAACAATGGCAATGAAACAAAATCATTGCAATAAAGAAACCTCATGTGTGCTGCCTTGAAAATGTATTTTACACAATAAAGGATCTGAATCCCAGTATTGGACTAGGTGTGCAATCTCAGAAATACTTTGCTTTAGTGTCCCATAGAATGTGAGGTAAACATTGCCCTTTGCATATCAAGACATGCAGAGTCTGGCTGCCTCACTTAGAATTCAAGTCTCTCCATATATGGCCCCAACTTAATTTTCTCCTGAAGGGCTGCCTGTAGAGGACAGGTCCTTGCTGTATTGTGTTGGTGTCCTTGCTGTATTGCTGTATTGATGGCCTGAGTATGTGCTCAGTTTGGTAGAGGGTAACCAAGCATTGTCCACTGCCACCCATTCAGTTGATCTGTGGCCCAGTTGATGGGTCAAGAGCTCAGGATTTTGTAGGCTCTTAGACTTCCTTCACGCCTAAATCTCCCTCTTCTTCTCTGGCTATATAACTCTTACTTGTCATCTTAAGGCCCTGCTTAATTCCTAGATCAGCAGCACCAGGCCTTCCCCCAGCCAAGGAAGGCTCCACTGGTCATTCCCATTCAGAGAAAGTTCTCTTACTACTGATCTACAGAAAGTCTTGTCTTCATCACATGTAACCTACTACTTTGTGACATGTCTCACATGCCAGGCTCAGGGATGTAGGATTTCGGGCGGGGGCAGAGTCTCCCAGATCAAGGGAGCCCATCCCAGGGCAGGGTGTTGACTGTAAGCAGGCGGCTCATGTTATTTAGATGCAGACTCTTCCTTCCTTGCTTTCAGACCCCCTCCACATCTGCTCACGGTGCTTTCAGCTCCTGCAGGTCCTCAGCTTCTTCGGTCTGACAGGGGAAACATGGCTGACAGCTGCAGCCACAGGAAAGACACTGAACTGACCCTCTTGGAGCCAAATCTAAAATTTGGGTCCATCTTGAGTCTTTAGGGGCCCAACTATGGGTCAGTACTTTGTGGTTAGGCTGTGAGGAAGAGGTCCTACATAAGCACATGCCAGTTCCTGGGGGGGGCCCATGAAGGTGGTACAGGAAGTTGGGCCATTTTCATTGAAGTGGGGTATCCACTAATATATGCTATTTGTAAGTGGAAGAGAGTTTAGAAACTTTGAGAGGTTCATATCTCAAATTTTTTTTTTTTTTGGTGCATCTAGGGCCTCTGCCAAGAATTAGGGTAAATGGAGATTCAGGGTACTGGAGATTTGGAATGCTACCAAGTGAAATGAGAACGTCAAAAGAAGAACTAATCAATGTTAAGAAGCATTCAAGGGCAAAAAGAATAACTGTATCCTGGGGTACACCAGATTTACTCACTTAATGAACATTATCGATGACAATCTCTATTATCTCCCAGCATCTTGAACATGGCACCAATAAAAACAGACAGTTGTACTGATCCAAGGTTGGAAAGTGGAAATATAGGTGCTTCAGGTAAGGTGGCAAAGTTGCAGAGGAATGGGGAAGGGCTGAGGTTGGCAGAGACCTGTCCACAGAAGGGCACTGGGGCTGAGGAGCAGGGGAGTCATCAGGGAGAAGCTAACAACTATTGTGTCTCCATGGTGTTCTTTATCATGGCCCTTCCCAGTGAAGATGACCCCTCAGGGAAGGTGAACTCATCCTGGTTTGCTCAGTAAAGTTCTATGTATTGTCAATACATCTGTGTAATTATCATAGCACATCTTTCCATCATCAAGAGGCCCCAGTTTGGAGCAGAAACAGTCCCTACTCTGCCAGGTCTGAAATGACTGGGGAAAATGGCCTCTCAGGAATGTCATTTCTCTGTGTTGTAGCTCCAGGGCTGATGATCTGGAAGGAGTAAACCCTGGCTGTCAACTGCATCTTTGCTCTTGGTACCATTAAGGGCAATGGAGACTCCTGGAAGTCTCCAGACCCTGCAGATTTGGGGAGTCTACAAAGAATCAGAGACAGAAACGAAGGCACTCTGGCCTGGCCTGCTGGCTCACCATAGGGAGAGGCCACATAGGTGGAGGCTGGAGGAAACGGCTCCATTCCCTGTTGGCAGATGCTGTGGAAGTACTGCCCATACCCAAACTGGATTCCCTGAGGCCATCTGATACACCCAGGGCGCCTTGGGGCAGGAAGGCCCAGAAACCACATGCAGTTTCTGACCACCCACTTCAGCTTTTCTTGGCATGAAAAAGACCAGAGCCATGCCAGAACCCTCTTTGTTTCCACCACAGTGGAGACCAACAATGTCTTGCCCAAAGCACATTCTCAGTACATACTCCCATGCTTGAATGGATGTCTTCTCCAGCAGACTGGAGCTGTCCTGTCTCAGAGGAGCCTCAACTGGTGGCTTTGAAGTTGGTTTGCAGATCTAAATGTGCAAAAATACACCACAGAATTTGAGGCAGGTGAGGATGGGGGAGAAGGCTGGCAGAATTTTTTCCTGACCACAGCTGGTGATCAGCTTATACCCTAAAGCAAAAGGATTAATATCCAGGGTAATTTTATCCCAGTCAGAATGTAACTACAGATGTGGGCTTATTAGATAAAACAGCTAATCCTTTCTACATTTGGCTCACTCATGAAACACGATGCTGGGGTTGTCAAAAGCACTGTTTCCACATGGACCTGCTGCTGGGGGCAGCCCTGCTCTTCTGGGCTAAGGGGGCAGTTGTCTGCCGGCTGTCTGCTGTTGGGTGAGCTGGCTTCTCACTGGGCTGATGACGGAGGGAAGGGAAGAGGGCTGTGTGAGTGCGTGTGTGGACACTGAGAGAAGAGAGGGGGAGGAGTTGAAGGAAAATATCAGGTCCGACTTGGTGGGTGTGCAGAAAGGCTGGAAGGACAAAGACTCTTGGAAAAATCTAAGATCGATCGCAACCACAAATCCTGAAGGCTTGAGGGGTGGGGAACAACAGGAAGAGGGAAGCAGGCTGAAGAAAGAGGGTGCCCCAGATCTGAGCTAGCAGGCATCCAGGGATTTACAGCGTGGTAATGGCTGCAGGCTCCAAAGCCAGGAGACTCAATTAATCAAAGCGTTGCTGCTGATGGAGCCGAGATGAAAGGGCTTCCAGGCTAGTCAATGCTATGCTTGGAGCTTGGCCCTGGGCAGCCAACCTGGGGTGAGTAACAGGAGGATGGTTCTCTGAGGAAGCGCCAGGGTCCGTGAGTCTGGGAGGAAGAGGCGGTGCCGGCGGAGTGGGCGGGGGCTGGGCGGAGGGGCGGGGCTCAGCTCTCGCGGGCTTACGTGACCTCCCGCTCTGCCCACCGTCCCGCCCGCAGCCGGGCGTGGCTCTTGCCACAGCTTCCAGCTCAACCTGGCCCTCCGCGCCGTGGCCTAGTCCCGCCCCGCGCTGCTGCCCGGCGCCCCTCGCCTCGCCTCGCCGCGCCGTGTCGGGGTTCGGCCGGTCTCTCCGCCCCGCGCTCCCCGCCTTACCTCTCCCTTCATTTCTCTCCCAGGCTGAAGGGGCAGGAGAAGTTAAGGCTTCATTCCAGTAACTTCGAAACATGCCCCGGGCTCTTGGAAGACGTTGAGAGGAAAGCAGCGTGTCCGCCCTCCCCACCCAAACCCCCCGGAATCGGAGGCCTGGCTGAGCGGCCAGGGGCCCGTCGTCCAACCTTATTAGTTTTGTGTCTTCCTTGTGTGTCCTTCCTCGTGTCCTTTATTAATGTCCCCTCCTTGCCTCAAGCTCGAAGAACCTGGAGCCGCAGCCCTCCTCCCTCAGGGCAGGGCGGCCCACTGCAGCCTCCGCGGAGCCAGGGAGGCCGGGCGGGGCTGCCGCGGACGAATTTGGCCTCCTGGGCCGGTCTCGGGGTTGGGAGGCTCACATCGCCATTGCAACGAATTCTTCCCGTGGGAATCGCGAACTCCTGGAAGTACTGCAGATTGGAAAGGGTCCTGCTGAGTGGCAGCTGGGGCTCTAGGCGGCCGGGGGAGGGGAGTAGTCTGTGGAGGGAGGGAGAGGGGGCCGCGACCGAGCCTGACAGCGATCCACAGCCCGGATGGGGGCTGCGTGTTCCTCCAAGTCAGCATGTGACACGTGTGCTTTCTCATTGCCGCCAGTTAGCAGAGGTATTTGCTGTCTCGCCTACAGCAGCCCCTGCCCAGAACTAGCCTCGGCCACGTGGGACGGTTCTTTCTCTGGGTCTGTGCCAGGCTCCGCTGGGTGGCAGACCAATAGCTCCCATTGGGAGAACAGGACTTTTGGCTATGGAATTCGGTTCCATGTGGCCGAGGCTACTGATTTCTCTTTACAATATTTAGAAGTTTTAAAAGTTGTTTTAATGATTTAAAAAGTATAATTCTTTTCCAATTCAGAAACTTGTAAAGAAGGAAATGAAAATGGCCTCCAATCCCTAACCCTTCACCCAAAGATAACCCTTGTTAATATTTCATCATTCTTTTTCTAGATTCTGCACACAGGTGGGGCTGTGAAAAGTATATAACGGTAACACTGTGTGTGATGCTTTGTCACCAGAAATATTTTTTTCCCACTTAACTTGCCAAAGACATGGGAATATGATGAAAAATCTTATTATTTCTAAAGGCAATTTAGGAGTACTATAATTTATTAACTAATTTGCTATTGCTGGAAACTTAAATTGTTCGCCAGTTTTTACTCTCCTGCATGATGATAAACATCCTTATACATATATTTTTGCACTTAAAACGTTCTTTTCCTTAAGGTAAACTAGAAGTAGAATCACTGGGTCAAAGGATATGGGCATTAAAATTTTTGATGCACATTTCTAAATCCTGGGTCTTTTTGAAAGAGCCAGTGGGCTTTATTTTCTCCTCCATTGGTACTGGGGATAACAAAGAAAGGTCCAATATATGAAATGTCTTACTCTGTATTCCCCCCCAAAGCTAAATTGGAAACAAGAACTTGGGTTCAAATAGTTTTTTTTCAGAGGCGATCCAAGAAGCCCTCTGCAGGGTGAGTGATGAAAGCTGTGCTAATGAATGGGCTGTGGCTGGAGGCAGCTGTGGCCCCATCAGGCTGGGGGCCCTCTGAAAAACCACATAAAACACTCTTCAGAATTGACCCCCATTAGTTTCTGCAGGGTCTTAACGCTCCATATCTTCATTGTCCAGTGTTGTTTGGAAATGCCTGCAGGTAAATTCTGAGGTATGCCATGGGGACATGGCTGGAGTGCCTACAGCCTCAGCTGCAAATGAATTATTACTCTTTCCCTCAAACACAGGCCAAGGGGTGAGGTTAATCCAGGACACAATTGCATAATGGGTTAAGGTATTCATCAGCCTCTCCACCTTTCCTCTCTGTTCCCTCCACCATCTCTGCCAACATCAGTTGCCTGAGGCTCCCAAGGTATTTCATTCCCCAAGACACAGCAAAAAGAGCATCTCACCGATTTATCCCAGAGTGTTGGAGACAAAATCTGCTCCCCTTCAGGCATATTTAAGATAGGAACCAAAGGGAGAGTAATTCACCAGAGTTAACGCCATGATAATGCTGGCATCTCAAACAATGTGGCAGCTGAATGTTCCTCTGGCAGAGGCACACAAGCCCAAGGCTGGTACAGCAGAGGACTTCGCCTTGTCCTCCCCTGACCTGCAGCAGGTGAGAGGCAGCAGGGAGGCACAAATGGAATGGGAGGGAAGGCTCTAGAACCTTGCTTCCCTCACATGGGGCACACTCATGGGCTGGTGAATTTTACCAAATGAGGCAGACCCTGTCCTGTACCCTTTTCTCCAACTGCACACTGTTTGGGCTTCCACCGCCATCACACACAGATGCTGCACAGATGGCTGGCCCAGCAATCTTGGGGGCTCAGGCTCCCATCCAGAAATTGACAGATGTCACAGCAGTGGGAGGACTCTTGGAGCAGATGTGTATTCCCTTCAGTCTGTGTGTTGTCTGGTTGTCATACTGAAAGCTGGTGTTCCCACTTAAGTTGTGAGCTGTGAGGATGAGAACTTTGGCTTTTACATCCCTGATTAACCATGTGCAGTAACCGTCAGACACTGGTCAGACTGGCCACTGTGGGAGCTTCTCCACCAGCACCATTGCCGGGCATGAGAGAACTATGCAGGCACCTTTCTTTTTACTGACTGCCCCTCCACACATCCACGGTTGCTAGTAACTCTGTTCAGCAAACCTAGTAGCCTCTCTTAATTCTCATCCTTACTCTCTGCAGAAGCTGGCACTGTTCGCAGGTTCCACCATCTTGAAACATCTTCCTTTCTTGTCCTCCATAGCATCACCCCCTCAGCTGTTTCCTTTGGTCTCCCAAACATAGTTCTTCCCTAAGATGCCATCCTTGGGAGCAGTGTGAAGTGAAGAGAATGCAGGTTTAGAAGCCGGAATGACAGTGTTTGCTTCTGGGCAGAATCACCTCCTAGTTGTGAGCCTCAGTTTCTTCAACTCTAAAATAAATATAATCATGAGGTTTGGAGGTTTTGTCAGTAAAGGGCCTGACACAAAGGCATTGCTAACGGCACGGTAGTTTTGGGAGTCCTTGTGGGGCCCTACCAAACATGATGTGGCCATGTGTTGCCACACTGCTCACCTCTGGCCTGAGGGGGCCAGCACGCCCTCTCCATTCCTGCCGTCGCTTCTGTGTCTGGGCCCTGACTCCATGTATCTGTGAAGGATGTCCACTTCTGACATGCTACCATGACCCCAGCATCAGCCTGCACACACCAACCTTGTCATTCTTCTGTCGCCAAGGCTTTACCTGCCAGGATTTCCTGGATTCAATCATTCATACTTTTATTTCCCAAACTCTCAGGTTTGAAAATCTGTAATTCAGCCAATCTTTTGCCCTTCCTATTAGGAAATAAGGATTATTATTGATGGAGTGCCTTCACATGCATTTCTGACTTAACAGTATCTTGAAGTAGGCTATTATACAAATCCGCCTGAGAGAAAGGTTCAGACTCAGAGCCCACACATATCCCATTAGTGGAGATTCCCTCCACAGAATCACTGCCCCCATTTCCCACTGACACAAAACACTGAAGTGTCTCTATGTTAAAAACAAAGCAATGGCCTTTCCCAATTTCTGTTCAGCTCCCAGCCTTCTCCTCCTCTTCACAAACTCCTTTTAACACTTAAAAACCCCTATCAGCTTGACTATTCTCTTCTCTCCGGCCCCTGATGTCTAGCTTCCACCCCACTGGAATAGCCCTCAGCCAGCTACTGGGTTCCTGGGACACTTTGCCCTACTCAACCCTACCACAAGCCCCTGTTCCTCATAACACCCATTGCCCTCGGTTTCCCTCCTGGATTTCCTTCTCCCTCTCTGGCCTTGATACCCCATTGTCTTGACTCAGCTCATCGCTTGAATGCTGACAATCCTCAGATTTTTGTTCTAGGCCATCTTCTCCTTTCAAACTACATGTTCTCCCTGTGGCTGCATTTACCTTCTGCATGGTGATGGTTCCCTAATCTCTTTCTCTCTAGCCCAGATATTTCTCCTTAGCTCAAATTCACCAAAAGCATCTGATTGTGGAGTTCTGACCTCACATCCACCCTTTACCAGCTTGGTGACTGACAGATGATTGTATGTGTCACCTAGGCTGGGCCACAGGTGCCCAGATGTTTGGTGAGACATTACCCTGAGTGTGTCTGTGAGGTGTTTCTGGATGAGTCGACCCTGCAATACAGCGGCTGGAGCAGACGGCCTGCATGGTGTGGGCGAGCCTCATCTGGTCATGGAAGAGAGGACCTAAAGAACAGAAAGCCTGACCCCTGCATGTGAGAGGGAGGCCTCCTGCCTGTTTGATGAGCTGGGGTATCAGCCTCCTCCTGCTTTGGATTCGAACTGAAACACCATCTCTTCTTGGGTCTTAGGCTGTCTGGGTTTTGGATCAGGACTTACACCAGTGGCTCTCCTGTATCAGGTGGCAGGAAGAAAGGGAGGGGGAGGGTCCTAAGGGAGCAAGCATCATTTGGAGGGTGTTTGCCTCATTTGAGGCTTCTGCATAGTGTGCAGGAAGGGAAGGCTGCTGTCCTGGAATGAGGGGGAGGGGGCCACTTCTGTAAACCCAAGAAGCTCAGGAGGATCTGGGAATGTCAAGGGGCTTAGGCACATCTACCCGGAAACACCTATTCCACATCTTGGTCCCACTCAGGCCCTTTCAACCCACATGAGGCCCTGACTTTGGTGTAAGAGACCTACTTTTCCCAACATCTGGAATTTGGATGTCAGCATGGCTTATTTTCCAACCACAGGCCATGTTCTTTATTTGTTTGTTTCATGTTGCCAAGGAAGCCTCTGTCTCTCATATTTTGCTTTGATTTGGTACCCCATTGCCCCAGCCTGTCATTTGCTCTCTTCAGCACATTAGGGATGACCTGCAACAGCCACCAATCCCATGGTTCTTTAATTACTATCTATCCATCAGGTGCCTCTCACGTGCCAGAAATATTGCACAAGCCAGCGCACCCCCACCTGAACATCCCCCCCAGCTCACCCCTGTGGAAGTTGCAGCAATTGCACTGCTACCTGAGGCCAGGTGTTTCAGTTCCACCACTCTGCCACCAACCACGGGGCCCTCATTGCTGCTGGTGGGCAAGTGGTCAGCTCCAGAAGCTCACCTTTAGAATTTGCTCTGGTCAATAGTTGCATGTGTCTGGGGACGTGACCTCCTGTGTGGGACAGCCCCTGCATCCTATTTGGGTGAGGGTGCCTGAGCTGCTCCCCTTCACTTGTTCCCATTGGCCCTGCATGTAACATCACAGAATGTCTCACAACCAGGAAGGAGTTTAATTTTTCTGTTTCTTATATTGGGAAAGCTTTATCTGGCTGTGTGTAAAAGAGACCTGAAAACAGTGGCTTAGACAAGATCAAAGGTTTGCTCCTTCTAATGGAAACGTCTGGATGAAGGTGATGTAAGGCATGTGATCGGTCTTTGGTTGGCTCCAAATCAGGCTGTCCAGGGCACCTGCTGAGCCATCCTGAGAATGTGGTTCTGAGCTTCAAAGTCCAAGGTGAGCTTCCACCATCACATCAGTGTCTGCAGAGCAGGACGGAGGACACTGGGACAGAGCAGCTCAACCCCTTCCTTCAAGGGGTCTTGACCCAGAGGGTGCACACACTCCTTCATCCTGTCCCATTGGCCAGCAGTCACCTGAGCACATCAAGGTGGAGCAATGTGACCACAATGCACCTAAACATTGACAGACCTGTTCTTGAGCAAGAAGAAGTAATGACTGCTGAGAGGACAGCAGTCAGCTGCTGCTGTGTTTTTTTCATTAAACTTTCTATTATATTGATTCTTTAAAATTTCAAAATACTTGCTTATAACACATCAAGCAATATAAAGATATATAAAGAAAAACTCTATGCCCCAGAGGGAACTAAATAATATTAACAATTTGATGTGCATTCTCTTGTGCCTTTTTTGAGGGTTCTTCAAAAATATGCAGATCTGTTTCCCTGCCCACTTTTAATATCAGATCATTCTATACACATTATTTTCTGCATATTGCTTATTTCTAATACCATCGCCCAATGGAATATATAGGTTATTTCCTTTTACTGTCATTGTAAATGTTGTAAGAAACAACCCTGAACACATATCCTTAGGTATTTCTTTCTGTACGATACTTAATTAAAGGGTATATACAATTCAAATTGCCTTAGATTCCATGTGGTCACTTTCTGGAAAGATTGTCATAGTTCACAGGCCCATCAGTTGTCAAAGAGAGTGGCTTGACAGCACCACTCCTTGTGTGGAAGGAAGAGGAGGAAGGTGAGAGTGGCTGTGGAGATGACAGCACATTGCCAGGCCTCCGTTTCCTGAGGACACAGCATCTGGAATCAGTGCTGGCTGCCCTGCTCTGGGGAAGGCTGTCATGCAGATCGACTGGGTAAGCAGAAGGGCCTGGTGCCCCATGGAAGAACCTGAACCCACCAAACCCCACAGGCAGACAGGGGCTTGGGGGAGAATGGAGCTTCACCCCATCTTTCAGGGAACATGCTGAAAAGCACAACTCTCCATTGCCCAAACATGACACTGAGGTTCAGGGAGCTGCATTACTTGGCCATGTTCACTGAGGAAGGTTGAGAGAAGGTCTGGGGATGAGAACACCATGCCCAGGACCCCCAAGCCCACAGTCTCACACTTGGCCAGCACCCCCAGAGTTTTTGGCTTGTGCTGTACTTGGCTTATTCCAGTTTGCAGCCTGGTGAGGCCCACGGTGCTGCCACACAGACTTGGGTGTGTGAGAATGGGGGTGGGGCTCCAGAGGAGGGGTCTTGCAGGGTTGGGAGGGCAGGGGGCCACTGCTGGGGGCTGCTGGGGGTGGAGAAGCAAGGGCTGCTCCTTCCTGCTTCTCCTTCTCCTCCTGGGTCCTCTCAGACTTCTGGCCACCGGGGCAGGCACTCTGGTCCGAACAAGAAACAATGTTACCCACCTCCCAGCTGACCCAAGCAGGGAGGGGCCGGCATGCCTTGAGCATGTGCTTCCTTTAATCTTCAGCTACCAGCTGACTTGCCCCCAACACCTTGCTCACGCTCCCCTGCCAGGGTGCTCCTGTTTCTCCTTCACACAACTGGATGCTCACCCCCGAACACCACTTGCATTCCTTTCTGTCTTGGCAGGGAAAGGGTGGGGATGCTGGGGGAAGGCAGTGCGCAGCACTTTGCAGAGCATCCTGTTTTCATGTTGTAGGTGTTCAGCCCTGGAACGGGGAGGCATGGGGCGGGTGAAGGGGGACTGACCTCAGGTCAGCCAGGGCTGCCACACCCCCCTTCAAAAGTCACTTAGTGCTTCCTGCATTCCTGGAATCTCCCCTCCCAAGGTTTCTACCTTCTGGAAGGATGCAACACACCCCGCACTCACCTTCCCACACATACAATTGTGTCCCAGACACATGACACAAACTGACCAATGTCCAAGCAATTTGACTGGTAGCCAACATGAGAAAATGGCCAAAGGAGAGTGGAGGGCAGTTGTTTCCATCTCCAGGGATCCTCTGCATCTTGTGTCTTTGAGCGAAATAACTGCTGTCACTGTCCATGGATAAGTCAAAGTCATTAATGCTGAGCAACTTCAGTTCAAGAAACCCCTGTTCTCACTTGGGCTTTTTGGCTCTAACTGGGAACTGTGAAGACTGTCAGTTTCCCTCAGCCTGTATGTACCCATCAGCCCAGCCCAACAAGGCCTGCGGAGCCAGAACTGGAGCTAGCCCTGGCCCCCGGTCTCACCTTTTATCCCCAGGTAGCTTCCGCTGCATGGGGACACCTCATTCCCACCAACCTGCCCTTTGTTACTCAGGAGCTTATATTTAACTGTTGTTTTTCTCACATTCAGGGTGAAGCCAGAGGCCAGAAGCTGTCTTGTATATTTTGCTCAGCATCAGAAAACTGGTGATCTAAGGACATTTCTGAATTTGGAAAAGGAGGAAAATAAAACTCTCCAGGGAAGCCCTGCATAATTGTGGAGCAAGAGCAGCAGCCTAGTTTGTCCTTTTGGGTTATTGTGACTATGTTTTCTGATTTCTTGATCCCCAGCACCTATGCAGGGCTTGGTCCAGAAAGTGCTCGGTAAGTATTACTGGGTAAATGCAGAGAGACCCTGAGCTCACAGACAGGCCATAGGCCAGGAATGACTGTGCTGAAGAACCCAGTGTCTTTTGTGATAGAGGATCCAAAAGTGGTGGCAGTTCAGGCAGCCAGAGATTGCCCAGGACATACGGCATTTGCTGCAGGATTGTCCCACCCTTCCCAGGGCTGGGACTTGCAGGACAAGGAGGCTGCAGTTGTCCCAGGTGAATGTTTGGGCCCAGGGGAAGACCCATGTGCTCTGGGGCAGTGGGCTGGGAGCCCTGCACCCAAGAAGCCATCTGGGGCTCTTTATTTCTGCAGGCCAGTTCTGCTCCAGGCAGTTGAAATCCACTGCCAGCCCTAGCAACAGTTACCGAGATAAATAAACACAGAGGAGGAAGCCTGGATCTCAGCCCTCTCCCTTTTGGGGACGGCGCTGAGGGAGACATGTCGGCTCCCTGGGGTGGTCTCCTTGGGGTGGGTGGAGTGGAGATAGCCTACAAAGGACTCCTGGGATTGCTGCACACCATGGAGATGAGCACAGCCATTTGCTATGTGTAATTAAATTGAGTTAATTCCATGCTGTGGCACAGAGCTAGAGAATCAGGGTTCTCAAAAAATATATATTATTATCTTATCTCATTTGTGTAAATGTCATCATGGCACAGCTGGAATGGGAAGAAAGGACATTTTTGAGATGTTCCTGGTCTCTCTAAATGGATTGCGTTCTGTTCCTTCAGCATTAAAGTCAGTCTAATGCCAAGGCCTCCAGGAGCTGATGTAGATGAAATGTTACATTTATATAATCATTCCAGACGGGCAGGAGAGCGGTTTTTCTGGACAAATCTAAGAACTGAGCACGGAAGGCTGAGAGATCAGAGAGCATGAGCTCCCTGGGGCCCTGGTATCTCTGGTCATAAACCAGCTACAGGCATTCATCTGTCCAGGTTTGTCCCAGCGGGGAGCGTCTGAGAGAAACACAGAAATCCACCCCAAGCAGCCAAGTGGCCCTTTTAGCCATTGTCCTTGAGTGGCTCTGGGAAGGTAGGCACCCTTAGAGAAGTGGATGGGAAAGAGTCTGAGAACAAAAAGAATGCCACGCAGTTCTTTTCAAGGTAAGGATAATGTGATTCTAACCAAGCTTTGGACATGCACTGTGAGAGGTGGGAATCTGGACAAAGTCAGTCAACTCTTTCAAAAAGTTCCAGGGAAAAGGCCCATGAAAACAAAAACAAGAGGGAGGACCTCCTTTCAGGGGACTGAGAACGTCCTGGGCCTTTTTATTCCCTGGGACCTGGGCAGGTATCCACAGCCTCACTGCCTCTCCTCGTCCACCTCACCCTGGGCCTCGACCCCTCTCAGAAGGCTTTCTTCCCCACAGGCAACAACTCACTGTCTGACTGATGTATTCTCTGTGGGAATAGCTACTGTACATGCTGGCGGGTTCCTTGAGGGCAGGGTTTGCCTGGGTCGGGCTTCCTAAGAGCTCAGCCCTCCCCCCACAACCAGATCACCTCCGCGCCTCCTGAGGGCCTCCTGTCCCTGGCTGCCTGTGCTCGGGCTCCCCATAGCGCTGCTGCTGCCCCCAGTGCTGGGAAGTTTGGAGGTCCCCTTTGTGCTGGTCTGTCTGTGAGAGATGAGCAAGCGGAGTGAGTGCAGTGGCCGCCCTGCAGTCCTTCACAGGAGCCACAATATGCTGATTTCTGGGATTGCTGCTGTATTGGAAAGACTGAAGTTGGATGTGGCTCTTAGGAGTGAATAAGCAAATAGGGAAATACCCCCAGCGTCCTGAGGTGACCCATCCTGAGGACCACACATGTCATATTGAAGATGTACTTAAATTCCTTCATGTGACCATGCCACCCCTTGCGATGGCCATGTACTTAGTCACATGGCCTGTCACCTGTCACCCTCCAGCTCCTTCCTCCCCCTGTGCTGCCTGCCCGCTCTGCCAAGCACCAAGCCACTGGCCCCTCTGAGTCTGGATTTCACAGCAGCATACAACTTAGGACTGGACAGAATCTAAGAAAGTAATTCATCTTTCTGCTATGCTACTAATTTTAATTGCTTTCATATACATGTCCTCATTTCATCATCAAGACTGTGATCCTCCCTGTGCAGTGCACAGCAGGGACACTGAGGTCCGGGAGGTTAAGTGACTTGTTGGAGGTCATGCTGCTTCGTGTCCTAGTGGAAGTTTCCAATCCTGGTGCTTCTTCTCCCATCTGTCTTTAGATAGCCCCAACCTCTGGTGGGAAGTGGACCGCATCACCCCTTGGTCTAGCCTTGTCCATCCTCCTGGAGGGGCCACTGATGGCAGCTCTGCGCCATGGAGCCTCCAAGACTTGCAGGAAAGCAGCACTGGTTCTCCTGAGCCTTGAGTCTGCTGGGAGTCTCGGAGCCTTTGCCTAAATGCCCCACTAAATAGCCAGTGTGTCCAAAAAGTCTGAAGGCAAGTAAGCCTACCTCCTAATGGTTGACTGATTTTCCATCAGAATACACGGTATGCTTGGAGTGTTGCTCTCCTTAGCAAATGCAGAGTTCAGTGCAAAACCCCAAGGACTGCACCAATGCCGCATTTTATCAACCCTGCCCATGTGTCTGCAGAGCGCTGGCTCTGATGACTTGTGTCTCTGACTTACACTGAGTACTCATACCTTTATTATACTGCAGAAGAAGTGATCAAGGGGATTCATATGTAGAAAAAGAAAGTATTATTCATGTTTTCAGGTTTTATGGCCACTCTATAAATGCACCTTTGTAAAATATATGGTATTATGTGTATTTCTGATTCTATTTCTTTTCCACTCAACACTATGTTTTTAAGAGCTCTTCCTGTTGCTGTATACAGATCTGTTTTGTAGCTTCTAATATTGCACAGAATTCAACAGTATACATTCCAAATAGTTTCTTGTTTATTCTCATGGTAATAAACACTTAGATTCCTGAGCTTTCTCTGGGTTTATACCCTCAGACGTGCGACTGCTGCGTCAATGACATGGGCATACTTAATTTCACTATGTACTGGAGGGATGGCTGGGCCAGTTTACTGTTTCACCAGCAGTACATAAAGGTTTCTGTTTATTTTTTTCCCCATAGTCTCACTATCGTTTGATTTAATCCACCCTAACTTTTCTCCCCAGTCTGATGAATGCTATCTTGTTTTCATTTATTTTTCTTGGATTTTGGACTTGTACATCTTTTCATATTTTTCCTAGCCATTTGGATTTCCCATTTGTACAGTGCCTGTTCATAATGCATTTCCAAACTTTTCTGTAGGATTTTCTGTTGCTTTTTTCTGTTGATTTCTAGAGATTTCAAGCATATGCTGGACATTAATCCCATGTCAGTTTTACAAATAGAAAATATTTTCTCCTAGTCAGTTACACATTAATTCATTCTGATTAAGGTATCTTTTAAGATAAAGAAATCTTTAATCCTATGTAGTAAAATATTTCAATTTTTTACATTACATTTTAATCTTTTGGGGTCTTGTTTAAGAAGTGCCTTTCTGCTCCTATATCATGGGAATATTGTCCTAGATTTTCTTCCATTAGCCTTATATCGTTTTCCCTCCCAAATTCAATGGTCTTTAATCCTTCTGGAATCAATTTTGATAAGTGATATAAATAGGAATTTATTTTAATTTTTCTGTATGGTGGGTAAGTTTTCTAACCACCACCTACTAAATAATTTGCCCTTCACCCATTAATTTACGGTGTTAACTTTATCATATATCAAATGCACACATATACACTGTTAAAAGAAAAACTGAAGCATATTAAAACTTTTAAGTTTCTTTGAGCAAAAACCTATTTGAACTGGGCAGCACTAAACTGGAAGGGTTGGGGCATTCTGCCATTAGGGGCCAAGGGAAAGAAGAGAAGATACAGAAGCAAAGAAAAGGAATTCTTTGATTGGCTATGGCTTAAAGCCATTGGTTTGTCTATGATTAGTTGTCCCCAGCACTTCGATTCCATTACCTTAAGGCATTTCCAGATTTGGGTTTTGGTTTGCTTAGGCAGGGCCCCCTCCCACCCCGTGGCGTTAGAGCCACCTTAGTCTAAAGGCCTACTGGTTTAATTAACATAACAACACACACACCATTGGTTCTCATTATTTGTGGTAGTAATCTGCTGAGTTTGTGAGCAGTGCTAAGTTAGTACAGCACTGGTGAGCAGAGAACCACTGTTCCCAGGGGAAAGTCAAGGTTAAGCTTTTCTGAGCCTCTGTTCACATTTTCATCAACCAAGTCACTCATAACCTGGCTTTATGTGTGTTCTGTTTAATGACACCTAATCTAACATTTATTTCTCACAAATAATTAATTTCATTGTCTTTGAATGATCTAAAGCCAGGGGCGTTGGAGCCCACTCATGTTCTATAGGTTCATTTGCCAACATCCTTGTACAACAAGCAGCCTCATCAGCATCGAAAACCTGCTCTTCCTCATATAACTCTTTTCCTGTATAATACTTACCAGGCATTTAAAAATTCTTCTGCAGCCTCCTGATCAGCAGAACATGCCTTTCTTGCAAGTTGAACATTTTTCATGCTGTCTTGCCTCTTGAAACTTGTGGGCCAGCCAGCACTAGGCAGGCGAGTTGGGTTTAGCATGGCTCCTGACCCTGGAAAACACAGATGCCAACTTCCTCCGTGTGCTCACGACAGCTGCCCATGATGCCCTTCACGCCATCATCTCCAAGCAGCTGCAGGTACAGACTGGTGAGTGTCTTTCCACTTTTTCTGAATGTAGTGTACTGTTGATCCCTTCACGTTGAACTCAAGGGCAATGGCACTGTAATGCAGGCCTGAAGGGAGCTTATCAAATACAAATACAAGTATTTTCTTTATAAGGCATATCACAACTTTCTTGCTTAGGAACACTGGGCAGTACTTCAGCATTGTTCTTGAGGGCCATTTTTTTTTTTTAATAATTATTTTTTATTGAAGGGTAGTTGACGCACAGTATTACATTACATTAGTTTCAAGTGTACAACACAGTGATAAAACATTTATATACATAATTCTAGGTTCCAGCTATCACCCTACCAAGCTGTTACAATATCTTGACTATATTCCATATGCTATACATTACATCCCGGTTACTTATTTATTTTACCATTGGAAGTCTGTCTTTTCTTTTTTTTTTTTTTGTGAGGGCATCTCTCATATTTATTGATCAAATGGTTGTTAACGACAATAAAATTCTGTATAGGGGAGTCAATGCTCAATGCACAATCATTAATCCACCCCAAGCCTAATTTTCGTCAGTCTCCAATCTTCTGAGGCATAACAAACAAGTTCTTACATGGAGAACAAATTCTTACATAATGAATAAGTTACATAGTGAACAGTACAAGGGCAGTCATCACAGAAACTTTCGGTTTTGCTCATGCATTATGAACTATAAACAGTCAGATCAAATATGAATACACATTTGGTTTTTATACTTGATTTATATGTGGATACCACATTTCTCTCTTTATTATTATTATTTTTAATAAAATGCTGAAGTGGTAGGTAGATACAAGATAAAGGTAGAAAACATAGTTTAGTGTTGTAAGAGAGCAAATGTAGATGATCAGGTGTGTGCCTGTAGACTATGTGTTAATCCAAGCTAGACAAGGGCAATAAAACATCCACGTATGCAGAAGATTTCTCTCAGAACAGAGGGGGTGAGGTTCTAAGCCTCACCTCTGTTGATCCCCAATTTCTCACCTGATGACCCCCCTGTGACTGTGGCTGTCTTAGGTTGTTCCTCCCTTGAGGAATCTTACCCGTCTCTGGCTAACCAGTCATCTTCCGGGGCCATACAGGGAAATGTGAAGTTGGTAAGTGAGAGGGAAGCCTTATTGTTTGAAAAGGTTAGCTTTTTACTTCTTTGCATATTTATGCCCTGTGGCTTCTATGCCCAGCATTTGTCTTGAGGTATCTTTACCACTTGGAAGAATTATGATACTCGGTAAATTTGATATGAGGCACGAATTCTATTTAAGGGTTGTAATTAGGAAGGAAGAAGAAAAGCTATAGAAGTAGTAGGCGGAAGAAAACATGGGAAGATTGATTATTTCTTTGACATATCTTCTTGTAGAGTAACTTCAGCATGTATAGGTTTTAAGCTACTACTTAAATTGCGCACACACATTAACATAATAGGAGTATAGTTACATAACCAAAGCATATCTGTAATTACCAGCCATCTCCAGTGAAACCAAGAAAACCAGTTAGGCACCTTAGGCATTTGTGAAAACTTATGTATGATATGGTGGATATTGTCCAACTGAACTTGAACAGTCTGAGAGAAATCAGACAAATTAAAACAACCCATTCCTGGGGAATGTTCACATCCCTTATGTTCTTTTAACAGTAAATAGTCTGTAGTTGTAAGATTTTGGAGCGCTACAATTTGCACTTCTCCTAATTCTTGGTTGAGTTCCAACAGTATAGATCCAGTCAAATTTGTTGTTTTACTGTCTGCACAGGCCAGCTTAGATATCTCCTTCATTCCCATGGCAAGTCCAGGAACTGGTGGGATGAGTGCATCTACAGCTGTAGCAGTGCGTGGATCTTTGTTGGGGTTTTTTGATGATCATCTTCTGGCATGAGTCTTCCAGAGAGTGCTGATGTTGGAAGTTCTCTTTCATACCGTATCTTAGTTCATTTTCGGGGTAGCCCAATTAGGCTTTGATCTTCTGTATAGACGAAAACAGACCATTTGCCTACACTTTTATATGCCCTTTATACCCTTGTGTAGAACTCATTGGAGGTCACCACACAGGAACTGCCCTTTTGTTTTGTTTTGTTTTGTTTTGCTTTGTTTTTGGTATCACTAATCTACACTTACATGACGAATATTATGTTTACTAGGCTCTCCCCTATACCAGGTCTCCCCTATAAACCCCTTTACAGTCACTGTCCATCAGCATAGCAAAATGTTGTAGAGTCACTACTTGCCTTCTCTGTGTTGTACAGCCCTCCCTTTTCTCCTACACCCCCATGCATGTTAATCTTAATACCCCCCTACTTCACCCCCCCTTATCCCTCCCTACCCACCCATCCTCCCCAGTCCCTTTCCCTTTGGTACCTGTTAGTCCATTCTTGAGTTCTGTGATTCTGCTGCTGTTTTGTTCCTTCAGTTTTTCCTTTGTTCTTATATTCCACAGATAAGTGAAATCATTTGGTATTTGTCTTTCTCCGCTTGGCTTGTTTCACTGAGCATAATACCCTCCAGCTCCATCCATGTTGCTGCAAATGATTGGATTTGCCCTTTTCTTATGGCTGAATAGTATTCCATTGTGTATATGTACCACATCTTCTTTATCCATTCATCTATTGATGGACATTTAGGTTGCTTCCAAATCTTGGCTATTGTAAATAGTGCTGCGATAAACATAGGGGTGCATCTGTCTTTCTCAAACTTGATTGCTGTGTTCTTAGGGTAAATTCCTAGGAGTGGAATTCCTGGGTCAAATGGTAAGTCTGTTTTGAGCATTTTGATGTACCTCCACACCGCTTTCCACAATGGTTGAACTAACTTACATTCCCACCAGCAGTGTAGGAGGGTTCCCCTTTCTCCACAGCCTCGCCAACATTCGTTGTTGTTTGTCTTTTGGATGGCAGCCATCCTTACTGGTGTGAGGTGATACCTCATTGTAGTTTTAATTTGCATTTCTCTGATAATTAGCAATGTGGAGCATCTTTTCATGTGTCTGTTGGCCATCTGTATTTCTTTTTTGGAGAACTGTCTGTTCAGTTCCTCTGCCCATTTTTTACTTGGGTTATTTGTTTTTTGTTTGTTGAGGTGTGTGAGCTCTTTATATATTCTGGATATCAAGCCTTTATCGGATGTGTCATTTTCAAATATATTCTCCCATACTGTAGGGATCCTTCTTGTTCTATTGATGGTGTCTTTTGCTGTACAGAAGCTTTTCAGCTTAATATAGTCCCACTTACTCATTTTTGCTGCAGTTTTCCTTGCCCGGGGAGATATGTTCAAGAAGAGGTCACTCATGTTTATGTCTAAGAGGTTTGTGCCTATGTTTTTTTCCAAGAGTTTAATGGTTTCGTGACTTACATTCAGGTCTTTGATCCATTTTGAGTTTACTTTTGTATATGGGGTTAGACAATGGTCCAGTTTCATTCTCCTACATGTATCTGTCCAGTTTTGCCAGCACCATCTGTTGAAGAGACTGTCATTTCGCCATTGTATGTCCATGGCTCCTTTATCAAATATTAATTGACCATATATGTCTGGGTTAATGTCTGGATTCTCTAGTCTGTTCCATTGGTCTGTGGCTCTGCTCTTGTGCCAGTACCAAATTGTCTTGATTACTATGGCTTTATAGTAGAGCTTGAAGTTGGGGAGTGAGATCCCCCCTACTTTATTCTTCTTTCTCAGGATTGCTTTGGCTATTTGGGGTCTTTGGTGTTTCCATATGAATTTTTGAATTATGTTTTCCAGTTCATTGAAGAATGTTGCTGGTAGTTTCATAGGGATTGCATCAAAGCTGTATATTGCTTTGGGCAGGATGGCCATTTTGACGATATTAATTCTTCCTAGCCACGAGCATGGGCTGAGTTTCCATCTGTTAGTGTCCCCTTTAATTTCTCTTAAGAGTGACTTGTAGTTTTCAGAGTATAAGTCTTTCACTTCTGTGGTTAGGTTTATTTCTAGGTATTTTATTTTTTTTGATGCAATTGTGAATGGAGTTGTTTTCCTGATTTCTCTTTCTGTTGGTTCATTGTTGGTGTATAGGAAAGCCACAGATTTCTGTGTGTTGATTTTGTATCCTGCAACTTTGCTGTATTCCGATATCAGTTCTAGTAGTTTTGGGGTGGAGTCTTTAGGGTTTTTTATGTACAGTATCATGTCATCTGCAAATAGTGACAGTTTAACTTTTTCTTTACCAATCTGGATTCCTTGTATTTCTTTATTTTGTCTGATTGCCGTGGCTAGGACCTCCAGTACTATGTTAAATAACAGTGGAGAGAGTGGGCATCCCTGTCTAGTTCCCGATCTCAGAGGAAATGCTTTCAGCTTCTCACTGTTCAATATAATGTTGGCTGTGGGTTTATCATAGATGGCCTTTATTATGTTGAGGTACTTGCCCTCTATTCCCATTTTGCTGAGAGTTTTTAACATGAATGGATGTTGAACTT
Organism: Manis pentadactyla; assembly: GCF_030020395.1. Classification (NCBI taxonomy): domain Eukaryota; kingdom Metazoa; phylum Chordata; class Mammalia; order Pholidota; family Manidae; genus Manis; species Manis pentadactyla. Next base: position 117,184,156 of record NC_080021.1, on the reverse strand, counting down.
TGTCAAATGCTTTTTCAGCATCTATGGAGATGATCATGTGGTTTTTGTCTTTCTTTTTTTTGATGTGGTGAATGATGTTGATGGACTTTCGAATGTTGTACCATCCTTGCATCCCTGGGATGAATCCCACTTGGTCATGGTGTATGATCCTTTTGATGTATTTTTGAATTCGATTTGCTAATATTTTGTTGAGTATTTTTGCATCTATGTTCATCAGGGATATTGTCTGTAGTTTTCTTTTTTGGTGGGGTCTTTGCCTGGTTTTGGTATTAGGGTGATGTTAGCTTCATAGAATGAGTTTGGGAGTATCCCCTCCTCCTCTATTTTTTGGAAAACTTTAAGGAGAATGGGTATTATGTCTTCCCTGTATGTCTGATAAAATTCCTAGGTAAATCCATCTGGCCCGGGGGTTTTGTTCTTTGGTAGTTTTTTGATTACCGCTTCAATTTCGTTGCTGGTAATTGGTCTGTTTAGATTTTCTGTTTCCTCCTGGGTCAATCATGGAAGGTTGTATTTTTCTAGGAAGTTGTCCATTTCTCCTAGGTTTCCCAGCTTGTTAGCATATAGGTTTTCATAGTATTCTCCAATAATTCTTTGCATTTCCGTGGGGTCCGTCGTGATTTTTCCTTTCTCGTTTCTGATACTGTTGATTTGTGTTGACTCTCTTTTCTTCTTAATAAGTCTGGCTAGAGGCTTATCTATTTTGTTTATTTTCTCGAAGAACCAGCTCTTGGTTTCATTGATTTTTGCTATTGTTTTATTCTTCTCAATTTTATTTATTTCTTCTCTGATCTTTATTATGTCCCTCCTTCTGCTGACCTTAGGCCTCATCTGTTCTTCTTTTTCCAATTTCGATAATTGTGACATTAGACCATTCATTTGGGATTGCTCTTCCTTTTTTAAATATGCTTGGATTGCTATATACTTTCCTCTTAAGACTGCTTTTGCTGTGTCCCACAGAAGCTGGGGCTTAATGTTGTTGTTGTCATTTGTTTCCATATATTGCTGGATCTCCATTTTGATTTGGTCATTGATCCATTGATTATTTAGGAGCGTGTTGTTAAGCCTCCATGTGTTTGTGAGCCTCTTTGCTTTCTTTGTACAGTTTATTTCTAGTTTTATGCCTTTGTGGTCTGAAAAGTTGTTTGGTAGGATTTCAATCTTTTGGAATTTTCTGAGGCTCTTTTTGTGGCCTAGTATGTGGTCTATTCTGGAGAATGTTCCATGTGCACTTGAGAAGAATGTATATCCCGCTGCTTTTGGATGTAGAGTTCTATAGATGTCTATTAGGTCCATCTGCTCTACTGTGTTGTTCAGTGCTTCTGTGTCCTTACTTATTTTCTGCCCAGTGGATCTATCCTTTGGGGTGAGTGGTCTGTTGAAGTCTCCTAGAATGAATGCATTGCAGTCTATATCCCCCTTTAGTTCTGTTAGTATTTGTTTCACATATGCTGGTGCTCCTGTGTTGGATGCATATATATTTAGAATGGTTATATCCTCTTGTTTGACTGAGCCCTTTATCATTATGTAGTGTCCTTCTTTATCTCTTGTTACTTTCTTTGTTTTGAAGTCTATTTTGTCTGATATTAGTACTGCAACCCCTGCTTTCTTCTCACTGTTGTTTGCTTGAAATATGTTTTTCCATCCCTTGACTTTTAGTCTGTGCATGTCTTTGGGTTTGAGGTGAGTTTCTTGTAAGCAGCATATAGATGGGTCTTGCTTTTTTATCCATTCTGTTACTCTGTGTCTTTTGATTTGTGCATTCAACCCATTAACATTTAGGGTGACTATTGAAAGATATGTACTTATTGCCATTGCAGGCTTTAAATTCGTGGTTACCAAAGGTTCAAGGTTAGCCTCTTTAGTATCTTACTGCCTAAGTTAGCTCGCTTATTGAGTTGTTATATACACTGTCTGGAGATTCTTTTCTTCTCTCCCTTCTTGTTCCTCCTCCTCGATTCTTCATATGTTGGGTGTTTTGTGCTGTGCTCTTTCTAGGAGTGCTCCCATCTAGAGCAGTCCCTGTAAGATGTTCTGTAGAGGTGGTTTGTGGGAAGCAAATTCCCTCAGCTTTTGTTTGTCTGGGAATTGTTTAATCCCACCGTCATATTTGAATGATAGTCGTGTTGGATACAGTATCCTTGGTTCAAGGCCCTTCTGTTTCATTGTATTAAATATATCATGCCATTCTCTTCTGGCCTGTAGGGTTTCTGTTGAGAAATCTGATGTTAGCCTGATGGGTTTCCCTTTATAGGTGACCTTTTTCTCTCTAGCTGCCTTTAAAACTCTTTCCTTGTCCTTGATCTTTGCCATTTTAATTATTATGTGTCTTGGTGTTGTCCTTCTTGGATACTTTCTGTTGGGGGTTCTGTGTATTTCCGTGGTCTGTTCGATTATTTCCTCCCCCAGTGTGGGGAAGTTTTCAGCAATTATTTCTTCTAAGATACTTTCCATCTCTTTTCCTCTCTCTTCTTCTTCTGGGACCCCTATAATACGGATATTGTTCTTTTTGGATTGGTCACAGAGTTCTCTTAAGATTGTTTCATTCCTGGAGATCCTTTTGTCTCTCTCTATGTCAGCTTCTATGCATTCCTGTTCTCTGATTTCAATTCCATCAATGGCCTCTTGCATTCTATCCATTCTGCTTATAAACCCTTCCAGAGTTTGTTTCATTTCTGCGATCTCCTTTCTGGCATCTGTGATCTCCTTCCGGACTTCATCCCATTTCTCTTGCGTATTTCTCTGCATCTCTGTCAGCATGTTTATGATTCTTATTTTGAATTCTTTCTCAGGAAGACTGGTTAGGTCTGTCTCCTTCTCTGGTGTTGTCTCTGTGATCTTTGTCTGCCTGTAGCTTTGCCTTTTCATGGTGATAGGAATAGTCTGCAGAGCTGGGACGAGTGACGGCTGGAAGAACTTCCCTTCTTGTTGGTTTGTGGCCCTCCTCTCCTGGGAGAACAGCGACCTCTAGTGGCTTGTGCTGGGCAGCTGCGCTCAGACAGGGTTTCTGCTTCCTGCCCGGCTGCTATGGAGTTAATCTCCGCTGTTGCTGTGGGCGTGGCCTGGCTCGGGCAGCTACTCCAAAATGGTGGAGTCGCGTTGTAGCAGGAGCTGCTGGGAGGCTATTTATCTCCGTAAGGGGCCTCCCTGCTCCCTGCAGCCCAGGGGTTAGGGTGCCCAGAGATCTCCGGATTCCCTACCTCTGGATTAAGTGACCTGCCCTGCCCCTTTAAGACTTCCAAAAAGCACCCGCCAAAACAAAACAACGACCACCAAAAAAAAAAAAAAAAGAAAAAAGTTTTTAAATTAAAAAAAAAAAAAGGTTTTTAATTTAAAAAAAAAAAAAAAGGTGGTCGCTCGTTTTACTTTATTCTCCGGTGCCAGCCTCAGGCCTCTGCTCACCGGTCTTTCTGCCCTGTTTCCCTAGTATTGGGGTCCGTATCCCTTTAAGACTTCCAAAAAGCGCTCGCCAAAACAAAACAGCAAAAAAGCAAAAAAAAAAAAATGGTCGCGCTCTTTTCTTATGTCCTCTGGCGCCCGGCCTCCAGTGCCCGCTCACTGTTCTTGCTGCCCTGTTTTCCTAGTATCCAGGGCCCTGCGCTCTGGCCCGGATGGCTGGGGCTGGGTGTTCGGCAGCCCTGGGCTCCGTCTCCCTCCCGCTCTGCCTATTCTTCTCCCGCCGGGAGCTGGGGGGAGGGGCGCTCGGATCCCGCGGGGCCGGGGTTTGTATCTTACCCCCTTCGCGAGGCGCTGGGTTCTCTCAGGTGCGGATGTGGTCTGGATATTGTCCTGTGTCCTCTGGTCTTTATTCTAGGAAGGGTTGTCTTTGTTATATTTTCATAGATATATGTTGTTTTGGGAGGAGATTTCCGCTGCTCTACTCACGCCGCCATCTTCTGACCCTCCTACCTCGAGGGCCATTTTAAACATGGAAATCACCAAAAACAGCACAGACATGCAAAAAGCATGGCACTAAATTGACCATAACATAATGCCTGTTTCCAACATGAAAGCAGAAAGGAGCAGGCAGAGTGTGGTGTTGTCTGTCTCCCTGGGAACATGCAAATCCAGTGACTCAAAATTTTGACCACTCTGTGCTTGTTCCCAAATGACTGCAAACACCTTGTGAAATTGATGTTGGGGCCACAGATACATTTTAGTGAGTAGGCAGATTCATGAATATGGATTCCCCAGGTAGTGAGGATCAATTTATCTGTGTCTGATATATCTTTTCTGCTCCTTCTATTTCTCAACATGTAATTGTACTGCCACCAAATGTTTATTACTGTGGTTTGTGTCAATATCCCATAGGATGGTGTCTTGCCAATGGGTTTCAGCCCTAGGCAAGTTCACTATGGATTCAGTGTGACCAAAGAAATTGATAGCAAAACGTTCTTTGGGGTGAAAGGGTTTATTACCTGGCTTGTTCTCCTGGTAGTAGGTTGAGCACTAGCATCTCTGCTTCCACCCAGAGCACTGGGCCTGGCTCTCTATAGAGTGCAATAATAGCTTATTGTCTAAAGGTATGGAACTGGTAGCCTAGCAACAGGCCAGTTACATCATCAGGTGGTTTAAGTTCAGTGAGGATCCTGGCCATAGGAACCCCAACTTCCCCACAGATGGATTTCCAAACTCTTTGCTCTTCTTTTTCCAAATTGACTTTCTGATATGTGCATTTTAATTTTTTCAGAAAAGTTTTATAGTACAATCTTTGAACCCCTCAAATAAACTAGCTGGAACTTTGTTAGGCATTGCATTCAATTTATAGATTAATTAGAGAATAATTGACGTTATAATGTTAAGTCATCCATCTGTGAACATAGCATACTCACCATTTATTTAGATTTTCTTTTGTATAAATTAATAATATTTATTAAATAATTATTTGTTAGATTAATTCCTAGGTGCATTATAGTTTTTGTAACTATTGTGAATGGTATCTCATTTCCTATTTTATTTCTACATGGGCTAACATAGATAAAGAACAATGATGCTAATCTTTGTGAGTTGTATTTGGCCTCGAAATTTGGATGAACTCCCTGACACTGATTCATCTAACGGTCCTCTTGGGCTTTCCATGTGTGTTATCAAATCTGCAAGTAAAGTCAGTTTATCTCTTCTCTCCAAATTCTGTTAGCTCTTGTTTTCTTTTCTTGTCTCATAGAAGTGGCCAGTACCTCCACTATATATTAAGTAGTTAATGATGATGGTAGGCATTTCCAGTCTTTAAAGGAATATTTACGTTTTCTATTACGTGAGATGTTTCAAACTGTAGGAAATAAATGTTTGTTGTTTATGCTACCCAATCTATGGTATTTTTGCTGTAGCAGCCTGAACTAAGACAGGCCCTATGGGTGCATTCCACCAAATGTTCAAGGAAGAGATAATCCCTCTTGTATACTTGATTTTGAAATTGCAGATTTGATGACGTACACGAACAGTTTGGGGGCTGGGAAGCCCAAGATCAGGGTGCTGGCATATTCCCTGTCTCCTTCCTGGTTCATAGACAGTTCTTTTCTTGCTCTAACTTCACATGGCAAAAGGGTAGTGAGAGAGCTCTGTGGCATCTCCTTCATAAAGGCCTAATCCATTCATGAGGGCTCCCCTTCATGACCAAATTACCTCCCCAAGGCACACCTCCTAATATATCACTTGGGAGTTAGGCTTCAACATATGAGTTCTGGGGGGGACACAAACATGCAGTCCATAGCCATGTGCTTTGGGTCTGTGGACTTTTGGGAGCCTTTAATTTCCCAAATAATTATTAGTCTATTCAATATTTCTCTTTGTTGTTGTGCCATTTTTTTGTATTTTATACTTCTTCCAGAAATTATTCATTTTGTATAGGTTTTCTACATTTGCTAAGGCAGGGTTTTTAGTAGTCTTATTATTGTTATATCTCTGCTCTGTCATAGTTTGTCCTCTCATTCAGCATTTATTTGATTTGAATCTCTTTTTTTTTTCCTTGAAGAGTTGTGCCAAAGGTCTGCCTACCTTATTAGATAGATTCCTCTTCTAATTTGTTTCTTAGAAGTCAGCAAAACCTTTCCCACTTTTGTTAGTTCTTGTTCTCTTTTCAGTTTTCTTAGGGACTTTTCCAAACCAGATTAAGTTCTTGGAAGTCATATTAAAGGGTTTAAAGTATAAATGTTAAATGAAATTTCATGTACTACATGATATAAAAAATATACCAGGTCCCTCATCTCAGGGAGATTAGGGTCTGGGGGATATCAGTCTACTATCACATAATTACACAAATGCAGAAATTATAACTGTGGTGAGTTCTGTGGAGCAGGGAAAGGCTATGAGAGGTAATACAAGAGGCATTGACTCAGATATGACAGGCAAGGAAGGTTTTTCTGAGTAAGTGATGAGTTAATCTGGTAAGAAGGGGAAGGGACAGCATTTCATATAGAGGGAACAGCATGAACAAAGGTCCTGTGGCAGGGAACCAGTGTGACTGAGTGAAGAGAAAGACTAAATAAGTACATTCAGGGATTCCTATAGTCAAGACTGAAACAGTGGGGTTGGTTGGTTTATATTTAGACAGAGAACTGTTGAGGAAAAGCCCTAGGTTACAAACTAAAAGGGGTATTCATTGAAGTTGGAAAAAACAGAAAGACAAATGGGAAGATATAAATGTATTTATATTCTGAGAATAACTGCAAAGATATGTTTTAATAACTGAATACCCCCTCAGGAAAACTCCTCTCTTACTTTAAGTACCAGAACTAATACTGTCTGTAGAAGAGTTTGAAATTGTTCCAACATTGATTTGAAATAATTAAAACATAAAATGTTGCAGTTTAAAACTAATTTTAATTTAAAATGATTCTTGGGTGAAGGGGGTCAAAAGGTACAGTTATAAATGCCAAGGGGATGTAGTGTACAGCATGGTGACTATAGTTAACACTGCAATGATTGCATATTTGACAGTCTTCATCACAAGAAAAAAATATGATTCTTTGGGGTGATATAATCCAGGGAAACATGTTAGATCTGAAGTAAAATTTGTTCAACTTTTCCATCATCTAATACTGAGGACTAACATATTTTCAACTTATAAGATAGTATTTGCTTTTCATTTGAGTGAAAAGGTGCTGATTAGGAAATTCTCAAATTGGCAACAAGCAGCCTTTCCTAAAACCACAAACTCAGCAGCGATGCATGATGACTTTGTGCCTTGATCTAGTGAAGAAGGGGTCTGCGTGCATTGGCACTTCTGTCTGCATCCTGCCATATATCAGTTGAAAGATAATCTCCACAAGCACTGAATAGCCCTTCAAGTGAAAAAACTTCAGATTTGCTTAAAGGATACAGAATTTAGCTGCCCCAAATGTGTGAGCGTGGGCTACAAATCTGAGCCAGAAACAAGCCAAGAAATTGAGAGGATGTGCTTTACAGCTTCCATTCCAAATAAGTTTATATAAAATAATTTGTTCATCATAAAAGGGTTTTAGTAGATTCTTTCTTAAATGATACTTACAAACTAGAATGTTAAGCATGATGGAAACCTTATTATGACTATGGATTTAGTAATGTGGTAAACAAATTGCCTTGTTTATAAAACCTGAGATTTCTTCATTTGATTTTGCAGCATATGGAATGCTCTTTGTGTGGGGTAAACTACAGAATTTCCAGAAACTTCCACCTGGCCTTAGTCCATTTACATATCAGTAGGTGTTTACCACTGCAGAGCCTCCTTATGATCTGGGGCAAGGGGTAGAAAGAACACAGCCATTCTCTCCTCCCCTCTGTTCCTGGTAGGTAATTGGCCTGGTCTCTGCCAGTCACCAAGGACCCACCAATGGAGTTCCTCTCTGAAGGGGCAGGCGGGAAGTAGCGAGTGCACCGTGGGAGCAGAGCAAGAGCAGCAGCCAGAGGAGACATATGGGGCTGGGCCTAGCTAGTGGGTTTGTGTAAGCTGTGAGCAATAAAAAAGTTTCTCCCAAGCTATGCTTTCCTGGACTTATTTTGGTTTCACCAGTTTCATAGGGGGTTTTCCCTGGGCCAGGGACACCCCTCGCCCTGGAACTACACCTTGGCAAATCATTACATAAGCAGCAAGCCTTTCTAATTGAAATGAGTGATTACCTTTGTCACTGTTCATCCCACTATGTCCTGGTGCAGAAACCCTCATAGCATCATCTGATAGAGGCAAGTACTCATAATCTGAAATACAGTTCCTCTACGACCTTCCTTCCTAGTCTTGCCACCCTTCAGGCCCTTAGAGGAACCTCAAGGATGCATACAGTCTTTGTGTTCTCCCCTGAATGTGTTTGTGTGCCCTCCTGCCTCTGTAGTTTATGAAATGGTGCCTGGAAAGTCTTCTTTCTTTCTTTCATTTCAGCCTACCGAAGTCTTCGCAGTTCTTTCAGAATCAGTTCAGATGTATCATGCCTCCTGGAAGCTTTACCTGGCCTTCCTAATTATAATGTTGTAACATGAATCCTATAATCATATAGGGATCTGCTTCCTACTAGTCACGGAACAAAAGTAGCACCTTGAATACTCTGAAAGGCACTCAGTAAAGGCACCTGTTAATTTTTGTTCAGCTTAGCAGTTCCTAAATTTATTTGACTGTGGATTTCTTTTTTTACCCCAAGTGATACTCGTTAATATCCCAAAGAGCACACTTTGAGAAATGTTTCCCTGTTCTCACATCTTTATTCATCCACATAGTCAATAAATATTTATTGACCTTCTACTAAGTGTAGAGAAAGATAAAAAATGACTCAGATTTAGTGCCTTCAGAGAAGCTTATAGTAGGGGAAATGAGACAGTAATGGTAGTCCAAGGTGAACTATGTAATGTGCCAGGAGAGAGGTACTGATAAGATCCTGTGAAACTCAGATAGAAATCCAGGGAATGTGTCAGTCTGGATCCCTTGAGAAGCAGTTTCCAAGACGGGTTAAATGTGCAAGGATTAGATCTGGAGGTGCCAGCTATGAGAAAATGGGGAGGAGGCTGAGAAGACTTGGGAAAGCCATCAAGCCACCATCCAAGCTTGATCCTGAGGGAAGGAAAGAGGGATTGAGGGCTGGATGGAACTGTGTGCAGCCCAAGGAAGATTTGGACAAGTCATTGGAAGTCCTTGAGCTAAAGCCGGCAACTGAGCCACCCTGTGCTTCCCAGCACTGGATTCCTGTCACACTCAGTCATTGCTAGGAGCAGCCTGTGGGCAATGTGCCCTTTGCACAAAACACTAATGAAATCCAGAGTGAAGCCATGGGTTTGGAGGTGAATTCTACCCCTGTCGTTGCAGGCATAGGCGGTGTATTCCCATGGCTGCAGTAGGGAGTCAGGGGAGATTTGGGGACTGGCGTCAGTGCTTGGCCTTGATGTAGTATTAGAGAGATGGGAGAGAAGAGTGTTCCAGGTAAGAGGAGAAAAAGCACAGAAGCAAGTAAGTGTGCAATTGTCTATGGAAAGCTGGGAGCATTTTATTTATGGTTGGAACTTGAGATACAGGGTAGCAGTTAAAAGTTATAAGCGTGGATTCTGGAGTCAGGCAGTCTGGAGTAAAATCTCAGCTGCTCCCTTAACTTGGGTAAAGTCACTCAACATCTTTGTCCCACTTTCCTTATCTTTAAAATGGGAATAGTTACAGAATTTTATCATTCCAACAACCAATTCTCTGATTCTTTGAAACCAACTAGTTGTCCTATACTTCAGTTCTGACATTAATTACCTGGAGTTAGCATAGAGCCCAAAGTTAAGGGCTCAGTATTACTTAAGTGACTGTTCCTACTGAATACATCAGCTTCAAATGAGGTCCTCAGCTATCTGCACTTCTGCCCAGCTGGCTATACACTACACTCAGGGTTTTCCACATACCTGCCTCAGGTCCAGTAAGTCATTAGAATGCCTCACAGAACTCAGAATAGTGCTTGACTTACAATTGATAGTTTATTACAAAGGATACAACTCAGGAACAGCCAAAGGGAGAGATGCATAGGACAAGGTATGGAGGTTGGGTGGGGTGCAGAGCTTCCACGTCTTCTTCGGGTGCAGTGCTTTCCCAACACATCGGCATGGTCACCAACTTACAAGTTCCCCAGGCCTCCCTGTTCAGGAGTTTTAACTGAGGCTTCATTACATAGGCATGACTGGTTACACCATTGGCCGCTGGTGATTGAACTCAGTCTCCAGATTCAATCCTCTCCCTGCAGGTCAGGGGCTGGGGCTGGAAGTTCCAACCCTGTAATTGTGTGGTCTTCTGGCAAGGCCAGCCTCTCCCTTGAGACTATCTAAGTGTCCACCTTAAATCACCTTGCTGGCATAAACACAGGTATGGCTGAAAGAGGCTAGTTATGAATAGTAAAAGACACTCCAATCACTCAGGAGTAATGTAATATTTATATAAAAGCACAACACAAAATTTACCATCTTAACCATTTTTAAGCGTACAGTTCAGCAGTATTAAGTACATTCACATTGTTGTGCAACCATCACATGCCATCCATCCCCATAACTCTTTCATCTTATAAACTGAAACTCTATACCCATTAAACAACTCCCCATTGCTCTCCTCCCTCCATTCACTGGCAATGGCCATTCTACTTTTTGTCTTATTGATTTTGATGACTCTAAGTCCCTCCTACAGATGGAATCATACAGTATTTGTCTTTTTGTGACTGGCTTATTTCACTTAGCATAATGACCTCAAGGTTCATCCAATAATGTAGCATATTGCAGAATTTCCTTTCTTTTAAAGACTAAATAATATTCCATCTTACATATATACCACATTTTGCTTATCCATTCATCTGTTGATTCATCTTGGGTTGCTTCCATGTTTTAGCTATTGTGAATAATGCTGCTATGAAAATGGGTGTGAATATCTCTGAGACCTTTCAGTACTTTGGGGTATTTGCCCATAAGTAGACTTATTGGGTCATATGGTAATTCTATGTTTAATTATTTTGAGGAAACAACATACTGTTTTTCATAGTGTTTATTACCGTTTTACATTTTTACCTACATTACACAAGGATTCTAATTTCTCTACATCCTTGCCAAACTTGTATTCTTTTTTTTAAATAGTAGCCATCTTAATATGGTAATTCTATGTTTAATTATTTTGAGGAAACAACATACTGTTTTTCATAGTGTTTATTACCGTTTTACATTTTTACCTACATTTACATTACACAAGGATTCTAATTTCTCTACATCCTTGCCAAACTTGTATTCTTTTTTTTAAATAGTAGCCATCTTAATGGGTGGGAGGTGGTATTTCATTGTAGTTTGGATTTGCATTTCCCTAATGATTAGCAACGTTGAGCTTCTCATGTACTTATTAGCCATTCATATATCTTTGGAGAAATGTTTATTCAGTATTTGAATTGTGTTGTTTAGTTTTTGTTGTGTTTTCAGACTTCTCTATATACTCTGGATATTAATCTCTTATCAGAAATATGCTTTGCAAATATTTTTTTCCCATTCTGTGGGTTGCCTTTTTCATCAGTTGTCTTTTGATGAACATGAGTTTTAAAATGTTCATGAAGTCTAGTGGATGGTGACTGCTGATGGGGATGGGTTTCTTTTGAGGGTAATGAAAGTGCCCCAAATTAGACTGCGGTGACACTTACACAACTTAGCGAATGTTCTCATGTGGAACTACTCTAAGCTTGGTAGGAACTCTAGAAATCAGGTAGTGTAAGTCCTCTGACCTTTTTCTTCTTTTTCAAAGTTGTTTTGCGTACTTGAAGCCCTTTGCATTTCTGTATAAATGTAGAATAAGCCTGTCAGTTTATACAATTATGTGGCTGGGATTTTTGCTAGAATTATAAATTTGGGGAGGCTTGACTTCATTATGATATTGAGTCTTCTGATCTATAAGTATGGAATATTATTTCATTTTCTTTGCATCTCTTCTTTCAGCAATGGTTTATTCAGTTTTTGCCCATGAACACAGGTTTTGCCCATATCTTGTTAAATTATCCCTAAGTATTCCATATTTTTTGATGATACTGTTTTCTCCTTATCTATTTTCTGAATGAGTTTGTATAGAATTGATACAATCACTTCATTAAACCTTTGGTAGAGTTCACTAGTGAAGCCATTTGGACTTGGAATTAACTGGAGAAATGTAATTTCTTTGACATTAGACTACAGGTTATCTGTTTTTTTTAGTAAGTACTGGTATTTTGGGTCTTTCAAGAAATGTGTCATTTTCCTCAAAGTTGTTAAATTCATTAGCATTAAGTTCATAATATTTCCTTTTAATTCTTTCACTCTGTGGCATCTGTAAGGATGTCTCCTCTCATTCTTGAGATTGCTAACTTGTGTCTTTTTTCTTTGATCTCTCTGACTAGAGTTTATCAATTTTATTAATCTTTTCAAAGAATCAGATTCTGATTTCATTAATTTATTTCATGGCTTTTCTGTCTTCTATGCCATTAATTTCTTTTAATATTGCTCCCTTTATGCTTGGTTTGGGTTTAATTTTATTCATTTTCTATTTTGTTAAGGTGGAAGCTTAGATCAAGTCCTCCATTCTTTCTAATATAGAGCATTTAATGCTATACATTTTCTTGTACACACAGCTTTTGCTGCACACAAGCTTTGATATGTTGCATTTTCATTTAGTTCATACTTTACAATTGTAATTTTTTTATCCATAGGTTATTTAGAAACGTGTTATCTAACTCTCAATAAGTTGGGGGTATTTTCCAGATGTTACAGACTTAGTTTAATTCTTTTGTAGTCCGAGAAAGCACTTTGTAATTCTTTTGAATTTGAAAGGTGTTTTATAGCCCATAATATAGTTTCTCCTCATGAATATCCCATGTGTTGTTGGTAAAAAAATGTTTTTTCTGCTGCTGTTGAATGCCATGTATTTGTTCACTAGAGCAGAGGAGCTTTTACATTTTCTTTAGGTTCAGAGTCCATATTGTGATTGTCCCAATACATCCTCTCATTGCTCTTAAGAGGAGAAATCTAAGTTTACAATTTCATATTTTCAAGGTTAATTTGTTTGCACAGATTTGAAAAACCTCATGCACCTCCTTTTCTTTTTCACCATGTTATGAAATGTATATTGTTTTTTTCTGATATTTTCTATTTATATTCTTTAAGGCCACGCTTGAGTTTAAATGTACATAGGATAAGCTATTTTTACATGAGATGTGATATAGGCCAGTTAGGAGCATGAATTTTAGAGTTGGATAGGTAGACCTGTGTTCAAATCTTCATTTTGCTACTTAGTATGTATTTGTTCATGGCACATGACCTTTATGTTTGTAAGGCTTTTGTGGATATTAATGTTGATAATAGTAGTGAAGCACCTGTGTACAGCACAAGGGGGTAACATGGCATTGCTGTTATTATGGGACTTGAGTGAATACTGGTTAGTGTTTGCACATTTTCCTCAGAACTTCTTCACTAAGGTCTAGATTTCTTTATTAGCCATTGATCCATATGTATCAAACACTGCGTTCTTTGAGCTTAGTATGAATGCCTCTAAGAAGGGTTACTTCCTCTGAGTACCTCATTGTATAGACAATGAGTTTGTTCATTGGACAGATGCTTTCAGTGACAGCAGAAATAGAGCAGCATGACGTTAACAAGCACTAGGAATGTTAAGTCCTATAAGTGGAAATGTCCCCAAAATAAAGAGAGCCTACAAGGACTGGTCCTGCCATGCCCACTGGATCCCATAGGCCTTGAATGCCTAGGTCATGTACAGGAGGGCAAGCACCACAGAGACACCCAGAAACCAACTCTCAAATTAGAACAGTAAGGCAACAGAAGAGGTATAATTTACAATTTGTCTATTATACCTAGTGTTTAATAGAACCTGAATAAGAAAATTATTAAATTGCTGAAATCATTTCACACACACACACACACACACACACACACACATATATTTTGGATTAGAAGCAAAAGAGTAGTATAAACATAGCTGAGCTCTGTTAACATGCAAATTACATTTTCATACAACACAATTAGCTACACCTCCTGATAGGCACTCTGCTAGGCCCTGGGACAGGAGGGTGACTATGGCAGCCATGGGTTCCTGCTCCTAGTGGGGAAGAAATATACATAATTGCACAACAGCTGCGACCAGAAAGGTCCAGGAGCCATGGGAGTACAGGGGAGAGGCACTGGAATCCAGGCGTCCCTCAAGTGACCAGAGGTTGAAAGGTCATGGGGTCACAAGTGGAGCCTTCAGGAAAAAGCAGCAACATCAGTGGGGCCATTAGTTGTGAACTCCGATCTTCCCAGAAACATTTAGCCACAAGAAAGTCCATAATTTAGTGGTGAACATCTAAAACATTGTTACCCAAACTCAGTCCAAGATAACTCAAGTGCAGGGTGACAGTGTAATGCCCCATTTCTCACAGTTTTCCAAAGAAAATCTCGATAATGAGTAGAAGAATGAGAGCAGGTCAGGCTTGTTGATGCATTTTATTGTGAGATGGGGAGTCTGGTAAAAAACTAGAAAATGACCATGGTGTAACAAGGAACTTAAAAATGAAGAATCAGATTGGTAACTTACATACATGGATACAGGAACAAATTGGCACAAAATGTTAAACATGGTTCCCAACACTGTTTATATAAGGTTATCCTAATTTGGCTTACTAAGGAAATGAGAGTTTTATGGTTAGGCTAATCTCTTAATAAAACTGCAGAGCATCATGCTATTAGTCACACAGTGAATTTCAAAATTTAAGAGTTTTATATTAAAAACTGGGTAAAGGTAAAATGACTTGATTGTAGTTGTAAAACTAATACATTCCCATTTAAATTCTGTTCTACAGTCCAAGGCAAGTATAAATGTTAACATAACACTGTTAAATCAAATCTCAATGCAAGAGAACCAATTGCATCTCTACTTTAAATCTTATCAACTTTCCAAATTTTCATACTAAAATATATTATTGTATTAATACAAACTACAGTATTATACACTACACTGTGTAATAAATAAAGAAATATAAAAATAAGACACATAAATATAAAAGTTTTCTAAAACTAAAAGTACATGTCAGTAAGAAGGGTATTAATACTGCCAGGTTTGAAGACATACAGTACAAAAATGTTGCGCATATCTATAAACTAAAAGAAATAAAATAATACTGATAGGTAAAAATCAGCTAATGTTGTTAATAAACTGGGTCCATAATAACTAACATTTGGAAACAGTTATGAACCAAATAACAACGGCATATCCATGTCTGAGATGTGAGTACATGGATAAAGCAGATTAGAAAATTTCCCTTGCATTTCTGTAGGGAAAATTTGAAAGTCAATTAGAGCAAAACGAATACTGAGGAATTAAAGGATGAAATGTCCCAGTGTTTTGGCTTCTCTGACAGAGTCAGTGGTTTTAAGTTTTATTTTGGAATTTTGAAAGAACAGACAAATCAACAAATGCTAGTTATTGTGGGCCACACATTGAACGAAGGCGGGTCAGAGCCTTGAAAATACTGACAGACGGCGCTTACAGCACACAGGTCTTGCTTAAGGCCAGAGGGGATACAAAGCTTCATATTATATCCTTCATATCTGTTACCACATACTCAAACACGATTACAAACACTGATTCTGACGACTCTGCTACCCTCACCAGTATTAACACTGTTAGTCCCTGCAATCAGAACTCACTGACAATCTTTTGAACTCCATTTTAAAACACATGAGTAAGAAACTTCAGTTCTTCTATTGGCTGCTTTCTTAAGGCTAACAATACACTTGAAATGATAATACACTCTACTATGACATCTAAATATTAGAAATCACTACCTCCTAGGTTGGATTTATAAAAGGTAGTGAGCACGGTTTGGAACTGCATTATACTTCTTTGTGAAGGGAATTTTGTAGTGCAGAAGTTCTCACATTTAAAAAAAACATAAAATACTGAAGTGGATTTAGCATATGTTTACCAATAAAAAATTATAAAATTTCTCCCAATTGTACAGCTTAAGAATAAACCAACATAAGAGTGATAATTAATACTGATAAAATGAAACAATGCTAGATTCTTATCTAATTAATCTTCCTTTAACCTGTTCAATCTTTGCTTTCTGAGTCATTAAAGTTTTCTAATCTGCTTCATGTTACAAACTTGTTTCTAACTTTGAAAAATGCATGAAAAATTACTAGGTCAGGCACACCCGGATTGTGTGTGTGTGTGTGTGTGTGTGTGTGTGTGTCTGTGTGTGTGTGTGTTGTTTTTTTTTTGGATTTTGTATTTTTTTAAATTTTTACTTTACACAGTAGTGAACAGGAATCACAGTATACAGGTTACTGTGTTTCCGTGAAAAGCATGTATAATATAGAAGAAACTTCATTACCAATTAGAATTTATTTTCCTTCTAGAAAAACAATCAGGCTTCATTTGTTTTCTCTTCAGACACTTGCTCACTATCCTCATTTACTTTTTGCTCTAAGCTGCTCGCTTGGTTTACGGCTCCGTCCTCCTCCGTCAGACCTTCTGAATTTGCTCCTTCTCCCTCATTCCCGGCCTCCTCGGCCTCCTCAGCCTCCTCCTCCTCCTCCTCCTCCTCCTCCTCCTCCCCTTGCGGTTTCTCACATTCTTTTTCTTCCTGAAGTTCTTCCATCTCCTTCGCCTCTTCCTCCTCTTCCTCCTTTTCACTGTCTTCATCCTCTTCCCTTACCAAACTCTCTCTCTCATCTGAGTCGACCTGCGAGGGAGAGGCCCTGGCGCCCACGAGCTCGCCCGCCAGCACCCCGGGGCCAGCCTCCTCCTGCTCTGGGCTGTCATGCTCTTCTGCTTCTCTCTTGCAGTAGGAATAGCGGTGATTCATGTGTTGAGAGTAAGACCCAGAGTGTGAGAAACGCTTCCCACATTTGTCACATTGATAGGGCTTTTCTCCAGAATGCAATCGCATGTGTTCGATCAAGTGATGTTTGTGTTTAAATGCCTTTTTACAGATTCCACACTCGTGAGGTCTTTTACCTGCAAAAGAACACAGCTATGAAATAAAATGGTGGTATTAAACAAATAAAATCCCTGTAAGTCTTTTGGGTGTACTTCAGTTTGTAGGAAGGGTCATTGATTCAATTTTCAAACACTGTCAGGTTCATCAACATACCTGTGTGTTCATATTTATGTCTCAATAATGAGCTACTCTTCTGGAATATCTTATCACACAGATCACAAGCATACATTCCGTTTTCTGTCTTTCGCATTTTCTTTTTGGGTGGAGTAGAATCAGAGTCATTCTGATCCTCTACATTAGATACTCCTTCTGAGCTAGTGTCTTGCCTTTCATCCTAAAGGAAAAAAAAGGGGTAAGAAATTTTAGAATTGAATGGTAAACAAGAGGCATACATGAAATCATGGGTCAGAGAGCTGTGTTGATCCATACTCCCACCGACCGGGCCAAAGTGAGCGTGCCACCCCGTGGCTGAGGATGGCGCCGACACTGAGCGGGGGAGAGGGTGAAGGGGTTAGACAAAAGGCAGGCATGTTGGCTACTGAGAGCAGTATCGTCATGACTATAACAAGAACATATGGTCAACCGGTACCGAAAAGAGAGGCACCAAAGACAAAGAATATAAGATGTGTAGTAACAAAATTCACCGAGTCCCAAATGAGCCATTACTTAATAAGAAACCTGCAGAAAATTTTAACTTAACAATTTGCTAGGTAATCACTAATTTCTAACTGCTTCATTATGCTTCATTTTCTCACTCTGGGTTTCACTAAGCAAAAAATTAAGACTCTATTTTTTAAAGGTGGTCTTTCAACTGTATCCTCCAGAATGAGAGAGATTTTTTTGCTCTACCACTTTTCAAAGAAGCAAGATGGCAAAATAATGCAGGAGGGTCAGTATTGTTAAACAAGAATAGTTGCCAGGCAAAATGAATCTTTGGCACTTCAGGGGAATAAACACATTTCCGGCAGCCTCAGGGAGAAGATTTTGGGCAGGAGGCTCTTGTGTAGGTAAACACTGTTCTGTGGTTGAATTGGGCTCCTTAAGAACCTTGTGTCTTTCCTAAAGTCTTCTATTCTACTGTCTCTAAAACCACAAGTTTTCTAAAAGTCTAAAGGTTTTTCACAGCATTTCTGACAGCTTTTAAGGCAGGAGAGATGCCACCATTTGTCTGGATCATTTTGAGCTGCCAATGGGTGTTAAAGTAACTTGACTCTACTTTCACTGCAGTTTGATCTGGTCACATGACTGAATGAAATGTTAGTGGTCTATTATTCAAAGGTGTGCACAGTGCCCTATATGTTAAAAAGTTAGTTATGAATTCACTGGTCATGTGAGAATTTTTTTCAAGAGTAATCATATAATCACAAGAAACCCAATTGGTAGTGACATTAAAAAGAAGCAAATATACATTTGAACAGGACATTGTAATTATTTTAGCTGCACCTACTTATAACTAATATTTAGATTAAGAGATCAAATTTATCTCTAGCATTCCTTCTGATTGAATCACAAATTGATGGAAGACATGGGGAGACATCAAGGTTAGTGACACAGACAAAGTCTGGACAATGAGATGTAGTAATCACACAAAATGGTTCTATCCAAAACTACCATGGATTTTGGGAGGAAGTTTAAAGAGTAAAATGCATAGATTCATAACGATATTTCCTCATATATATTAATTATGACTGATACTGTTTTAGTTTAGAGCTCATAAAATGATCAGTAAATTCACTAGATGAATTCTTATATACTGCATTCTTATTTAATGAAAGCCTTTTATAAAAAGAGGTGTTAACACATTTTTAGTGATAAGTTTTCTTGGTGTGAAATGTCTGTGAATGGGGACATATTTTCATTTATTAATGATCATATTCCAGGAAGAAACTATTCCTGATTTTGGGAATGTAACTATAAAAACAGAAATTCAATAGTTAGTATTCCAATTTTTCCTGTCTCTAGTTTCAAAGAATCAAGTCTCTAGTTGAGACTCAGCATTTTTCACAGTAGAATAACACTTTAAACTTTAGTTAATCACTATATAAAGTAAACAATGGAGACACGATGCCATAAAACTTAAAGCAAACATGGATCTCTTTCCTTTAAAAAATGACCAGTTTGTAACCACCTACTTGGGTCTATAGTGACTGATTTTCATTAGAAAAATTTCACTGAAATAAGTCAAAGTAGCATGTTGCCAAACAAATTCAGGAGAGCAACCTTAAAAAAAAAAAATTTTTTTTTTTACCTGATTTCCATTTGGCTGGATCGCTTTCAAGGGCTGTTCTTGGACTGCAGGGCTGACTGTAGTTGAGTATGTGTAAGCCACCTGGGGAATCAGAATAGTCTGCTTATTGGCAGCTAGTGCTCGCAAGCATGGAACACTGTTCTGGTCAGCAATGGCCACAATAGTGGGTAACTGGGCAGTGACTGTAGGTATAGCAATATTTATGGGGTTGGCACTTGGTGGGATTACATTTACAATTGGTTCTGAGTCTGTAACACAACTGTCCTTTTGTGGCTCCTTTTTTGCGCAAGACAAGTTCAAAGGTTCTTCCTGGACAGAATAAACACTGTTCTGGTAAACACTAGTGATGGTTGACCTTTCCAATAATTCTCCCTGTTGCTTTGGTAGTGAAAGATCAAGAGGCTCTGCTTGTGGCTCTTCATGTGCGCTTTCTGCTGTGTACAAGTGACCCTGTGTATTTCTGGAAGAGGAAAGGTTTAGAGGTGATGGGGATGATGTAGTACTTCTGGAACCATTGGCAGTTAATCCTACTGGTAGAACTGGAGAGTCATTCATCTTCAGAGGACTTTGTAGACTTATTGTGCTGTCCTGGGGTTCATTTGCATTTGACGATTGAGGCTGATCATCATTCTTTGCAGGGATATTTCCCTTGCCTAGTTCTGGAGAAGATGGTTCAGAAGACTGCACTGAAATCTGTCCAGCTTGCATCTTTTCAAACCATTTTTTTACTACATCCAGTGGCAGGTTTACTGAATCAGCAATCTTTGAGAGCTCTTCTGCACTCGGCTGTGCGTTCAAAGCATAGTAAGCTTTTAGAAGAGACAACAGGTTCTTTAAAGGTGGCTGACTGGGAGACAAACTGCCGTCTCCGGAACTTGATGAAGCAGAGGGCTCAGGCTTCTCGGCTTCTGGTGCAGGGAGTGGAGGAGGCTGAGCTGGCTGCTTCAGATCATAGTGCTTCAACTCTGGAAGTGCGCTGATATCTCCTGGACATTCGTCACACAGAAGGCAAGTGCTGTCATTCACTTCTTCAAAGCTTTTGTCCTTCTCAGATTTAACAGTAAGATCTTCTGGTAATTTTTCACTTTTGCAACTGTTTGTGGGGACAGGGTTTTCTTTTTTTAAATTTTGAGGAACAACTTGAAGTTGGCTAGGCTGCTCAAGACTGTAGTTAATGATGATTTTGGTTGTTCCATCTTGATCAACCAAAGGAAGACTGATGGCTGAAATAACAGAATGGCCACCTTGCTGGATGGATGAAGCATTGATTGTTTCTTGTTCTTTGGATGCAAGATTGGCTTGATTATTCTCCAAAACTTGCCTTATTACATTACCATCTACTGCCACTTTAAGTACATTCTGAATATCACTTAAATTGATACTTATGGGAGACACCAAGCCGACTGTAGGCAGAACAACAGCTTGCACCACACCCTGAGGAGAACTGGTTGCCTGTAATGGGCCACCACCACTAAACACCCCATTTTGCAAAGGGGTTGAACAGTTGATTCCTGAAGTAACCACTATGGGTTTGAATTCATAATCCACAGGTTCAGTTTTAATTTGGTTTATAGAAAGTTGTTCTTGAAGGGGTTTATTTTCTATCTTTTGCCGTATCTGTGGACGTGTGGGACTGCCTGGTGATGCCGACAGAGACGGTGAGGAACACTGAGATGTCTTGAGTCCTGTTCTTGGTCGCCCATTCACAGGCATCAAGCTGATACATTTCTTACTGCTTATGTGTGAGCTATAGGAACCAGAATGGGAAAAACGTTTCTTGCAGTTTGGGCATTCATATGGCTTCTCTCCTAAATAAAAAAAAATCATATTCACCGAATTATTACATAAAGTTGTCTGTATCCACATTTTCCCTAAAACAAGCAATATCAACCTATAATTATCTAATACCATGTATACTGTGATATAATTTTATTTAGAATCATATTAAGTTCAACCTATATAAATGTTATAAACACTAGTAAAACATTAATCTGCAGGACATGTGCTCACCTATAAGGGAACCCATCTCAGCATATGTATATAATATTTCTGGCTCACCTTTAGAATTTCAAATAATTCTCAACTTCCAAAAATAATTACATCCTACTCTTTTAAGTAACTTTTTTCTTATCCTAATTCACCAACCTGTGTAATTTCCTGTATTTCACTACATTTAACCATCTTTAGGAGAAATTAATACTGGAAGGGAAGAAAAGTAAGTAAAATCTTCCTGTAAGACTTAACAAGTATGAATATCTATCCTTGATTGTATGAATCACATGAATGTCTATCTTTCCCATATCACTAAGGTTTCGTTGAGAAGATCTTTCTCAGTGGTAAGAAAACTTTAGATAAAATGTATTGCTGTAAGCCCCAGCTTATTAAACTGGGATGTATGTACTCACGGAGATGTGGGCAATGCTCTAATGGCTGTGCAAAGCTTCCTGAAATTTGAATTTTAGTGACAGTGCTTATGGTAACTTAAACATTATTTTTCTATTAGAACAGATTATTCTGTGGAGAAAAATGCAACATTTGTGTGAATTGTTAGGGAAAAAACCACAATGTCAAAGAAGCTTCTTGTTTATAGAAGCTTCCTTCAAGTTACTTCCCTAGACCTATCCAAGGCTTTATTCTTCTTGGCCAATAGGAGTTCTTTGGTAGAAAATTTTGAAAAACATGGATCTAAATGAAATTTTTCATAAAATCCTACATTTTTTACTCTGATTTTAATTTATAATTATATAGTTCCTTAACCTGTAATTTATAAGTTACTGAACATCAGTTTCAATAAGGAAGGAACTGCTGGTCATTGTGTGCCATTTACCCCATGTACCTATTACAGTCTGTGTCACAGAGAGGCTCATGAAAACTTTTTTAGATGAATGAATGGCTGATTGTAGAATTATGACATGGGATCCTGACTTACCTACCTACTCAGTATCAAAATAAAGCTATTTCTCTCCTCCTTTCCTTTTAAGAATTAAAATGAAAGCAGTGAGAAAGTCAATGTGAGCTCTGCTATAAAGTTTAAGAAAAGTGAGTTACATTTTCTCAGAAATATAATTACTTGAAGATCAGATATTAGAATTGAAAGGGATCTAAGAAGCCCTCTGGCACAGCTTCCTTCTCAATGAAGAGCTCATTTTTTAATCATTGACTTTGATGAGTTTCTGTTGAAGCTGTTTTATTAACAGGAGGTTATTACCTGCTGGACAGCACCATGGAGGATGGTCTAGCCTGGTTCTGCTGCGTATCATGGATTCGGGTTCAAATCCTGGCTCTGTCACATACAATTTTCACCTTGCTTTTTTTGGTGTGTAAATAAGTGTGTATGTATCAGTCCTTACTGGACTACTGTAGCAGCTAGATGAGATGTGGTTTCAATAAATGCGATTTTTCTAGGAAGCAATTCTGCTGAGAGAGAGGTTGAATATAAAGCCCAAGTTGGCTTGTCATAATGCCAACGTCCCTGTCCTGGTTTGCTCTTCTGATGCCACACAGAGCAAGTCCAAGTTTTCTTCTACAAGCCAGACTTTCAAGTTGATGAAGTGCTGTTATGTGTATCCTTAAACTTCCCTTGGGTTGGTTGAATGGATCCAGGTCCTTCAAACAATCCTCCAAGGCATGGTTTTCAGAACCCTTACTCACCTGTAAACTCACCTTGGGAAATTCACCAGTGTACCAATAGCTTTCCAATGGGTGCCTGGGATATGATTCAATACTCAAACTGCATCAGACAAAAAGCATTGGACAAAAATTCTCGCATGTCTATATTTTAACATTTTTAATTATTTGATTATATTTTTAGAGGAGCTACACACTTGTTCTCTTGCTAGAGACACTATGAAAATTGGCATCTCTATACGGATTATTTTTATTTTTACAAACAGGGAGATAAATGGGTAAGGCAATTGCTTTGGAGTCAGGATGCCTTTATCAGAGCCCAGGCTTTGCCATGTAGTAGTTGAGTGACTTTGGACAAGTTAATTAATTAAACTCTCTGAGCCTCCATGTTCTCATCAGTAGAAAGGGAGGAAACAATAGTATCTGCCTCACAGGGCTTGGGGAGGGCTATGTGAGTTAATGCATCAGACAACTAGAGCGTAGTCATACTTAGCTAAGTTGTCCAAATACAAAGCTAGCTGTCATTGCTGTTGTTGGGAATTACCCTGATATTTTATCATCAACAGGAAGGAAGTCTGCAGAACACCTTTTCTAATGGCAAATTCACTGTTTGTTAGAAAATAACTTCATGGCTTTATGGTTTATAGGTAATGTACGTTACCCTGGCTAATCGGTCTAGGTTGGTGTTCACAAGTACTAAACACTGGTGGCTACATCAGGAAGTTTTGACTGCACAAAGACAAATGTACTGTGAAGACTGATATTTTTTTGGTAATGGTGAGGTGGGTGTTTGGCTGCATCAGATGTAAAAATTTTTCCAGCTAAAATTACTAAGGCTATGGAACAAACCAAAGCTATGTTCTGGGGAGGAGCACAACCCACGAGCATGTGCTCTTGTGTCTCACCTCTGAGCGTTAGTGTGGTGCCCTGCTCCTCTGAGCTCAACTCCCACGGGCAGAGTGCAGATGGGGGTCAAACGCATGATTCTGCACAGGGCTCATTTTAACGGCATTAGAAGACAGCCACAATCCGGGTAGTTTTAGGGAGTATGCTTGAGGACCCAGATCCCTAATAGCTTTTAAAAATTCAGCTGAGAAAAAAATTACAGAGGCTCCAGAAGGGTATGCAGGTCACCATTTTTAGATTCTCTAAACAGCACTTTCCAAACTGTCTGTGGTGAAGGACCTTTTGTTTTGTTTGTTTTTTGTTTTAAATTCCTAATCTACTGTGGACAATATTGTGTAAAAGAAACTGAAATTGTCAGAGCATTGTCTTGGTATAATAGTTTCTAAATCCTTATTCTCAAGTTCTGCATTTTTCTCTTCAGAACCAGTAACAAAAACCCTGTGGTGCAGCACCATGCGGGGATGACACTGAGCAGCTGTGTTCGGGAACCCCCTCTTGGAATAAACCAGACCATGAGCCAGATACTTCAACTTTAGCCATGTGGCCACCGTAAAGAAATACTTTTTCTAAATTGTATTTGATGACATATTGCTGGCCTGTACTGAACAATCTCATTTCAAAAAGAAAGCCCTATCAGTTCCTCTGCTGTATTATTTTCACAATATTTTGAGGATGATATAAATTGTGTTTTGATCTTTCCTCTTCATGATGCTCTAAGGAAAACCTTTCTCTGTGTCCTTAGTCTCAGGGAGAGTTGACTCTTGTTAGTCACAGACACTGGGTCTTGGGTACTTTCCATACTTCCAAACAAGCCATATAGTCTAATTTGTGCTCCACTTCCAGCATATACATGGATTTCATAGCCTCCTTTTACTCATGTTTACTTCATGCCTGTTTCACTTAACTTTATTTTCCTTATGTATTTTTAAGTTAAAATTTCTTGCTATATTAAAGGTATACAAACCTCATATTAAATGATTTTAAGAAAATATAAATACACAATGAAAGGACAGTGCAGAGTCTAGTGGGAACTGTGTGCTCTATGATGTGGCCTAAATTTGTATTAGGTATTTAAACAGCAGCAGCATATGGTTATCATGCATGAAGTTCTTCACCACCCAGACCCTGAACATTTTTCTGTAAGTACTGTGAACAGTAGCTCCCTAATTACTACTTGACTGAGCCTGATTTTTGAACATCAATGCAGGATTTTGTGATTAAATAGCAACCTCTTGTTTCTAGACCTGTATTTTAATCTGTGGTATGATCTACGGTTTCCCTTTCTGTATCATCTACAGATCGGACAAGTCCTCCTATATAACTGCAATAGGACCATGAGAGATTCATTTTGTACACGAATCTTACTCTAAGCTTTATTTCCCTTCCTGTACCTCAATTTCAACATTAAAAAACTCTCTTGAATTACCTGTATTTCTTATCAACAACCTCAAATCAGCTCTAGTAAGAAATTGTATTTATATTATTGATGAAAATTGACAGCATAGGAGCTAAGAAATAAGATCTTGTGGCAGGCTGCAAAAGACAACTTCTACTTTCCAGAAACATTAATGTGTTAAAGTAAATAACTGTTTTTGTGAGAATCTTGGTTTGAGCATTTTTAAGTAGTAACTTTAACACTATTTAGAATTCAAGGAGCAATACAGTAAAACTTCTAGAAATGCAGTTCCAAAATAAAACAGTTATCACCAACCACCCCTCACAAAGTCACCCAACTGTACTCTTTTTGTAGCATGATGTTTGTAAAATGTAACTAAAATGTCAGTACAATAATGCAGACAAAATAAGGAATGTACACCCGTAATTTCCCAGTAATAAGTGGGAGTGAGCTAATAGTTCTTCTCAGTACAATTATTTAAATCTAAAATAACATATCATACTTAATCAGGGGATGAACACATTTCATAGTACACTGTGGGATGTTGCTGAGTTTTCTTTCTAGCTTTTGTTCAAGTAAAGCCTCTAAAGAAATGCAAATATAGCTGTTTTTGTTGATAAGTTTCTAAAATAGACATATTATTTTTTAACACATAATAATATTCATTTTTTAAAATGGTGCAGAATAGAAAATGACATGGACTAGAAAGGTGAAATGATGGGTGAACACATTTTCCTTTGAAATTGTCATTAATGCTGCCCTCTCTTGCTGACTCCACATCATTCTTCACCATTTCCTATGTGGGGTTACAGTCTCTGTGTAAAGCATGTCATCATCTCCTTATTTTCTTGTGCAAAATCCAACTTCTGTATCTTTTTTCATTCCCTTGTTAATTAAGCAAAAGAGGCAACAAAATTGACATTCATTGGAAAGCTAATGTAGGTTGTACTTCTTGTTAGGACATGCTATATTCTGAATAGGAAATTTGGAGTATCATCTTATATTATCTTTATATACTTAAGTTTGAGATTAAGACTCCAATAAAATACTATTTATAAGCAGAAACTTCCTCCAGATTAATCTTTATCCTAAAAGAAAAGCAAGAAGTTTCTCATCCTGTGTGTAGATCACCTGTTGCAGATTAATTTATTACCACATATGTGATGATATTCAAGGTGTGAAAGAAAATAAGTATTTACCACTGTGGATTCTTAAGTGCTCTTTTAGATGGTGTTTGTATTTGAAAGCTTTTCCACATTCAGTGCACTTGAATTTACGATTACCGCCAGACTGTGTCACATGTCTCTGAAAGAAAGAATTGGTATTTTAATGATAAGGCAAAAAAGCTTAAAATACAAAGAACATTCAATGTGCTAAAAGTAATATTTTGGTGATTTTTTTGATCCCTAAAGGCCTCAAATTTTAGCACTCACAAAAATCTAACACTTCTAATACTACCAAAATGGAGGGTGACAGCAGGAACAGAATTTTGACACAAAGATCTCCACTTTTTAACTTAAAGTGTCAGAATCATACATTATTAAACAATATAGTATTTAGCACAAATAAGTTAATATATGCTTTATTAGAAACTAGAGAGGATTTTGTCTGTACTCAAGTTACAGATAAAGGAAACTGACATTAAGAAAAGCCAGTTACTTGTCTAAAGCACAGGTACTACATAGAAGAACAAGGTCTCCTGAATAGAAGGAAAGTTCTAGCTTTTTCCAGTGCTTTATCCTATCTTATGTGTTTGATATTTCCAAAATACACTTTAATCTGATGATTTTAAAAATTACTCACAACTTTTTTAGCCAAATATGGATAACAGCTTTCTGTCCAAAATATAAAATTCCCACTTTTATATATTTCAAATATATTCTGCAATCTTAGTTCAATCGTACAGAAGCACTACTAGAACTGAACTGTACTGAAACCTCTGAAGGGCTCCCATGAGCCCCGACCATAGACTCTGAGTCTGTATAGACTCTCTGCTCCAAGAGCACAGCCCTGTGTGCCCAGGTGCCCTCTTCACCAGATCCTACTTGAAGTTCAGGCCTGTCTTTCCATGAGTTTCACATACTGACTGCTCTTTTCTTCAATTTTATGAACCAAAGTTTCCTTGCTTTGGTTCATAATATTTCTCACTTCTTGACTATGTTTCTTAATGATGACTGTTAAGACGAATTCATCCTTTAACAGTTTAACCCAATTACTACTTGCTTGATGCTCACCCTAGCTGGAATCCTCTTTTGTCTTTCATATAGGACGGTAAGAGAATAGTACTTACTTGGTATCAGGCCCTACTTCACCCAGACCCATGGCTATAAGTACCAAGTGTATGGTGACAATCCCAAATTTATATCTCTAGGCTTCTCCCCTTAGCTGCAGATTCTTATAGCCGACTGCTGCCTTGACATTACCAGTTGGAAAACAATAGGCATCTGAAACTTAACATGATTAACACTGAACTCTTAATTTCTCTGCTGATAATCAGCTCCTCTATGGTTTCCCATCTTTGGGAATAACATTCTCATTTGATTTCTGCACAGTCCCTGAGCTTTGGGGTACTCCCTGATCCCTCTTTCTCTTACGCCCCTACCCACCCCACCAACAAGCCATCTGAATATATTCTGAGTCTGACATTCCTCCTATGTCGTGCCTGCCAGCACTGTCTCTGGCCTGAGTTACAGCTACAGCTCCTAAGTTGTCTCCTTGCTCTCCTTTGTGTCACTCTTGATCTACTCTCCACCCAATAGCCAGTGTTCCTTTCAAAATAAAAAATAAAGATATAATTTGATTCAAAGGCTTTCGTATCACACTTCAAAACAAAGTCAAAAGTCTTTATCACAGCCTATCCAAGGGGGTCTATCATCTGCCCCCAGTGCCTCCCTAGCTTTACTTTTCTTTGTCCCTTTTATTCACACTGGTCTCCGAGCTGTTCTTTGGTGACCTGTGCAGGCTGCTGCCTCCAGGTCTCTGCTCTCTTTGCTGTAATGCCTTCCCCAGCCTTCCATGACTGGCTCTTTCCTGTCATTCAGGTCTAGCTACAAACCTATATCCCCTACATTCAGGGACTTCGCTCAACTTTTTCACTACTGTGCCTTCAACACTGAGATCAGGGCCTGACACATAATGGAAACTCAGATACACGCTGAATGAACATACTTATAAGAGATGGCGTGCCATCTTGGAGGTATGCACGGTTTTCAAAATCAGTTTCCTGGTGACTGAAGCTGTGTCTAAGGCCTCCAAGTGTGTTCCTCACAGTGCTGGTCTGCACCCTCATCGCTGCTCCTTCCTGACCTTTGTCTGTCCATGTACTTCCTTTATGGAGCCTACTAGTAGCCTTGGCACCTATCAGAAGAAGCATCACAGAAGTGCCTTTTGTGCTCCTCAGTGACCCTGTGATTGTTTCTGTCCTGGCATCTCCTACTTCCTCCACCAGTGCTTCCTGTCCCTGGAGAGCCTTCCCTTGACAAGCACCCTTAGTACACAGAGGACAGGGGGCAGCAGCAGCAGGATGGGTCTGCTCCCCAAATGTCATGTGAGCCGGCTCTTTTCCCAAGGCTGGTCCAGTCTGTGGGCATGTTGGGGTCGGAGATGGGAAAGCATCCCCTGGGGATGGTCCTCTGAGACTCGTGTGGGGCAGCCAGGACATAGACAGCGTTGGTCCTGAGCAGCTACTTTCTCCATCAGTTCTTTCCTTTGGCGCTGTCTCGCATCTCCAGCTTTCCTTCACAGAACTAACCGGTAACCTATCAGAGGAAATCTTGGTCCTCAACTCTGATTGCCACCCTCTCCCAACCTTATCTCCTGCCCTGACCCTGCACCATCATTCTGTTTGTGCTGTGATTTTGTTTGGTTTAGCCATCATCCTGGCCAAGGGTCTGACTTCTCTGTGGGGTATGTGATTCATATTAGGTGCACACATAGGGCAGAGTTCTTATAGATTCAGGCACAGAGACATCACAGCCTTTGATAGAAGAAACTGGACATATGCTCCAGCTGTAACATACTCCCTTAAAATACCCTGTGCAGTTGGACAGTTATTTGATTTTTAAAATTAGAACTAAACTGATATGTTATCAAGATTTAATAAAATGACAATTCAGAGTTGTCTTTGACTTTAACTTTTATGAATAGAGGCAACAGTTTAAATATAACTTATACCTACAGAACATTCTACATACCTATAGGGTTCATACTTCTAGAAATTGAGGCACAGGAGTAGAATAAACCATATGAAAATTGAGTCTTTAAACTAAAAATGGTTTAGAATCTAAACCTTAGATCCTCAGAGGAAGCAACTTCCCTTACTAGAGGAAAAAAACACACAATAGCTTATACTGAGAATAAGTAGAGTCATCTTTGATTTACAGAAAATTAAATTTTATTATCATTATTTGATTTTTTTCTCAATTGGGTCAATACTAAGTCATATGGTTTATGCAAACAATTACGATTTTTCCCATACTGAACATTTTAGTAGAATGCATTTTGAACTCATGTTCTAAACTTAAGAGAAATATCTGTTATAATATAAACAAAATAATTAATCAAGATGAAAGGGATCTTACCTAAAAAAGGAAAAAAACCTTAAGTTTACCTCTAAAATAATGTTCAATGTGCTTTTAACTCAGAAATGACCAGATAATACAAATAAATAATCACTAATTTTTATAAGGCTGTATAGCCAAGACACTGTTTAAGTACATTAAAAAAAATTAAGTATATTAAAACTCTTGACTTCTTAGGAGGGCTGAGGATTCAAATTTGAGAGTGTACTGTCAGTCATTTCACTTACTTGATCTCTTCCTGATTTATGTGATGTCATATGACGTTCAAGTTGAGTTCTGTATGCAAAGGTGTAACTGCATAGGGAGCAACTAAAGTTATCTTCGTTCTTTTCATGGCGATATTTAATGTGTTCTTTCAGAGAGGTAAAGCGCTTATAGCCTCTATCACAATATGGGCAGGTGAGTAACTGAGAAAATGCATCTGGTGTTCCTGTAAAAGACAAATCAGGTATTTTGAATTTAAAACATTCAAAAAATAGTATCAAAGCTACCACTGGATCCCTGTGCTGTGTGTACTTTATATTAGATCCTCAAAATAATACAGTGATCTTCCTCACTACATTATAAAGGAAAAAACATAAGGCTTAGAAAGATAAAATAACTTAAAAGTCACACAGCCAGTAAATGACAAGAGTCAGGATTCAAACGTGTGCTGTCTGACTCAAAAGTCCCATTTCTTTTTTACTAAACCATAATTCTTGCCTTCTTTTTGTGTGGTTAATTAGACAAAGAAAACAAACATAAAATTAGAATGTAGGTTACATTTGTAAATATGTACACATGGCAGGCGACTTGTACACCATAATTAGATCCTTCTATTGGTATGGTAACAATGTCATTATTTTTTGAAGTTTGAAACTGCCACTATAAAGTTATTGTCATCAGAGAGTAAGCAGTACACAGAGAGACTCTGTTTCTAAGATGATGTTTCCAAGCCTTGCAGTTAAGTGTGGCCATCTGACTGAGCTCAGACCAAAAGAATGTGTGCTGGGGGGAAAGAGTAATGAGAGCCAGATCTAGGCCTGGCCCATAAAGGCCTCTGGTGCGCGATTCTTCATGTTCTTCCTCCTGTTGAAATACATGGACAAATCTTCAGTATAATCTCCTATGGATGAATATAGGATGGTTTTAGAAAATAAAGGCATTATGGATACACTGGAGTTCACTGAATTAACTATGTATTTACATATGGGACCACCTAAGCCTGCAAATCCTAAAATATAGTACTACTTTGCCAATTAATATTACTTAACTAAGCATAGTTTCCCACATTCATTTCTTCAAAGAAGTTCCTAAGTGACATCTTATTGAAAATATCATCTCTATCTCCACTTTGAATTTAATAGAAAAACAGACTACAAGAGTTTCCTAACAGTCTCCAAATGCTTTGTAAACATGTATTATCTTTAATGAAATTCAAGTTCATATAAATTAAATGTCTTGCTCAAAGACCAGCCTTCAAATAGTAGATTGAGCATCATTCTACATAGCTAGCAAAATATACTGAAGTATTTATCAAATACATGAATAAAATCAAACACCCAAAGTTTATGATGGTATCTTTTATTATCAGCTAGTGAGGCAACTGGAACCAGAGAATTTTCTGTTGGTGATGACTCTAATATGACCCACTTCTTTGGGGACTGGATTAGTCATGTGATTAAATTGTCTAGGAAATCATGCTGTGTTTTGTGTAGTATGAACTCCTTATTTGTACTAGCAAGTGGGAAATCAGCATTTGGGACATCCTCCTTGACAGAGCATCTAGTCCATCCCATTGATTTTAGCTGGCTACAGTGGCAGAAGTTGAAGTCCACCATTGCAGGTGTTTCATCACTGGGGCCTTACTCAAGCTGCTTTACTCCAGCAATATCGAACTGTCTGCTCTTATTATGTTCCATTTCCTTCTTCACCTTCATCATCAACCCTTCTAATTAATAAATAATTTTGTAAAATGACAGGTTGCTCATGATATTTTTATAGCAAATTATTATTTTAATAAATTAGTATCTATTGAATTTTCTCATATGAAAGGTGAATTTATTCTTTTAGGCCACTAGCATAAAATGAAAAGTAAATCTAAATATTTGACATGATAAACAACTTACAGAACGAACAGATTTAAAAGTTAAATGAAAAAAATTGCTTCTATTTTTGAAAAATACTGGATTTTTGTTTTATAAAAACAATTACTTTTTAGCAATGAAGGCTTATCATATGAGGAAAAAAAGTTTCTTTTTAGAATTCCTATATAAAACTTAAGGCAGCAATTCAATGCTACTAAATAAAACCAACCTATGCCTGACCATTTTTTGATCTGTCCATACTTTCATTATGTAACTGTGACCATAAATACACTTATTTTAATAAGTACTTTACTTCTGCATCTTAAACTTCCTTTGGTAGGTAGCACAACATTTCAGATTGATAGTATTACTTGAAACAAAAACCTTTGAAAATCTCTACTTGTTCTCCACTGATTCAGAATTTGGGATAATTCAACCTGCTGGAGTAAAGTTTGCCAGTTTATAGCATATGAAATGCAGGAGGTCATGTTTAATTAAAAAAAACTTAAACTTAAGAGCCTCTGAAGACAATGACTTTTTGTGCATAAGCACATGTTGCTGGTGTGACAGAATATCTATTGTGAAATACTTTATTAGTGGTTAAATTATATTATATGCCTGAAAGTAATGAATACTGAATTTATAACATATGGCATAATTGAAATGTCTTACTAATTCAGAATGCTTAGGGCCCCAATTTTACTGCATTGATTAGTAATGATGGACTCTATAAGGTTTAACTTTATTTGATCTATGCAGTGGAATATTTCTTTAGTTTTTATTTTCTTGAACTGAGGCTTTTTGAAATCCTTTATATTATATACAAACTTTACATATATTCATATGTATTTTAGAATTTTCTATTGCCCATTCACATTTATTGTAACTTACTGCTTCTTCAGGTGAAATGTTAATACATTTTCTTTAAGAGGAAAAAAACCCCAGAAATGACAGTAGAAATGGTAGGGATTTATAAGATTACAATGTCAATACCTACAGATTCTCCAAATATGCAAAATAGATCAAGAGAACACTAATCATCAAGCTGAAATGCAGTGTCCCAAGGGCAATAATCTACAGCCTTCAGAAATATCTTCTTTTGGTAAACTGGAGGAAATGGTTCTAAAGTGTCCTACTTCTATTTTCTTTGTCACCAATTTAGTTACAGAAAATTCCATCAGGTCTGGAGTGAAACTTCTGTTTTTGCTATTTTCCTAGCTGATTCCTGATTTAAGTAAGGTACAGTTGATGCCGCAATGCAATCCGTTTTATTCTCTATGCCAGCCTTCTCAATTTCTTTCAAAAATTTAAAAGTTGATTGATACAATACCATTTAACTAGCACCAAAAAAGCTGAAATACTTAGGTATAAAGCTAACAAATATGTAAGAGATTTTTAAGAGGAAAACTATAAAACTCTGATGAACAAAATTGAAGAACTAAGTAAATGGAGAGATAGTCCACATTCAGGATGTCAGTTCTTCCCAGCTTGATCTATAGATTCAGTGTAATCCCAATCCAAATCTCAGAATTATTTTATGGATATTGACAAAAATTCTAAAGTTTATATGTAAAGGCAAAAGATCCAGAATAGCAATATTGAAGGTAAAGAATAAAGTGGGAAGACTGACACTACCCAACTTCCAGACTTACTATAAAGCTATAGTAACCAAGACAATGTGGTATTGGTGAGAGAATAGACAAATGGATCAATGGAACAGAGTAGAGAGCCCAGAAATAGATCCTCATAAATACTGTCAACTGATCTTTGACAAAGGAGCAAAGACAATAGAGCAAAACACAGTCTTTTCAACAAATAGTACAGGAATAACTGAACATCCACATACAAAAAAATGATTATGGACACAGACCTTTCACAAAAATTAACTCAAAATGGATCACAAACCTAACTGTAATATGCAAAACTATTAAAGTCCTAAAAGATAACAGGAGAAAACCTGTATGATCTCCTATATAATGATGCCTTTTTAGATACAACACCACAGGAACGATTTGTAAGAGAAAGAATTGGTAAGCTGAACTTCATTAAATTAAAAAATTCCTGCTCTGTAAAAGACAGTATCAAACAAATAAGAAGACAAAACAGACTGGGAAAACTATTTGCAAAAGACACATCCAATAAAGGACTGTTATCAAAAATACACAAAGAACTCTTAACGACTCAACAATTAGAGATCCAATAATTTGATTAAAATATGGGCCAAAGACATTAACAGGGACCTCACAGGAGAAGATATATTAGATGGCAAATAAGTACTAAAAGATGCCTCACGTCATATGTCATTAGGGAAATTCAAATTAAAACAATAAGATACCACTCTACACCATTTAGAGTGGCCAAAATCCAGAACACTGACAACACCAAATGCTGGCAAGGATGTGGAGCAACAACAGGAACTCTCTTTCATTGCTGGTGGGAATGCAAACTGTAAGATAGTTTGGCAGTTTCTTACAAAACTATAAACATACTCTTACCATATGATCCAGCAATCACACTTCTTGATATTTACCCAAAGAACTGAAAACTTATGTCAAAACAAAAATCTGTACACAGAAGTTTATAGTAGCTTTATTTGTAATTGCCAAAACTTGGAAGTAATCAAGGTATCCTTCAGTGGGTGAATGAGTAAACTGGTATATCCAGACAACGGAATATTATTCAGAACTTAAAGGAAATGAGCTATCAAGCCATGAAAAGACACAGAGGAAACTTAAATGTGTATCACTAAGTGAAAGAAGCCAGTCTGAAAAGGCTACATACTGCACGATTCCAACTATATGACGTTCTGGAAAAGGCAAAATTATGGGACATAAAGAGGTCAGTAGTTTGCAGAGGAGAGGAGCAAAGATGAATAAGCAAAGCAAAGAAGATTTTTAAGGTAGTGAAAATACTCTGAAGATATTATAATGAGGGACACATGTTACTATACATTTGTCCAAACCCATAAAATGTAAACCACCAAGAGTGAACCCTAATGTAGCCTATGGACATTGGGTGATTATGATGTGTCATGTAGGCCATTTTTGGTTAAAATGTACCACTCTGGTGATTGATGCTAATAATGGAAGAGGCTTTGCATGTGTTGGGGCTGAAGTACATGCGACATCTCTGTACCTCCTTCTCAGTTTTGTTGTAAAATTGCTCTAAAAAAAGTCTTACATTGATTATTTGAATATTAAGCTAAATCTGTCCATTAAACTGGGGACCCTGGAAAAACAAGTCGTATGTAGGATGTTAATTACTTCAAGTAACTTCCTAGTTCTTGGTACAGATTTTGCATATAATTTCTTATAGACATATTTGTATGCTATTTTCATTTGTTTCTAATGCATGGAAGGACAAAATGACAGCTTGTTTCTTTTCAGGAGAGTATGAACACATCATTATTGCATTTTATCATTTTTTATATACTCACTGTTCCTATCAGAGTGGATTAGGTAGATACAAAAACCATTTGTCTAAAAATTAGTATGTTTTGAATCTGACAACCATGTTTTGCTTGCTAGAAGAATAGTGGAAAAGAATCAAGAAAAGGTCATTCCAGTTCCGATTTCTACTATTTGCTCTCATGTAAGTGAATGCAAATCGATGTCCAAGCACTGGTCTAAGCACTCCACACACAGTGGCATCACCACTATATACGTGAGATGCCACTAAATTAATACTACACTGTTATCATGGACAATGGCCTGTGAACCAAAGAGTCACTCTCTACAGGCATCTGCAATAAACTTTGGTTTTCAAAAATGTTCCCTATAGTAGAGTAGGTTCGCATAGGAGAGTAATGTTTAAATAGTCCTGTAAAGATGAAGACAAAAACAACTGTGAACTGCATTTACCATTTTCATCATGACCGCTGGCTTCGGGTGTGCCCTGCCTCTGGTCCTCTTCGGGTGCCTCAGGGTAAATGACAGCAGTGTCTTGTTGCTGCAGGAACTCTTCAACATTAGGATCATGGTTTTGTTCATTTTCTGCATCAGAGTCGCATTCATCATCTTTTACTAAAAGAAATGCATATTTTATAAACAGCAACTTGACCACTAAGTTGTTACAAAGTTTTTCTAGATAAGAAATTGATTATCTGGAGAGAATACACTATTGTTCTTGAATTTGTAGGAAATGTTTACTGAAAACTAAAAATGAAACTCATTCTGTTATAACCTATTAGGAAGTCTCTTAGAAAGCATTATAAAACTTTAAGTTTTCACAATAGCCCTTTTAAGACTGGGAGTTGTATTTCTATTTCATTTTACTGATAAACAAGACACAGAGAAGGTAACATGGTGACTGAATTCTTAATTCAGTCTCAATCACCGATAAAGCAAGGAAAAAAGGAAAAGAGAAAACCTTAGTTCTCAAACCTTATTTCTTCCTAGGAGGCTATCATATCATATTTAGAGCTGCACCTTTAATTGGAATCATTCTCAATATAAGCCACTCTGAAGCTCAGCTCAGTTAGGAAATAGCTTTAATAGTTGCATATAGTTAGATTTCTAGTAAAAGTCAGAGTACCAAATCGGTAAAAGTGCTTCTTATCTCCTCTAGTATTCATATACAAGCGAGGCTTTTCTTTTCTATTTCAGCCTCAGCAAATGTTTAACTGTGGGATCCAGGCAGAGGCGGGCATTTTTTTCTGGAGTTAGAAAGGTTCTGGCGATGATGGAATATTTTCTCTTGGAGAAGGTGGCCTGGAGCGCTGCGGAGTTCTGAGGCGGTGCTGCTGCGCTGTGGTTCTCCACAGGCAAGGAGGACAGCATCGGCCCCAGGCTGGGGGGACTGTAATGGGTCAGTACGGCTCCCAGGTGTCTCATGGCTGATGGCCGCATACACTTCTGACTGAACTGACAGTTCTAAATTCTTAAAACAGCTTCCCAGCAGACTGAAATTGGGCCAAAGTAAAATGGTGGTGTATGGGCATCTTCTGGCTCAACAGTTATTCAATCTTGTTAAATCTCTTGCACAGTTTTAGTAACACCTCCTCAGGGTGGCTGCTGTTAAAAACCTCACAGCCACTGACAGTAATGATGACCCATCATTTTCCTCCTCAGCTATCAATTATTTAGCATCTGCTTTATACTGAGAACTGTATTATTTAGATCATGCCAGTAGTAGCCAAACTGGGCTCACTGGATCCGGCGGTAAGTTGAGTAAGCTCCCAGTGTGGGTTTAACATAATCTATTTCCAGATCCTCTACTTCCATGTATGATCTTAGAATCTGGAAAGCTCTTTTCTCTCCCTCTGCTTTTCACAGTATCTTTTGCTCTAACTTAAAAAAGGGAAGAAGGCATATCTATCCAGCACATTAATATGGTACTCTGCCTTGGAGTGTAAAACCTCCAGGTTGCCAAAGGGAAAAAATTCAAAATAGTGAACGGAGAAAATCTTCTTTACTGATTAATCAAGGCATGTAAAACCACTACTGGCCTTCCAGTCCTCCCTGCTTATATGGATTTCTATAAAGGGTAAAGCATGGAATTGGAATGGGGATATTTTGGCTCTAGTTGGGAAGCTCTAAAATCAGCCAGAAGGAGTATGGCCAGAAGGAGTGAGAGCAATTTCCTTTAATGACCTCACCTTTCCATTCCCTATTATTAAAAAATTCATTGTTCTTCAGGAACCTGGTGAGAGCAAAGCAAAGAGTAGTCTCAAAAATCATCCCTAGGATTTCTCATTAGCTGGAATAATAAGCATTTTTTAACAGCTAAAGCAGTACAAATCAGTGCCATTGAGTTTTTTCGACAGAACTTCAAATTTTCACGTTAAACTAGATAAAATTCAGGAATTAAATTTGTATTTTATGTGATTTCTTATCCATGTAGATTTAACAAGATACTTAAAATACTTTAATCAAATTATATCATAAAATATTTATTTCAATTAAACAGTCTCCATTTATAAAATATTATATATATAGTTACTAAGATACAGAAAAATACATATACATATGTATATATATGCTAGATGCTACAGTAATGAGTTTTTAAATGATATACATTTTTGAGAATTATTTTTATACATGAACTTTTTTTGCATCTTCAATAAATTAAAAGCTTGCATATACACTGACTGGTTCTAAATGTAACTCACTTGGAGACAAAATTTTTATAATTTATAAAAATTGTATTAGATAAAAATAATCTTAATCTCATTACCAAATCTATTTTTAAAAGATGCATTTTTTTATACTTCACATACTCATTATTCATTATTTATATATTCCTCATAAATGATATTTTTATAAAATTCCTCAAAATGTGTGTTGACACATTCATTTGAATTAGCAAAATGAAGACACACTTTTTATTGATAGAAAATTTGGCTGATTTGGCTGATTGGTATACAGTAATACCTGGCTTTGCTACTTAGGTTATTGTAACAATTTTTCCAGAAATTGAGTGAACTAAGTTTATAGCTCTAAGGTATTGATCAGAATATAGTTAATTCATGTGGTAAGATAAAAGTGCTTTTATAAAAAATGTACTGGTAAAAGACATTGAAATTAACAACATGTCAATTGCCCTAACCATTTCTGAGTATATTAAACAGGGTGTTTCTAAGTGAGGAGAAAAAGATAACAAAAGCTAAAACCAGATAGTATTAGTCCCTTGATAAATTAAATATTGCTAAAGCCTTTTTGGTATATTTCCCATAAAACGAGGAAGTGAATGATTCTAATGACTGGGAGATAAATCCTTTAGCAAATTGGGTGGCTCTGAATGTTTGCTTTCAGCAAAACTGAAGGAGCACTTAGTAGAACTGCCAATAGACAAGACCTTAAAAATATTTTTTACTGGCAGGTAACCATAACATTTTGCATATAATTCTGAAGATGTGAAAGAATCGAGTAAATCCGTTGTAACAAAAACATTTCATCTTTTTATTTATGTGAATAAAGTTACTTCAGAGCTAAACACAAAATAGGAACAGTATTAATGCTGAACACTTTTTCTTCTGGAAATAAGTAACATTAAACTATTGAAATATCAACTAACTGAAGGATACTTCAGCTCCTTTAAGTACAAAATTTTTATTTGTTAAAATATGTAATATATTTATGTGGTGATCAATCTAATAAACATATGATAAATCTAATAATTATATGATAAATCAACCCAGAAATTGTTTTTAAATCTTAAAAGCCTTGTGGTCTCTGGAAATTAAAGAGAAACTTAAATTTCAATTAATGTACATGTTTTGTAAAGAAATGATAGTTGATCAAAAATACCTTCAAAAAGGGAATACAGACTATGTTAACATCAAATTCTACAGGCTATGTAGAATAGGTATATTGGTTCAAGGAGTAAACATTATGATATAACATTTCTGACTCTTAAAGAAGAACTTATTCATGACAGTATGTTTTAATTTTTATGGATTTCACATATTAGGGTGATGATAAATATCATTTTTAATGTGCCAGTTTGTAACTACTCACACTTCAAATGAAAAATTTTAAATGTCCATAAGAAATTTGGAAGTCAATACATAATCAGTTTACATAATACAAATTTGGAGGAAAACAGCAGTACCTTGTAGAAAATTAAGTTAATTAATATTGTATGTGCTTATTAGGACTGCACCTGGCACATGTGAGTGCAGTGGAATTGTTAGTTTTTTTCCCCAAAGCAGTCTTAGATGGTGAACTTTAGAATTTCTCAATTAAAATTTTTCCTAATTAAAAAAAATTAGGGTCAGAAAAGTTAGATAAGTTTTCCAAAATCACACAGTAAAAAAAAGTATTACTAAGTATTAGGGCAGATGATTTGGTATTATTTATCTGGTTCTTTCCAATTAAATACACTGTCTCCATAAGTGCATTTGGTTAAGACAATTTCAGGCTGACACTAGAAACTTGGCAGTTTTACACATACAATTTAAAGTGTTGGGAAGTGAGTATTGTGAAAAGGTCAATTTACAAAGCAAAATTCCTACTTCTAGGACTGATTAGCTTATATATTTACTACAGAGGTGAGCAAATACACAGAAACATAGTATGATTTTCCTTTAGACAGGACAGAATTCAGAGCTGGTTGTCAAAATATGGAATTACATGACCATAATCATTTGCCAAAAGGTAGAATTATAGGGTTATAGTCACAGATTAGAGAAAGCAAGGATAGAAAGACATATTTAATGTAAAGACTAAACATTTTTAGGTAACCATCTATTATTTATTTCCATAAGAATAAAGTATCTGTAAGCTTCCTTCCATCTTTACATTTGAAAGCTATGTCTGAAACTCTAGAACTATTAACTATGTAAACCAAACAGGGATGCTCAGAAGGAGCAAAGGACGTTTTGGGTGAAGTTTTCACTCTGAATGCTAAGATGTGACTGTAGTTCTCTTAACTTCATGAATTGCAAAAGAAAGTCATCTGTAGAAAGGATCTGACAAAGTTCTGAACTAATGATGGTGACCTTTGTGCAATGTTTTTGTTTACTTTGTCAGCACATAACATTTTGTTACGGAAGTAACAAAAGCAAAGGCAACACATAATTTTAAAGCTTAACTGTTCAAAAGGCTCAAACATCTAATTTCTATCCTTCTTTCCTTAATACTACCCTTACCAGGGCTTTATTCAATTTTTGCTTACTCCTAACTCCCCATATCCCAGGAAAATAACACAGCAGGATCATCTTGCGGGAAGAGGGTGAGGGGACCTGACATTTCAGCAGCAACTTTGGTTAATATGAGGTTACTTGACCTTCTAGATGTGGCTTTTTTGCAGGGGAGGAGGAGGGAATTTATGTACTACCTTCTGTACTTCAAACTGAAAGAATTCATTAACTTTTGTAGTGAAGAGCAAATTGTTAAGGTAAAATACTGTAAACTTGGAACTGTGAATGTCTTTTTTGATGGTATTTTGTCCAGAAGGGCAAACAATCTTTCATAATTCTGGTAAGTCATTTAAGTTTAACACGAGGTAAGGAGTAATAACCAGCATTCTTTTACATTCATTAACACTATTTTACTAATAACAAATGTCAAGTTTAAATATTTTATATAATGTGTAAGTTAGCATGACAAACATTTGATAACATATTTCTGAATACATTATTCATGTAGGTTAAACACAACCAAGTTAAAGGCAGAATATAAAAATCTTAGGTGACCATAAATTATCACATATTCCATTACTATTTAGTTAATTTGGTATACACCTTTAATAACAGCATAAAGATTTACTTTATTTTACAGAACTGACTTACAAGTGTGGAAGTGCTAACATATTGTGGATAAAAATCTATTTTTGACACATTATTATGAAACACACTCATTTTAGTGAACATAGTCAAAAATAATTTGTAAGGCTGTATGGAATATTCCTAAATTGCACTGCAAAGAAAAATAACTTACATTAAACCAAAGAATAGAAGAAAAACAAAATCTAATTTTTGGTTGGATATACAAAGGTTATATTACTTTTAAGTATAGTATTTGAGGAAATATTTTAATAATTTGGAATTCATTTTTGAAGTTTACATTCTAAGAGTTTTAGCTAACTTATGTGACACAATAATAAGTGCCTGGTATTATCATACATAAGATCTGGATTTAAGTTTTCCACTTACTCTTTGGTTTCTTAAATCTGATTTGAATCCAGAGGAATAGCCTTAAGTCTCAGGGCATATATTGTTAGTCACCTAGAAGCAAATTTCCTTTGTTTACTATAATTCAACTTCATTTGGCCTTTTTTAATCATAGAAATTATAAGAAAATTTGTTGATTCTCTTGTTTGCTGTGACATGTTCACTCATCAATATTCATGATTCTTATTTGGTTTAAGATAAACTCATGATATTTGCTTATTCTTTTCTCTTCTGCTTTCTGTCTTGTGGGCAATTCAATGCAGATCCTGGTAACTAATAATGAAACTCAAAATAGTTAGATCTGCATTTCTGCAACTTTGATAAAAAGTTTGACAGAAGTTTAGATATCACTCAAACATTTTTTTTTTGGATTACCTGTACATTATACTTGTTATCCTTATAGAAAGGAAAATTCTGCTGTATTATATGGATATGTAAGCTTATACTGTATTTAAAGAATATAAACTTCTAAGTTTTCATACACTGACTCATATGCCTATGCACTTAAACATTTAAGGAGGGCAAAAGAGGAAGAAATAGACTAAATTCAGGACTCACAAATGCAAAAGTTTAAAAACTAATGACACAAAGACCTAGTTCAAAGACATCAGAAAGAAATAAATGTCAAGAAAGTACCTGTACATCCCACTTCATCTGCCTGAGCTTCAGGCCCCAGGATTTCTTTTCCTTTCTTTCCTGCTAAAATCAAAGAACACAGGATTAAAACAGATCCATGTGTCACAAACATTTTCTGAAAAGGAAACTTTTAGATTATATTTAATTTGGATTTTTTTCCTTTTGTAACTACAGTAATGTATCCTTGAAGTGTAAAGCTGTAAATAAAGCAGACTGTTTAAACTCACAAAGATATCTTAAAGAAGCAAAATTTGTGAAGATTTATATATAATTCTTCAATTATTCATAAATCAGGATTATAAGCATACTGGGATTTTAGGATTTTAACATTTTTTTTAAGGAGAAGACCCCTATCTCTAGGTAGTAGTGTTCTTTTTTCATTGCTTCCCGTAACACAGATTTGTACGTTTTAGGCACTATGCTGGATGCTTTATAAACTTACTTACTTTAGCCTTTATAACTACCTATTTTATAAGTTTAAAAAAACCCAATCCTAAAAAGACTGAGGATTGAGGAGGTTAAATAACTTGCAAAAGGACATGCAGCTATTAGGTGGTATAAGTAGAATTTGCATGCAGGTATGAATAGTTCTGAATGTGAATGGTCCTACTTTCCACTATACCCTTCCCTGTATGAGGAAGGACCAGACAACTAGAAGGAAGACTGGACCAATTTTCACTGTGTTTCCTTTCCCTCTAGTCATTATTCTAGCTACTGATAGTAATAAATAATAATAATAATTAATAATGAATAATAGTTATACATAATAATAGTGCTGATGAACACTTGGGTGCCAATTATCTTCCTCTGCCACTTATATGTTTATAGTAGACTGACTACAGTATTCTATACAGAATAAGACAGAGTAAATATGCATATTATTTTAGCAAGCAGAAAATGTTTTGTATTCAGGTACATTTTATTTATTATAATAGTTTATTAAGAAAATGTGCATATATGGAAGATGTGGAAGAGTTAAAACTGCTTTTTAAAAAACTAGTAACAGAGTATATATCATAATTACGATCAGAATACTCATAAAGTCATACCAAAACATGTAGGTATCTGTACCTCAATCAAATTCCATTGAATATGTCAGTCAAAAATCTTGATTTAGATTTCCCCTAAGTTTGATAATTGAATTGAGAAGTAGAGCACTAATCAAGTAACATCTTTGCTCATATGCAACCAAGTTTTTCTTTAAGTGTCTTGGATTAGCTGGTGGATTTATTCAGGAAAGTTTCTTTACTCATTAAGTCTTATATTAGTACTTAAAGATGATACTAAGTAGAAAAATAGTTAAATATGCATATACCTCTTTAGATGAGAAAAAACACTGTCTAAAGTATACAATGATGAGATTAACTTCTGCTTAAGAATTCTCATTTCAAATTCTAATTTCATACTTGCCATCAGCAAAATGATAATTAAAAAACCCCTAGCAAAGTGTTTGCAGTATCATGGGATAAACAACAGTGTGTGCTTGAAAATCTCTAACATCCTTTTCTCTTTCTTTCTCCACAGCTTCTACTGAAACTAAAATAATAAACAGTATGACAATTGGGTAACTATAATACAGTAATAAAGTTATTTATTATTGTGTACCTATCCCTTTAATTCTTCTCAAATGAAAAAAACAGCCAGAGTTGCTACTTACTAGGATGGAAGATGACATCAGTATTAAGATTAAAATGGTATTTTGGGCATTACTAATTTTTCTAGTTTTAGTCACTATTATAGCTAATTTAAATACTGTCTGCAATCCAATTAACTTATTTATTTACTTCTTCATTCCTTCACTTCTGCTTGGGATAAAATGTAGGCTCCTTGGATGAGCATGTAACATACCTTGGAATCTGGTTCCAGACTTATTTACCACAATTTAAAAACTGGAAATTACATTCTATCCCTCATTACTAGGGCTACAATTCTGGCTGGACAACTAAACAATGTTGCCTAATCAAAACAGAAAAGATCCTAATGCTGGCCTGTGACGGGAACACTCTTCTTTCCCTACAGAGTGCTTCCCAGAAGCAGGCTCCCCCCTGCTTCGTCCTGGACCAGCGTGAGGGTGTACTGGAACAGCTATGTAGTTTTCAAGCAGCATTCCCCTTCATGTGTTCTGATCTTAACTTCTAGTTTAGGAAATGCAATAGGAGTAAAGGAGTAAACCAATCTCCTTGTACATAACATTTTCTCTCCTATAAGCTTCAATAATTTATTGTCAATACCATATGATTCCATTTGTATAACATTCTTGAAATAAAATGATAGAAATGGAGAACAGACTAGTGGTTGCAAGGGGTTAGCACTGATACAGTCAAGACACAGAACAATTCTGTCACCACAGGGCTCCCTAGCTGACTTTTATACACTCACCCTCCCCTCCTCTCCACCCCAGGAATAGTTTGTAATATTAAATGCTTATGTTATAAAAGAAGGTCTCAATAAAATTTTAAAATTTTGGGTTAAA
Organism: Manis pentadactyla; assembly: GCF_030020395.1. NCBI lineage: Eukaryota > Metazoa > Chordata > Mammalia > Pholidota > Manidae > Manis > Manis pentadactyla. The sequence goes on along the minus strand of NC_080021.1, from coordinate 117,139,692 downwards.
AAATAGAAATGAGGAGCAAAATAAATCCAGAGAAAGCAGAAGGAAGGTAGCGATAAAGAGCAGAAATCAATAAAACTAAGAACAGAAAAATAGAAAAAAATCCAATGAATTAGAAAGCTGGGTCTTTGAAAACATCAACAAAATTTACAAAACTTTATTAATACTGACAAAAAGAGGGAAGCCACAAACTACTAATATCAGATATGAAAAGGGAATATCACTTAGGAGCCAACAGATATTGAAAGGACAATAAAGGATACTATGAGTTCAAGGACTAAACATTATGAATATTTCTGACTCTTAAGAGTTTACTAACTTAAAAAAAAATGAGTAAGAGTAGGTATCAAATTGCTATAGATTTCACATATAAGAGTGATGTTAAAAATATCAATATTTTTAATATGCCAGAAATTAGGTCATTGCAACTACTTATACTTAAAATGAAAAAAATTTTGTATGTCCACTAAGAACTCTGTGACACATACATAATCAGTTTACATAATACAAATTTGGAGGATAATAATAGTACCTCTTAGGGTTGCTGTAAGGATTAAGTTAATTAATATAGTATGTGCTTAGTACTATACCTGGTACACAATACATGCTATGTAACTGTTAGCTATTTTCCTTAAAACAGTCTTATAAGGGAACATCTCTACACACATAAATTTAAAAAATTTGAAATGGGCCTATTCCTGATTTCAAGCTGTATTACAAAGCTATAGTAATCAAAACAGTATATAGTACTGGCATAAAAATAGGCACAGAGACTAAGAAAAGAATCAAGAGCTCAGAAATAAACCCATGCATCATAATCAACTAATATTTGACAAAGAAGCCAAGAACACTCAATGGGGAAAAGATGGTCTCTTCAACAAATGGTGCTGGAAAACTGGATATTCACATGCAAAATTTGATATTCACATGTAATATTCATACAAATTCATGATATTCAAAAGAAAGAAATTGGACTTTGGATTAAAGACTTCAATGCAAGACATGAAGCTGTAAAAATCCTGGAAGAAAACAGGGAGAATCTCCTTGACATTGGTCTTGGCTATGGATTTTTTCTGATATGTTACCAAACACACAAGTAACAAAAACAAAAATACACAAGTAACAAAAACAAAAATAAACAAATGGGACTACATCAAACTAAAAAGCTTCTGCAGAGCAAAAGAATCAGTAAGATGAAAGGGCAACCTATAGAATGGGAGAAAATATCTGCAACCCATTTATCTGAAAAGGGGTTAATATTCAAAATATATGAGGAAATCATACAACTTGAAAGCAAAAAACAAATAATCTGATTTAAGAATGGGCAAAGGAATTGAACATTTTTCCCAAAGAAGACATGCAAATGGTTAACATGTACCTGAAAAGGTTCTCAGTATCACTTATCATCAGGCAAATGCAAATCATAACCACAATGAGGTATCACATCACAACTGTCAGAAGGACTATTATCAAAATGATGAGAGATTACAAGTGCTGACGAGGAAGCGGAGAAGAGGGAACTCTCATGCACTCTTGGTGGGGACATAAATTGGTGTAGCCACTCTGGAAAGCAATGTGGAGGTCTTCAAAAAAATTGAAAATAGGACTACCATATGATCTAGCAATTTCACTTCTAGTACATATCTGAAGGAAAATAAATGATCATCTCAAAGAAACAGCTGCACTCCCATGTCCACTGAAGCATTATTTACAACAGCCTAGACTTGCAAACAACCAACGTGTCTGTTGATGGATGAATGGATGAAGAAGTTATGGTGTGTGTGTATGTATAAAGTGGAATAATGGAATAGTATTCAACTACAAAAAAGAGCAAATCCTGCCATTTGCAACAGCATGGATGAACCCTGATTTAAGCCAGAGAAAGACAAATACTGTATGATCTCACTTACATGCAGAATTTTACAAAGCTGAACTCAGAAACAAAGTAGACTGGTGGTTGCCAGGGGCTGTGTGGTGGGGGAAATTGGAGATGATGGTCCAAGGTTACAAATTCCAGTTATGAGATGAATAAGTTCCAGGAAACTAATGTATGGCATAGTGAATGTATTTAGCAATATTGTATTGTATAGTTGACAGTTCTAAGAAAGTAGATCTTAAACGTTTCCCCACACACCAAAAAATGAGATAATGGATGCTAATTAACATTATGGTGGTAATCATTTTATAACATAAAAGTATATTAAATCATCACACTGTATGTCTTAAACTTACGCAATGTAACATGTTGAATATATCAATAAAGCTGGAAAAAATTAAAGACAGGTTTTCTCAGAAACACACAGAAAAAAATCAAAGATCTCAATGATTGGGGAGATATACCACATTTATTAATTAGAAGACTCCTTAACATAATAAACATGTTAGTTGTCCCTATATTGATCTATAGACTTAATACATTTTAAATCAAAATCTCACCAGGTTTTTAAAATAGAATAAGATTATTCTGTAATTCACATGGAAAGCAAAGGAACTGTAATAGTCAAAGCAGTTATAAAAAAATAAAATTTGGAGGAATAACACCATCCAATTTTAAGACTTGCTATATAATTATAGTAATCAAGATGATGTGGTATTGACAAAGGGACAGATAAATGGACCCTCACAAATAGGGACAATTAATTCTTGACAAAGGTGCAAAGGTAACTCAGTAGAGAAAGGATATTCTTTTAAACCGTGTTGGAACAATTGGATATCCACACCCAAAAAATGAACCTCATCTTAACCTTATACCTTATAAAAAATTTAACTCGAAATGGATCATAGATCTAACAAAAAGTGAAGGACACAAAGGAGAAAATTCTGGTGATCTGGGCTTAAGCAAAGTGTTTTTGGACATGATACCAAAGCAAAGTCTGTAAAAGGAAAAACTGATGAAGTGGACCTCATTGAAATCTAAAACTTTTTCTCTCTGACAGACTAGGATAAGAGAATGAAAAGACAAGCTATGGACTTGGAGGGAATATTTCCTACAACTGCAAGGAACACTGAGAAGTTAATAGTAATAAAACAATACTCCGATTAGAAAAGGCACAGAAAACATGAACAGACACTTCACTGAAGAGGACATACAGATGGCAAGTAAGCACATGGAAAGATGTTTCACTTCACTAGCCACTAGGGAAATGCAAATGAAAACAATCCTATTATAAAAACACACCTATTAGAATGGCTGAAGTAAAAAATAACTGATAAAATAAAATACTTTTTGAGAACGTGCAGAAACTGGATCTTTTATGCACTACTGGTGGGATGACACAGCCATTCTGGAAAATGGTTTGGCATTTTCTTAAAATATCAAACATACATTTAACATTACTTGACAGTAACACTTCTAGGTATTTACCCCAGAGAACTGAAAAACATATTCACAAAAAAATACACTAATATTTATAGAAGCTTTATTCATAATCTCCTAATGTCCTTCAATGGGTAAATGGATAAACAAACTGGAATATCTGTATGATGGAATACTAGTTATCAAAAAAAGTGTCAAACTGTTGATACGTGAGACAACCTGAATGAATCTCAAAGGCAGGCTGTGTGAAAGAAGCCAGATGCAAATGTTTCATACTGTATGATTTCATCTTATACGACCTTCTCAAAAAGACAGAACTAGTGCAGAGGACAGATCGTGGTTGCAGGATTTTGCAGTGGGCAGTGTGACTAAGTAGGCACAGCACCAGGGAGCTCTCTGGTGATAGAACTGTTCTGCAGGGTCCTTGGTCTCACAACCAAAGGAACTGAATTTTGCGTACACCAAAATAAGCAAGGAATTCAATCCTTTCCTAGGATCTCCAGAAAGAGACGCAGCTCTGTCAACATTCAGATTTCAGCCAGTGAGATCTGTGATGGACTCATGACCCACAGGGCTATAAGATCATAACTTTGGGCTGTTTTACCCATTAAACATTGTGGTAATTTGTTATGGCAGCAATAGAAAAATCAATCAAGTGGTTAAGTAATTTTAGATCAAGGAGCAGAATGAGCACAACAGCTATCTGCTGGCTAAGAAGATTGCTAGGTAAAGTTCAATATTATTTCTTTTTTGCTGTTTTAATTTTACCAGATACTATGAATCTGAAAACCATTAGTCATCTAGCAATTACCAGATCCTAGCTTGGAGGCTGTGGGAAATTCAAAAGGAGTACATGACACAGTAACTGCTCTTAAGATGTTTACAATCTAAAGGGCATATAACTTGCCTATGAAAATAAGAGCTTTGAGCCTTTCAACTCATAAATATAAAAATGAAATATAAATATAAATATAAAAAATATAAAATACAAAAATAGAAATTTAAAATTAAATTAAAATTTGGAAGTCTTAAGTTAATTAGAACGGGGTGTATGAAATAGAGGAGTTCAGTCCCAATAGAAATGTCACAAAAGTTCTACATGGGTAGGCACTGAAAATTTGAAGAAATGACCTCCTTATTGCTCTTTATATACACTTCACATATGGGTGTTATAGTCAATGTATACATATTTCTCTGTTCTATACATAAAAGAAAAGAATAGCATGCTTTGGAGTCAAAAAGACTTATGTTTGAATCTTGGCTTTCCATAGTTAATGTGTCATCTTGGCAAGCTATTCAACTTTCTTGGGCCTCAGTTTCCTTACTTATAGTGGTACAAATATCTATGTCACAGAACTGTTATAAGAATGAAAAGAAAGAATGTATGGGGCAGCAGTTAGTGCCAGGCCTTTACAGGTACACTAGCTCAGTATTATTTTACTTTGTCATTATGCAAAAGTTGGAATTGCAACTGTTCATTTACTGTGTCAGCCTTTCCTTTCTTTTAAGAAAAGAGGCATGTCTCTCAAAACCCAATCTAGACCTGAATAGAAAAGTCCAGATTTGGCCTTCATCATTTTTTTTTTAGCACTTTCTTACTGTTTAAGGTTTAGTTTATATTTTCCGTATGTCTGTTCCAGAATCAGCCATTTATGCAAGAGGCCTTGGCACCTTCTTATTGCAGAAGGTATTTGAATCCCATATCTGGGTACTAGGTACTCTCATTGCTGCAGGGTCATTGTTCCCTTGTCTTCCCCGTGGACAGAGCTAGGAAATACATGCATACACATGAACACCTGCACATCACCCCCATCTACATTTTTGTATCTGTCTGTCTTTATATATTGAGAAACATGAGTTCACCCTTCTGACAGAACACCATGGTATTTATTCTAGCCTTCTTCCTTTCCCTGATCTGTAACTTTTTTTCTCTGACAGTGAGAAATCTGTGTCTCATTATCCTCAATATATGTACTTATATATCCAGTATATATATATATATATATATATATATATATATATATATATATATAAAGTAGTATTAAAATAACATATCTCTGTGTCTGTGAGAAAAAAATTTATTAATTTGAGGGAAAATGGGGGCAGGGTAATAGACATGGGAGATGATGCTTTTCTGAGTATGCCTTTTCGTTATAACTTGCATATATAACCCTGGCAATGTTTCCCATACATATAAAAAATAATTTAAATCACTCAGCAGACAGAGAGAATGAAAAATGAAATACAAACCATAACAAATGAATCTAACTGTATTATAAATTAATTATGTAACATATTGAAGGGGGTAGGGAAGACAAAAAATAAACTAAGTAACTTTGAAAAACAGCATTTTGAATATATAAGTCTAACAACAAAAAGAACTGTACACACTGTACTCTGGGTAGCAAATTTCTTTGTGATTTTAAAGTGGGCGGAGTGTACAACTGAGGTTTGGCATTGTGGGGAAAGCCCAAATTCCTTGATTAGCTGCCTTTTGAAAGTTAGATATTTAGAGGTACTTAAATATTAGTGTTGTATACTTAGTGCAAATGGAATTTGATCCCCTTATAAGTAGAGCTAAAATATACCTCCGTAGTCACCTGGACTAGTCTTTTTATTTTACAGATTCAAAAGTGGAACTCAAGAGACATAGTGGTACAGTGAAGACTAGAGACCATGTCCTGCGCCTTTCCTGCATTACACACTACCTTTGGTTGAAAAGGTTCCAAAGAATAGGTTAAAGTGAGATGACTATAATTTGGTTCAGTGTTGAGTTATATAGTGATTAATGCATGCTTTGCATAGATTACTTACAGTATTTTAACTTGTTCCCAAGAAAACCTTATTGCAATGGACTATAGGATCAGAATTTTAAATATTTTTAAAGAAGTTTTCATTATCTTGGCATTTTTGTAAACATGTAAATTTCTATGGAGTTTTAAAAACTTCAAGTCAGAAAAATGTTTGATTCACTATTATTTGGGATCTTCAAACTCAATTTCAAAATATTTGGAAACAACATACTGAACAATATTTTATATTATCAGATTAGTTTTATATACTTTGTAAAAACAAAAAGTATGAAGGGCCTATAAACAGGTGTTTCAGAAAGTTAAGAGTATGTATTTTAAAACGTTTAACTGACACAAGTGTCAGAGTATTTTGGCTGAACCACAAGAAGACCCTGTAAGATGAGAACAGATATGCTGGAACACAGCCAGATTGTACTATCTTCCCTACAAAGAAAAGTTCAAGTTGATAGTATTTTAAGACAATAAGACTTAACTAACCCAGAAATTTTGTTTAATTTTAAAAGTGAACATGTCCTGGTTTATTTAATACCTACAACAAAAATACTGCTTCTTCTATATAATCTTTCTTCTAAGAACTAGATCCTAACTTAAGATTTCAATCACAGATAAGAATAGTTTTTTTAAAGGTGATTCTTACATAATTATCATTTTGACAGCATATTATATTTTCAAACACACTTCAGACCTTGGATTTATACTATGGTACAGATATGTGAGTATTAGTTTCATGTGCTGGTCTCCAGTGAAGCTAAATGTCATCAATCACTTTCTTTTTTATTATTTCCTCTTTTTCTTAGAAGTCTTTAAAATAACAAATTGGCACAGATGGTGTGGCTTCCTTTAGCTCTACATTTGTAAAGGGCCTTTGCTTCATTATTTCTTGCTCATCTTCAAGTAACTATACAGGAAACTCTTCACTGAGCAATAATCTGCCTTCTAAACTTCTTTCTGAAAACTCAAGTTGCAGCTACTCTAATTTCTAAGCAAGCAAAACCTTGCTAGTCTTTTTCCAATAGCAGGAAAGTTTACATATTTATGTCTTCTTGAAGTTGTAATAGTGATATGATCTAGACATCATACAGCTTTTTCCCTTGCTTTTTTTATATGGAGTAGCTGTTTATTAATAGGACACCCAAATAACATAAGAACAGTAGTGCAGACAGGTCTCACGGAAGAACCAAACCTGAAAGTAACTGTGAGTACAGTGGCTCTCTGCTAAGGAGGCTGACCGCCCCTTAGAGCAAGCTGCTCTTGTGGTAACTCCGTTTTTGCTTCAGGATCAGGTTGGTTTGGTCAATCATGTGCAATTTGAAGGACCCGTTTTTCAAATTCAGGCACAAGGATCATTGTTTGGATCTTTAGTCCCATTACATAAATTTTCATTCAAATGCACATGACTAAGGACCACTTACTGGTAACTAGCTAAATGAACTAGTAAGAGTTACTAACTTTGATATTCATGAATTTAAATTAATTTACTGAGGATTCTGAAATCCTAGCAAGGATTCTAGCAAGATATCTTGGTTGCCTTGCATCACTGGACAGTGTTGTAAACCTACTGGGCACATTTTAAACTTCAGCAATGGGAAAGGATATTTTTTAACTGGTGGAATGCCAGAATTATCTTGATTTGTGGTTTTCAGTGGCTGATACTGATTTTCTACTTTGTTCAAAATTGTTTATCAAAGGTACATAGTTTTGTGTTTACTGGTTTGTTCTACTTGGTCAGGCAAGATTGTTTTGATCATGGTGTGACACACAAAAACCTTTATTTATTTTTTAATTAGGTGAGGGAAAGCCTAGTTTTATACAGGTTCAGAAATGTAGTTCGTTTATGAAAGGAATGTATCTTCAAATGGATATGTTTTTTTTCTTTATAGATGTTTTATTTTCAGTGTCTGAGAATGTTTTTTATAATATAATGAATGTTGACCAATAATGGCTCAAGTGAAAGTAGTTATGTTAAGGGAGGAATTCATGTATAATTCTAAATAACCTATGACTTGGTTATCAACTTGACCACAAAATTTGCTCAAATACAACCTTTTAAGGTAGCTTGCAGATTAGAAATACAGATTAGAAAGTACTGATATTTACTACACATTTCATTGGTTTTATCTACCCACACTTACTAGTATTTTCTGCTTCACCATCATATATAGTTGAGAAAACTCTAGAAGGAAATTCTACTGAATGTAACCATATTTTTACTCTTTTCCACTGTTCTTTTTTCCTTCCTGATGTTAGAAGACTCCTTTCATCCTTTCCTTTTCATTTAGAGTGATTATTTTAGCCATTCATACAGGGTAGGTTTGCTGGGCATAAACTCACTTAGTGTTCCTTCATTTGAAATGTCCTGATTTCTTCTTTATTCTTGAAGGATATTTTCTCTGGATATAGAATTCTAGGTTGACAATTCCTTGCCTTCAGCAGTTGAGAAGTGCCCCATTTCCAGCTGGCCTCCATGGCTTCTTAAAAGAAACTGCTGTCATCCAAAATGTTTCCTCCTACATGTAAAGTACTTATTGCTTCTCTCTAGCTGCTTTCAAGATTTTGGTCTTTATTTTTTAGGAGTTTGACTATAATATGTCTTAGCATTATTTCTTTGAGTTTATCCTCTTGGGGTATAGGTTTATGTCTTCAGCTAAATATTGGAAATTTTCATCCATTATTTCTTTGAATAATCCTTTCATCACTCCTGTAATTCTGATGATATAAACATTACATCCAAACAGGGTGCTTAGACTGTGTTCTTTTTTTTCAGTCTATTTTCCTTCTGTTGACATATTGGATACATTCTATTCTTCTCACTGATTCTTTCCTCTGTCCTTCCATACTGCTACTGAGTGTATTGCATTTAAAATTTTAGTTATTGTATTTTTCAGTTCTAAATTTTCCATTTGGTGCTTCTTTACATTTCTTACTTTAACAAAGAGACTGCATTTTTTCCCCATCTTCTTATTTACTGAAGTATAATGAGATACAATATTATATGTTGCAGTAGTACAAAGTGATGATTTGACATTTGTACACATAGTGAAATGATCACCACATTAAGTCTATTTACCATCTCTCACCATACAAATTTACATTATTTTTCTTGTAATGAGAACTCTAAACATTTTCTTTCTTAGCAACTTTCAACTTTGGACTACAATATTATTGACTGTAGTCCCCAAGCTGTACCTTGTATCCCCATGAATTATTTATTTTATAACTGGAAGTTTGTATCTCTTGATCATTTTCACTCATTTCACTTTCCCCCAACTCCCTGCCCCTCTGACAAGTGCCAATCTATTCTGTGTATCTGAGTTTTATTTTGTTTGTTTATTTTGTTTTGTTTTTTAGATTCCAGATAAAAGTAAAATCATAGTTTCTGTCCTTCTCTGACTTGAAAAATATTTATTTTGCAATACTAAGTACATTGTCTTCATATCTTATGCATATTTTCAAATATTCTACATCCTTGTGTTATTATAATCATTTCTGTGATTATTCTATGACTGAGATGTGTTAAATCTCCCATGATGATTGTAGACTTGTTCCTTGTAGATTGTGTAGATTGCTAATTTTTTCTTCATTTATTTTTGAGGCTTTGTTATTAAGTACAAACACATTTAAAATAATATTTTATTAGTGAGTTTAATCTTTCATCATTATAAAGTGATATTATCTAAAACATTTTAGCCTTAAAGATGGTATCAACTGAAGTTAATTTAGCCATGCCCACTTTTCTGTTAGTATTTTCATGGGAAATAATATGTGTCTATCTATCTTTACCATATATTTGCCATTTTCTCTGTTCTTCTTACATCTCAGAACTTCACCTTACACCTAAAATCTATCCTTTAAAATGTGCTTTAGTAAGGGTCTACTTACAACAAATTTTGTGTTTTATTGCCTGAAACTTGACTGAAATTGTTACCTTATTTCACCTTTTTTAAAAGATAGTTTTGCTAAGTATAGAACTCTGTGTTGGCAGACATCTTTTTACTATGTCTGGCTTCCGTTGTTGTTACTGAGAATTCAACAGCCTATCTAAATGCCAATCTCTCAAACATAATCTGGTTTTTAAAAATTTACTTTTAAGAGTTTTCTTTTTGTCTTGGATGTTCTGCAATTTTAACATAATGCGACAGGAGGTAGATCTATTTATCCTTCTGGAAATTTATTGGTCTTCTTTAGTCTGTGGTCTGCTGTCCTTCATAAATTCTGAAAAAATCTCAGCCATTACCTCTCCAAATATAACTGCTTCCCTAATCTCTCTTCTCCTAGAATTAAGACATGTATTGGACCTGCTCATTCCATCTATCATGTCTCCTATCCTGTTTTTGTATTTTTCTATCTTTGTCTTTCTGAGATGTATTTAGTATAATTTCCCCCATCATCTAATTCATTAATTCTTTCTTCAACTCTGTTTACTTTACTGTTAAACCCATCCTTTAAATTTGAATTTCTATTATCCTATTTTTTCATTTTAGAAGTTCATTTGGTTCTTGTTAAAATCTGTTGGTTATATTTTATTCACTCAGAGCAGATAATTTCAGTTTGTCTATTTTTTTCTTTAAACATGACAAATGGTTATTTTATAATATGTATTGATTAGCAAGAGTTCCTCTTTAAATCCAGTTGTGGCTTGAGGTTTCTCAGGCTATACAATATCTGAATTTAAACTGTAAAATTACAAGTCAGCATGTGGTTACTACTTTTCACGGGAGAGACAATCCTCCATTCCCCCCATCCCTAGCCAAGGCTCCTCTGCTTGCTAACTCCTGGGGATGGTAGGGATGGTAGAGAATTTTTTAGTTCATCACATAGTCAAGATGTAATCCAGACTAGGGGAGGATCTGCTATTAAGCTCTTTGGCAGTCCTAGGTTTTGTTTCTTGTCAGAGGCCTGAAAACCACATCTTACATTACCTTGGTTAGGCACATGTCCTCAAGGCCAAAGAATCTCCTATGGTGTGCTCTGCTTACCTCTATGGGTTCCTTCCTGTCTTTCCTTAGATTTTGATCTATCAATGTCTACCTAGTTAGCTCTTTAAAGCATTCAAGAATATTTATTTATTTTTAAATCTAGCATCATTATTTTCAGTGAGAAAGTTAGTCTGAACAATCTTTTTCCATATTGCTACCAGACGTATTCCTAAGGTATGTATCAATGATGTTTTCAAAGCTTCCAGGATAAGTTTCAAATTCCTTGACTTAGCACACAGAGTCCTTGATAGTCTTTCCCTTGTTTACTTTTCTAACTTTGTTTTCTGCAAACACTGCTTATTCAAACCTCTGTGGTTTCATGCATGTTGATTGTTTTGTTTGAAGTACCTTTTATTACCTCTTCTTTGCCTAATTAACCCCTATTGGATCTTTGTAACTCAAACCAGTTCTGTTTCACTCAGAAACTCTTCTAGGACTTCTCTCTCTGACTTGGATGTTCCTCTTCAACGTTTCCACATAATTCTAGGTTTACAGCCTATATCAGACTACAATGAATTTGTGCCTCACCTGTTAAGCTATAAGCACTTTTCACACAGAGATAGTTTTATTCAAGTTTGCAACCGCATTCCTGCAGTTTGCTGAATGGACAAATGAACAGTGCTATAAAATGAAGGGGATGATTATGTGATTTCAAAAATTCTTTGTTAGAATAAAATTTGCCCTATTTTAGAAATCTTAACTACTATTCTCCTGTGGCTACTACTAGACTTTTATCTAAGCTCCCATATTCGGTCATCCAGATTCTCTGACCTGCATACCCTGACTCATCTGCCCAGATTGTCTAGTTTTGATATCTTATTTGGATAACCTCTCTGAATTTGAACTCTTGCTAGGCAGCTTCTCCTCTGACTCTCCTTGAATTTGATTGTTTGCATGCTCCTCCTTTCCTTTGCTAATGTTCCTATTTCTGATCCCCAATCCCTCTAATTTATAATCCTGCCGCTTCAACATCCTTCTGTTTTTATACCACTGTGCTTAAATCCTGGCAAGGCAGGCTAAATAATTTAATTAGTTTATTAGGAGGAGGAGAAAAGAGGAATTTTAGAGGTGGAAGAAAAGATTCTAGTCCAATTTCCTCATTTAACAGGTGAGGAAGAAGGTGAAACATTTCATGTTTAGTCCCTGGAAGGGCAGGAAGGGGAGCTCTTTACTTTCACTGCTCTTTCCAGCTGACCATGGTTACTTAAGAAAGTACAAATTTTACTTGAGTAAAAATTTTAAATCAAGTGAAAGAATCACAGTACATATATATGTTCTAGTACACACACACACACATATATATGGAGAGAAAGAGAGGCTTACAAACACTAAAAATACTCTCATCATTTATCTGTTTTGGGGAGTTTTGCACACTGAATTATGTTATTGATTTATTGTACCAAAATATAATTTGTTGGTTTCTAAGTAGATTCTTCAGTTGAAGTCACAATATAAAATTAAAAGTAGGTTCAATTATATCAACAGTATATGGAAATCTTAATTCTGGTTTAAAAAACTACTAAAATTCAATATATGCATCATACAAATGGTCAGAAATGGTTATTATTTGCTTCATCTATGTTTTGGTAAGTAGAAGGATACTTTCTATTGATTAATGGACAAAAAAATTTACAGTTCATTTCAAACTTTTCATTGAATTTATTTTACAGCTAATGTATTTTTAAAAACAGCATCAATAGAACAGACTATTACAAATAAACCTTAACTCACCAGCATCCTCCCAGCAGCTCTTAGCCTTCCCTTCCCCATCGCTGCTCCCTGGCAACACTGTCTGGTCTGTTGGCAGGTCATCCTCCGGCACACCCCCTTCGCAGTCTGCAGCATCTGTAATACTTTCTTCTTCCACAATATGGAGTTTGTCTTCATCATCTGAATCTGAATTTGCTTCTACCACAGTATTATAATTTGTAACTGTAATATAAACAAGATACAAATAGTCAAAACTAACTAGTGTAAAAATAAGTTTTTGTACCTCAGCAAAAAGAAATTTTAAAAAGTCCTTAAAACAGATTATGATTCAACAATATTTTCTTTTACACATAATATGTAAATAACTAATTTGACAACACACACACACACACGCACACATAACTGCACTAACTAGATGCTAGATGGCCAAAATGGCAAATAATAGCAGCTATACTTACTGAATACTTATTGTATTGCACAAGTGTTCTATAAATAGTAACTCATCTAATTCTTACAACAACCTTACAGCAACCATATGAAACAGAGTATCTACCTATCATCTACTACCATATCCCTGTTTAACAGAAGTGGAAACCAAAACACGGAGAAGGTATGCAACTTGTCCAAGATCACACAGCTGGGAAGCAGCATGGCCAGGATTTGAACCACAGCAGCCTGGTTCCATTCATACCCTGCCTTCTTAAACACTAAACATCCTCTCTAAGCATAGTAAGCTTATTCTATATGATACTGCTTATGTACAATTAGGGATTCAAATCTTTAATGCATTTCAATTAAAGAAAAGAGATCATCTCTCCTAATAAAATAGCAGTATGTCATCAAATTTACCATAGCAAAAGTACTTTCAAGTTGTAAATTAGGCCCATGCATTTCATATTGCACACTGACTTTAGAAAGAATCAACCAATTCAGCCAAATTTTTACATAAGTAGGGCATGATTTAAGGAGTGCTGGTTATGTAAGTCTGTACTTCTGGAAAAGATAACTGATATTCAAAAGTTTTCAAATGGGTACCATTTCCATATTTTTAATAAATATCAGTAAAATTTAATATCAGCATATTAGAAAGATATATAAGTACTTTGAATGACTACAGCTCATAGAACCTTGAGTAATAGTTGAGAGGAAAACTCTCTAAAACAAGTAATATAGTATATTCAATACTTTAAATAATGATTGTATAAATTATTTAGTACTTCATTGGGTGGTCACTGGAATACCCTTTTTCAACTATTTGCCATGATTCATACATGCTAAGATAAGACTGAGATGAAGGGAGAAAAAGAAAGTTTTGCTATGCTTAGATAATTAAGCAATAATCACTTCCAGTTATTCTTTCCATTTCTTTCTTAAGTTTTCAGTCATTCTTGAAAGAAGATAATCACCAAAATGCTTAAATGATATGCCTGTTCATATCCCCATTCCCTTATAAATACACACACACACACACACACACACACACACACACACACACACACACACACCTGAGAACATGAAGGAAGACACACAATCAGGAGATACAGATGTCTATGTCACAGTGAGAACAAATAATCACAAATCTCCAAAACTGCTTTTATAGACCTTGGGATGACTCCCTCTGTTCAAAAGAGTACCCGAGTTCCCATTTTACCCACATTAGGAATCTTCAACATCTTGTGTCAGAAGAAAAATATCAACTCTTGTTATATCATTAACATTTTAGGTTGGATACATTTTTTCCAGATTTTTTTCCGAAGAACAACCCATTTTCTCTCTAATTGTATTATAAAAATAATATATGTTCATTGTAAAAAAATTCAGACAGTATGAAACCTGTAAGATTACTAAAAGCCTCCACCTCCAGATTTTCCTTCCTTGACTCACTCTCTAAAGATAATAGCAAATTTTATTAGTTAATTTATGTACTAGGTAGCATGATACTGTCATTTTATATACCTTATCCTATCTAATTACAACACAGACCTCACTTATTTACATATATTTAATATAAGTATTACAGATGAACATATGTATGTATACTTAAATACAAACATACAGGATCACATTATACTGTTTTGCCACTTAATAACACATCTTGGAAATTTTTTCCATACTGTACAAGTGAAGCATCCTCATTTTCCTCTGGATGGTTACACAGCATTTCCTTTTACAGATATATTTTAACCAACCACCTATTAATAAAATTTAGTTTGTTACGAGTATTTAAGCATTAGTAACAATGTCATAATAAATTTTCTTTTAAAAATATAATTGGCTATTCCTTAATTACATTTGTCAGATATATTATTATGAGTAAAATTGCTAAGTCAGAGGGAAAACTTACTTAGTAGATAGATATGAAAACATGCTCCAGCCACATGATGAGCAGAGTAAATTGTGAAATTGTGCCTATGGATAAAGGGAATGATTCTCAAAGGTTTGTCCAAGTTGGAACAAGGTTTCCTGATCAACTTTTAAATGAAAATAAAATGGAAAAATATGTATGTTCTGAATGAGGAATTTTATTGGCCGATGATGCACAAGGCTATTAACTTTGATATTTACTTTCAAGGGCTTCTCATTAGTAATCTACTAAATGACTTCTAAAGTCATTTAAAGTTGGTATGGTATATAAGTTATTTATATGCCATAAGTTAAAATTAAAACACAGCTAGTATTTACTGAGGATTAATTGATTATCTATTCCAGTAGATCTGGCCACCATGTGAAGTTCAGCTCACTGAAATGAAATGCTCTCACTATGCTTGGTCACACAAAGAGAGCTGAAATTCCTCTCATTTTGAGAAAGGAGGTTTTAGTGCCTCTTTAGTATCTTCAGTTGGCCGTGGTTTTATATTGAGGATATTCCTGCCTTTTAATGATATAATTCTGTATGTAGTTTATTAAATCATTATTAATTTCTTAACCATAGGTTGTTTGGCTAACCCTAGTTTGTAGATGTAATGATTTATATTTATTTTGGGCTTGGAAAATTTCCAATAATTAGTCTTTAAGACATATATTCTATATGATTCAAGTATTTGCTTGAATGTTTCATAGTTTTCACTAAGTTCTTTTTACCCTGAGCTGCAGGTATTTTATTCTGCCTGGGTCAACCATAGCCCCAAACACTCTTTGAGAAGACCTGTCACTTTCTACTGGCAAAACTCCTTCTTGTCCCCTAATATAAGCTGCCATTGTGGTATGGGAGCTTATAGATCAAATACTCAAAACACAAATACTGCATATATTTTATAGTTATATTGTGACTCTTCCCAAAGAAAGTTTTGAATGTGTGGTATAAAACCTGAAGAAATTAAAAAAAAAAAAACCCACTAAGCTAAGAGTGGTAATACTGGCTAAAAGGTAAAAAGACCAAAATCTATTTTCCAGTTTCTCAGTTTTCTGCTTCATAGTCACTTAGCTGAGAGAAAAAGCACTGAAAATTGCTTATATTGATTATTGAAACTTAAATAGGCAAGTTTCCCTGAGTTTTTGATTCTATTCTTTTGTGGATTTCCAGAACGAATTTAAAAAACAGAACCCCTGCACCAAAAGTACAGAGAAGGATGTAGACCCCTGAGAAATTCCAATAGCCAGTGACAGTGTCACTTACCTCAGCTGTCTGTCCATATACCTCCATACACCTTTATGCTGTTTAGCCTTTGGCTAAATATAACAAAATATTGTTTGTGTAAAGAGTGGTAGTTCTTAATAAAACAAGTGATCATCACCTCTTGGTTCTCAGTTTTAATTAAAATAAAATTTCAAGAAAGCAAAGATAAAGGAAAACAGAAAAGGTGCACATTTAAAGTATCTTTAAATAAAATTTACAATACACAATATGAACTTAAAGGATTCAATAGAAAAATGGTAACATTTTCAATGCCTTCTCATTGTCACTAGAAAGTCCTTAAGAACACACTGACTTCTTGGTGGTCATTCTTGTTGGGCTATTAGTTGCTAACACTTAATGTTGGTATAACAGTACCCACTGCCTAAGATGATTGTGAGGATCTAATGATTTCAAATGTATTGTGCTTACTACCCCTATGTATATTGCAGCACTATTTACAATAGCCAAGACATGGAAGTGTCCATCGGTAGATGAATGGATAAAGAAGATGTGGTACATATACACAATGGAATATTATTCAGCCATAAGAAGAAAACAAATCCTACCACTGGCAACAACATGGATGGAGCCTGAGGGTATTATGCTCAGTGAAATAAGCCAGGCAGAGAAAGAGAAGTACTACCAAATGATTTCACTCATCTGTGGAGCATAAGAACAAAGGAAAACTGAAGGAACAAAACAGCAGCAGACTCACAGACTCCAGGAAGGGACTAGCAGCTACCAAAGGGAAGGGGATGGGGAGGGTGGGTTGGGAGAGAGAAGGGGATTAAGGGGCATTATGATTAGCACACATAATGTAGGGGGTCACAAGGAAGGCAGTACAGCACAGAGAAGACAAGTAGTGACTCTATAGCATCTTACCATGCTGATGGACAGTGACTGCAGTGGGGTGAGGGGTAACTTGATAATATGGGTGAATGTTGTAACCACAATGTTGCTCATGTGAAATCTTCATAAGACTGTATATCAATGATACCTTAATAAAAAATTGTATTGTGCTTAGCTCAGTGTCTGACACATAGTGAAGATGGCTAGTCATATTTACTTACTACTACTATTATCATTGTCCTTGTCATCACCTCCCTGAATTTTTACAATTCCTAAGAAGCAGGTAATTCTTAAAAGCATATACTTCAAAATATATCCACCTTTTCTGGACAAAAGAAAAAGAGAAGTTTTTCTAATTTTTCCCCTAACCTCAGTAACCTTTCTGAGGTTATGTAGCTAGTAAGTTGTAGAGTGGACTCAAATCCCGGCCTGCCTGATTCCAGAGCCCATATGCTTTAATTATTATGTATAAAGCCTCCTGACCAATGATAAATATTCTTAAACTTGTATTTTTGTATCTAGCCTATTCTGGGGCCTGGAAATTCCATACTTAACAATATGCCACTAAACACATTTGTCAAATGACTGAAGAATTTTAAACCATTAGAATCTCATATTAATATAAGACACAGTATAGCATAGGATAATATCATCAGTCTAGTCAATAAACCTCTAAAAGACCTTTACATAACATTATGTTTAGCATTTGATTGCATATAGCACTGTATCAACTGTACTAATTAAACTCCCATATAAACATCTGTTTCTCAAGTAATATCAATTATAATAGAGAATTAGATAAATTAAATGAATATGGTTGAAAAAAGAGAGCAACAATCTCAGCTTCAGTTGTTAGGAGCAAGATCATGTAAATGCTTTCTAAAGAAAGAACCCCATTATACATGGTTTACTGTAGCTCTGAACACCAGGTTAGGCCCAGGTAGTGATGGACGGAAGGGAAGAGGAGGAGGGACAGATTTAACTCTCAGGTCTTCCCTTCCTCTCAGGTGATAACTGTGGCATGTGTTGATGAAAGCCACAGGCTGAGAGGCCACATCTCAACACAGTTTCAGGTTCACAAAGGCTTTTTTCTTTTTAGAGGCAGAGGTTCTGCTTACATGCCACACTAATAGATGCCTAGCACCATCCCATTCATTCCTTCTAAATCCCCAAACACACTTCTGGACGGTAGAAAAGAAAGACAACATCTCTTGGGAAAAGACATAAGATTGATCCTCAAAAACTAGAAGACTGCTGCTAACAAATTGTTCCATAGAAAGCAGACTAACCTACTATCATAATTTGATAAACACCTAGACAGATATACTTTGAGTCATGTTTTCTAGAGTAATGGACTACAGTTAGATTAAGTAGTGGAGTATTTCACATATGTTAGCACTATGTTGACACCATCACAGTTTAGGCATAAATGCTATGGAATATAAAGATAAAGTGGCGACAATGAGCAAGTATTTCCACTAGTCTTTAACATTAGTTGGAACAAAAACAACATCACTTAATATATTTTTCTAATTCTGAAGGGAGTCCCTGGCCTACTGCCTTTCACATAGAAGGTACAGAATTTATTGAATTGAATCTGGGGTCACACTTCTTTTGTTCTCAATGAAGAAGTCAGTCAGTATACTTAAATGTTGCTGATGACTCAGGAAAATGAAGAGAAAATTGCAGTAATAACCAAAGAACTGGTAAGCTAGCACATGAAATGGAAAGGAGGAGTCACTTGACAATTCACAGGATTAGGGAAAATTTCTGCAAATAGCATTATTCTGGAAAAGAGGAGCTTATGTTGTTCATAAATACTACATCCAGGACATACCGTAAATATTTGTTAATCTGGCTTTTGACCTAATTTATAGATATGACCAACTTACTATCTGTATGTATTTTACTGTATAATAAAGGTTATGATGTAATAAAATGCATATATAATGTAACATATAAGTAATATAATAAATGTGCAATGTGTTTATTACCTAATTGTAATTTAACTCTTAAAAGTAGGCATGATAATGATTTTAGTGTGCCCTAAGCACTATGAACATGTTAGGTTTTAATAAATACTAATGGTTCAGCAAACTTTGGGGGAAGATTTTTAATCCTTCTCTAGGTAAAATCTTTCTTAATCTAGGGTGCCTATTAAATTGAACAATAATCATAGACTCTTTTTACATTTTCAAAATAATTTTAAAAACATAATTTCAATGAAAGTCAAGGATTCTGAAATTTGCCCCTGCAAGGGTTGGTGGTTTTTAAAGCCTTCAGATACAAGCTAATAATAGAATGAAAACTGATAGGCAAACGCAGGGGCAAGGGTTGCCATCATGTATAGAATCCTAGTTTTTATTTTCTCCCCTCTCTCATTACACAAAATCACTAAGTATTCATAGTGATTTCTTTGTCTTTGGTGCTTTCCCAGGTCTTATTCTGGCTTTTCTCCCATTCTCCATAGGTCCCCTGTCTCTGTGCCTCCAACAAAAGCCATTCAAAAATTATGCTCCCCTTACCTTGACTTATAAAAACTCCCACTCACTCACTGAGCTCGTTTCAGTCATGGTTCCTACAGTTCACAAAGAGGTAGATGAAACAGTTAAACAGCAGAGTTCTTAGCCGACTAAACTGAATTTAGTCCCAGGAACAGGTGGTCTTTTTGTGTGTGTGAAGAAAAGTACAGGACTAAAATAATTCACGTGAAACTATCAATATCTAGTCTTTCCTTTATAGGTACAATCTCCATTTATAAAAAGGATGCTTTTTAATTTATATGACTTGTTACTTATGGAATTCAGGCAGTATGACAAAATCTAAGTGTGAAGATGGAATTTAAAATTTGAACACAGAAATTACTAAGCCAAAAAAGTACAAATCTAAGCAAATAAGCTTAAAAACCTGGATGAAATAACTTTCTAGGAATATGTAAATGATTATATTATTTATTATTTTATAGGAGTTATAAAATTATATTAGAGATAGCAAAGGTAGATCACAGAATTAACTTAGTAAGATATCAAATAGTTAACCACTCCAAAAATGCCAGATGTTTTCCCAGGTGAATTCCTTCACATCTTCAAAGGACTGATAATTCTGTTGCTTTTGCGAGAGAAGAGCCAAAATTCTTTCTTTGAAGCCAGGATAACAACAGTTAACTAAAATCTCAGCAAGAACACACAAACCTCCCCCCACCCACTACACACACACTCATAAACTCAGTCTGACTAGTGATCATTGATGGAAAAATTGTAGTACATTAAAAAATTAAGAAAGCATTATTCAACAGTAGGAAATGTATGAGCTTGTTAGATTAATACAGTAAAGTAGAAACAATACAATTTCTATAGACACTAGAAGGCATTTGATAAAATTTACTATTCCTTGCTGATTAATACTCTTTTCATAAATATAAAACTGAAGTCAGTATTGTGATAATTATGCATCAGAGGCAATTATAAGATAAATATGTTTAATGTCATTATTTACATTTTAAAAGAACAAGCTAATTTTTAAAAGGAAAAGAGCACAAATATTGAAAAAGAGAAGGCAAAATTATTACTTATAGGTGACATGATGATGTGTCTGAAAAATTTAAGAAAAATCACTGAAAAAGCTATTAGCAATTAGAAAATTTGGTAAATGACACTAATCATGAATTTAACAAGAAAAATCAATAAACCAACAATAACTTACTAAAAAACAGAATAATCTATTAATAATAGCAACTCAAAAACTAACATATGAAGACAAAAAAAAAAAGAAACATGGAGGACCTTACGAAGAAAACTATAGCACTCTATTGAGGGCCATAAAAGATGATTTGAATAAATGAAGAGAAATCCCATGTCTGAGATAGAATGATTTCACACTGTAAAGATGTTAATTCTACCAAAAATAATCTATAAATTCAATGTAATTCTGATCTAAATACTTAAATGACATTTTAGATGCTAAATATAAGTGATTTAGACCAAATGATTCTATAATTTATAAGGAGATGTAGGAGCACGATCTCTGGTATGAGACTGTCGTTCCAACTGCAGCTTCACCACTCACTGGCCAGGTTGCCTTTGGGCAGATTTCTTAATCTTCTCATGGCTCAGTTCCCTCACTTCTAGAATGGGGATAAATCATGTCCCTAGTAGGGTTGTCACAATGATGAAAATAATTATATATGTAAAAATACTAATATAGTATTGCACATAAGTGCTCAATACATATTGTTAGTATTATTTTCTGGGGGAAAAAACCCCATAACAATATTCAAGAAATTCAGAAAAATAATAGTAATGGTGGTGGTAGGAGAACAAAGACTAGCCATACCAGACAGAAAATGTATCTTGAAGCTATAGAAACAGAAACAAATTTATACTCGTACTGGAATAGGCAGACAATGGACTTGAACAGAATGCAGAAGTAGATCCCTCAAACATATGGCTGGTAGTCTTGCTAATCAGATTTCTACCTCATAGCTTTAACCAAAATGAGATATACATGAATCAAAGATTTTAATTAAAAAATGGAATCATCAAAGTAATAGAAGAAAATATAGGCAAATTCCCTTACAGTCTTGGAATAAGGAGGGCTGTTATAATCATGACACAAAACTCAGAACTGTTCATAGAAAAAATTCAAGTCAACACAAATGACAAACTGAAAATATTTGCGATACATGTTCCCAAAGGCTGGTTTCTTTATTATACAGAGAACTCTTAAATATCCATGAGAAAAAGATGAAC